>NW_020449531.1:0-526841 GCF_003343035.1 Apteryx rowi | reverse complement strand
CCCCCCACCACAGGATGTTCCCACAGATGTTCCCAAGGCTGTTTCTCACTTTAATGCAACAAATTAGCACATATCACAGGTGTGAAACAAATACAGCGGTCTGTGACTGCCACTGTTATATGTTCTGAGGGAGTGGAGAAACTCCAATGTTGGGACCTGCCTTTGCAGTGCTGTAATTTTTTTCCTCTAAAGGTAGGCCAAGAATCAGTAGCCTCCTTCTTTATAGGTTTGCTAGTCTCCATCCACACAGAGCAGTTTGCAATGAGGCCTGAGTGTGTATAGAGATTTCTCGGGATAGGATGGGATTCTTCGGGGTAATTAGGAAGGGAGGCAGGAAGGAGTCTGATTTATAACAGGATTAATTTCTGTAATATCCCAGACAGCATGATGGAAATGAAAGTTGAAAGGCCTGTGGGCAGATTAGTTGCCCAGACAGAGGGTTTTGCTGGAACTGAGACAAATTTTTGCTATATATTAAGACCCACTTTCTATCCATGCTTGCATTGTATTTCAGGGGTAAGTTCATTGTGTATATATCTGAACCAGATGAACATTGAGTGTCTTGAAGTATAAAAATAGTAATGGTATGTTAAGTGCTTATACCTAGTCCAGTGGTTGCCATCTACTTTGGTTGAGGCATGTTATTTTTTAAGCTGCTTAGTTCACAGTGACCTGATGTGTCATCTGAAGGCAATGGTAAACAGTGTTGAAAATAAATCATGCCATTGTCTGCCTGAGGAGATGCTAGCCAAAGACATAAATTATCTGTGTTTAAAATTATGTCTGCAGTCTCATTCGTTGTATGCAAACTCAATGCGTGTATAATCATTGCAGCATCAGGCAGAAAAGCTGTCATCTCTAGGTCTCCATTAACATTTATGTAATTATTCTGTTTGACAGAGGGTTTGCTGGACTGTGGTGACACATTCGGGGATGTGTGAGAAGCCAGGAATAGTGACTGACTAACCTGTCAGTTTCTATGGTCTTTTGCTTCACAAACCTCATAAAACTGTAAGTCCCTATACCAAAGATAATTGCTGACTGCTTAACTACCTTTGTGCAAGATAGATTCGAAAAAAAAAAAACAACCCAGGGTTTTAAGCACAATAAAATTTCCTGCTGTGTCTTGTCTCTGGCTGTAGGGTACTTTGCAGTAGAAGTGTTTGAATTACCACTATCTTCAGGGGGAAAAAAACCAAACAAGTAGTAGATGCTTTATCATCACAAGACTTAAGTTGTGCATGAAGAGTGATCACTAGTGAAAATTTATTGCCAGATAGGGAGAAGATAATGATAAAACAGCTGTTTAATCTTATTTGAAATATTAGCCAGTTTCAGCCTACCATACCTCATCTTGTAAGATGTAAACAAAATTGTTAAATTCCTGTTGACTGTGTCCTTCAGGAAGTTAATAAAATATATTTATGGAGTAGAATGTGTCCCCATGTGTTCCATAGCACAGTATTTAGGCTTTGCCCATGACCCCAAACTCTTTTTGCACTTTGTTCACTGAGCATGCATATAGTTGAAGCATAGTAAGTGAATGACCAGACTTTGCTAGCCTGTTTCATTTCAATGTAAGACAGGCAAATGTAAGTGGTGATCGGTCAACTGAATCTCAAGAGCTTCTCAAATTACATCTTGTCAAGTAAGACTACTTCATATAGGCTCTGTCCAAGAAATTTTCTTTGTAAACTCAATAGTGTTGTGGAGCTGGTCATTTTCCCATTATTCTTTACAAGAATGAAGTAAACATTTGGGATGACTTCTTTCAGTGGATCTCATTTCTCTTTAGGTAATCAGGCAAATCTGTTCATTCCTGAAGCTCATAAAAAGAACATTTTTGAGAACTACATCAAATGCTTAATATTATCAGCAAGTGTCAAGAGGTAAGGAAAGGCTTTTTCTTCATGCTCTTTGTCTCTATCAGTATTTCAGATTATGTCTGCTGATTAATGTATTACTATCAGCACACATAATAGTAGTATATAGTACTGAGGAAGTCATTATATTTTCACTGATTTATCCTGGTTTAGCCTAGGATAGCAGTTTGGCATTACCTTTTTTCTTGGTTGTCTGCAAAAAAACCTTATTTTGAGCAAATTAACATATACTATAGATCAGGAGTACTGAAAAGTTTGGCCCGTTAGTGACCTGATGGCTTAATAATTTTAAAAAGGTGTGTGGCCCTTCTGCCTCCTCTCAGGACTGCTTAAAATTCTTACCTGAGCCATGTCTCTCTACTGATGTAATTATTCTAAATTTAACATCATAAATTTCTTGTGCTTCACAGAAATTTTAGAGATTATTTTCAACCAGTACTTGTGTATCACTGCACTCCCTCATCTCATTTTTCAAGTGAGGATTCTCACATAAGTATCTAAATTCCTCCTTAAATTGGACAGAAGCAGTACTATTGAAGACAAACTGTTGAGAGATTTTAAGATTAGTGCATACTCTCTGTATCACACAAAGAGAAATTAATTAAGATGGTAAATCCTTTTTAATAGTTGTGATGCT
Organism: Apteryx rowi; assembly: GCF_003343035.1. Lineage (NCBI taxonomy): Eukaryota > Metazoa > Chordata > Aves > Apterygiformes > Apterygidae > Apteryx > Apteryx rowi. The sequence goes on along the minus strand of NW_020449531.1, from coordinate 524,321 downwards.
GAAGCTCCTATCTTAATCTCGTATCTGGAATGTAATAGACGAGCTTTTAATCAGTGAAGTAGAGCTTACTTATGTGGTCACATCAGCAGGTATCCTGACTTTTTTTGCTGACAAGCAAGAAAGTAGTGTGTGTGTGTCTGGGTGTGTATGGACATAGATATGCGTACATATGTGTACACATAGCTGTTCACAGGACCAGATTGTGACTGTCTCCTGTGTGGATATTTAAGAGGAGAAGGGCACAGTATGGATACAAGTTTCAGCTAAGCACTGATCTGAGCTTCCTTTAAAGTGTAAGCTGTCCATACCGAAGTCCTTTACTAAGAACCTATTTCAGCTACAGCATTGGAGTTTCCTCCAAATCTGATCATAGGTTCTTAGCTCTGTTCGTGCATGTGGCTAGACTGGAAGTGCGCAGATTGAATATCGYTAAAGTGGCACCTGGTCCACCAGCCAATATCCCTGTCCTGTGCAGACACTTTGAGGTCAGGCTGCAGTTAGTGAGCAACATAGGGAGAAAGCATGGCAGGTCATAGGGTTCAGCTTGCTTTAGTCTACCCTCCACATTGTTGCACAGGCAAAGCAAATCCTTCCTCAAGGACTAGCTCATGGACTATGGAGAGCAGAGGAAAGGAGGATCCAATTTCTTCCTGGTGAAATTAGTCATTAGCTATATGGGAAAACAGTGAGACCTGGGGGACTGAACTAGGAGATCCTGGAATTTGCTTTGATTTTGCTATTTATAACATGATCACTTACAGATAAAAAGGGAGAAAATTTGAGGTAAGAAAGAGAAAACCTAATCAGAAGTGTAGCAGCATTTTGCAAGCTAGAATATAGTGTTAATTCAGAGAAGAAAAGGAAGGCAAAGAATTCTGGGGGAAGGGTTGTGGAAATTGAAAGAAAGACAAAAAGGTGAGTTCAGGAACAGAAAGAAGTAAAAGGAGAGGGGACTTGGAAAGATCATTTGAGGCCAGCTAGGAAGAAAGGAGGTAACCTGAGAAGGTGGCAAGGACTGATAGGTAGGGAATGATGTAAAGTATTCAAGTCAGGGCCAGCCTTATGATTTCAGAGGCTTCAATCGAGTGTGTGATTTGAATTTCTGGACAGAGAGGTTTAGAGAGTTTGTGCCTTGCCACCATAAAGTAAGACACAGCTGATGTATGTTTTGAGAAGGCTGAATAGGGCAACGGGTCTATAGAAGAGGTATCCATGCCTGCAACCCAGAATGACCAGAGTTCCCAGGACCAACCTGCCATATTCATAGTGATATGTATGGACCTTGATGTCAGTCTGACAATCTGAAAACCAAGGTGCTGTAATTCAGTGGATATTTAACAACTATTGTCCTATGTAGAGTTAAGTATAAAAGCAATTGAGCATGAAGTTGGGCACCCACAAACTGAATCAGCTCTGAAAAAAGGAAACAACTTTTGAATATTTGACTTCTAAGGTTCCTGTGCCTACTTTCACATCTGTAAAATGAGGATAATACTACTACTCTGTGTGGAGGAATGGTTAAGCGAGAGAGGGCATGATCTGATTGGGATGAGCAATCCCGTTCTCAGGGTAAGGGAAGGAATGTAGGCCAAGGCGAGCGAGCCTTGCAGCGGCCGAGCGAGCCTTGCAGCGACCTTGAGCACTACAAAAGAAGGTATTCACAAAACTGGTAAACAAGTCTGGACGGAACTAGGTTCCATAAATGTCGACGGAGCGTGGACAGCAACCTTGCACCAATCATATATCTGCTTTATGCACGTGGACAGAAACTGTAACCAATCATGTAACTATTGCTAGCGCATGCGTATTGCTTGTCGATATATATACTTTGTGTAAGCTCTAATAAAGGGAGAACGACCATACTCATATTGAGACTCCGTCGTTACTCCGGGCCCGTCCCCCCACTCCGACAACTCTGAAGGTGTTATGAGACTTCTTTAAAATGCATGTAATTCTCAGGTTATCATGCAGAAGGGAAAATTTCAGGTCTGTTTTGAAACAGAGCCTTTTCCTTCCTTTAAGGTTAGGGTCAAGTATAAATAAGAAGTGATTTTCAGTATATCCCTACTGTGTTTTTGGAGCTTTGAGATATTATCTAATTTTTTTCTTACTTAACAGACAGCTCTCGTCCTGATACAATTTCCTCAAAACTTGTAATCTTCCATCCATGGGGAAACTGGAATGTGCCATTAGTAGGTGTGCACAGTCAGTATAAAACTAAGCATATGAAGAATTTCTTCTGTGGGTAACCAGTGAAGTGATGAACTGGCAAATGTTGCTTCTGATTGGTTGGATCTGCTGTCTGTCACGTAGCCAGGGAGAATACAGATGCCTGGCTCCCTGCTAGACCAGAAGAACAGATGTGCTTGGTGTGGAGGGACTGACTGTCTTCTCAATGGAAAGAAACAGTGCAGTTAGGTTTTTACTTCTTTATTTATATGTGGGATTCTCAGCATCTGTAGAGCAAATGTTTGCAGTAGTGGATGGCAGGTCAGTAACTTAGTGCATTTCAACAGACTGTATTGATGAAGTTGAGTCCGTGTTTTAAATGTTGTAGTTTAGTCATTTTTGTTGTGTGGAAACAGATTTGATCACAGTTTAGAATGTCAGGATATGGTTTCAGTTTTCTTTTCAGGTTTAAAACACATGGGACTAATACAGAAATTAATTATTTTGAAGCCTATATTGCACTAAAATGTGATTTGAAAATTATTTTATATATATGACAAAAAATGGGTTAAAATGGAGTATTTTCTGGGGATCTGTCTTATATTTCATTACATTTTAATGATTCTCTCACTGACTTTTCCTGCTCTGTGTGAAAACAGAGTTATAAATAGATTAACCATGAAGGTGTGAAAACTACTGCAAGAAACAGAGGTGCTAAAATGTTCCACTTCTGTAGAGTGAGTATTTGAAGTGTGGATTCAACATCACAAAAAATTATTAAAATGCTGAAATTACTAGAGATTTGATTGATCATTGTTTATAGTGCTGTTTCTTTCTTTAACAAATTATAATTGGAAGCCCAAATCCTAGCAAGGGAAAGAGAGGACTTTCTAAAGCCAAGCATTAGAAAAGCAAAAATAGCCCAAATTGAATTAGTTGAATCGTGCCTCAAAGTCACTAATAATACATGGATCAAATATGCTGGTGAATATCAAAGCTAGCAATAAAATCTGTGCATTTAAGACAAAAAGGACATGTGGTGATTTGCTTAAGCTTGTATTAAGAGATCTGTTAGTCAGTTACTGATAAATACTACAATATGTTTTCATTCAAATAACTTATTTGCTGTTCTCCTCTGCCAGTTTTCAGATTTGTTAGTGCCTTCTTTGTAACTACACTTTTCTGCAATCAGATCAAAATCTGAGAGAAAGAAAAGAGGGGAGCATTACATGAACTTTATTCTAGTAAGGATTAACAAATGTGATCCTGTTGCCAGTGATTTGAACGGATTTTTCACCTTTGCATTCAGTGGGGGTGGGATCATATCTGTACAATGTCAAGCTGCCAGTTCTATGAGCTCAATTTCTTTTTTATATCAGAAAAGAAAGCTTGAGTATCTTGTTAGTTCTGATCCAGTGCTTATAGGTCACAGTTCATTAAAGGTAGTGGTAGTTTTGCCTGAGTTGCAAGTGTAGACCAAACCCCAATAGTCAATACATTATAAAATAATTATGTAAATGTGGCTCACTATGTTTCATCACAGGTGAGGCTACCCGAATATGACACAGAATAATTAAAATGTAAGATCTGTAAAGAAACATGGATTTTGTAGATATTTCTTAATGATATAATTTAAGCAGATACATTTTAAAAATAACATTTTTTTTGGGGGGGTGACTCTTAAAGAGAGCTAGATTTTGCCCTAATTCTGATCTCCTGGGCTCATACATTTGTAATCGTAATAACTTCAGTGAAGTTATTTATGACCAATGTCCCCAGGACTACAGCCAGTCCATTGCTACCCAGCCCTCAGCAAGCATTCATGTCCTTTAGCCATAACATTGTTTTTATTGCATTTGAAGGTTCACATGCTATTTTCCAATTAAATACTCCATAAATTTTTGAAATGGCTTTAGCAGCCAGTGAGGTAATTTGCAGCTGGATAATATTAGTAATACAGTTATAATTCTGGAGCAGTCAAAATACTACAGTAAAATATATTTTTCCATCTGATGTAGTTTGTCAGAGCAGCAATATGAAGAGTGAAATGTAGTACGAATATGGCTGCCTTTGGAGCATTCAGCCTGATAGCATGAAAACTATCTATGGCCTCCTCACTCAGTCACTCTTGAGTGCTGGGTTTATTCATTTGGCTTACTTGAGTGCGCAAGGGCTACTCACATAAAAGTCTTCAAGGGCTGGAGTCTACATTAACTTTTTCGGATAAATAAGCCAGACTTCATTTTCTTATGTAGATGGATAAAGTTATCTGGTAAGAAGGAATTTACGCTTCTTTATTCTTATAATCTTATTTAATTGGGTTTTACATAGTGATTAGTCATCCCAGTGCTTTGTATTAAGGCTAAGCCAATTTCATTTGGATTCCTGCATACTTAGAACGGTAAATTCAACATAGAAAAAACATGGCTGGATGTATCTGGGCTAGTTATTTAAAAATTGGTAAGGAAATGTTATTAGTCATCAAAACATATGCTTCGTGCACTACTGAAGTTGAAGTTACAGGGTAGAATGACTGAAAAAGTTATTATAAATTTGAAAGTCTAGTGTACATTTCAGTATGCTAAAAATGTTTTTCTCATACTGATTTGCAATTCTAGCCACTCCTTGCTGATAATTTTTGTAGGAAGTGGAGAAGAAAGCTCTAGTGCTGCCTAGTTTCCTGTATCTCATAATTAAGTTTTCCATAAAAGTGAATTAATACTTTTAATGCCTTGTTACTTTTCCATTTTTTCATGCTTTTGTTCTGTGAAACAGGCTTCAGCTGAGGGTAAAAGGTCCTAGCTGCCAGAGATCACCTGTGAATTCCCCAGCTTGCCTTTTGATTAGAAAGGCTGCTGATTTGACAGCATGATGGTTATTGAAGGCCCTGACATTCCTGTCATGGATAACATACGCCTCTGACACCTCAGGGTTATATATGTCAAAGGCAGCTGACTGACCTGATAAAATCAACATGAACTTGTGCTTGCTCAGAAACGCTGAGGTGATCGTTCCCTGATGTCACCAATACACTACCTCTGCCGTAGCAATGTGGTTAGACTAAGAAAAAGCAAATACTGCACGTCTTGCCATGATGGCTCTCCCACTCCTTTCTCTGACAGGGTTTCATGCAGTGTACAGGAGGTAAGGAGGTTGTAGCTGGCATTGTTAATAAATAAAGGGTACAGATAAATCCTTAGACTCCTAGGCAGCCTGCAGACTCATGCTAAGAGAAAATAAACAGGAATACCTAAGTGGAGTTATTTCACTTGCATGCCTCTACCTGCCTTTCAAATGTGTTAGAAGACTGTCATGTGGTTGATAGTATTTGTCATACTGTGATACTTAGTGATGGTTCCTAGGTCACTCTCTCCACTGCACTCCTCATGAAAGCATAAATATTTCATTAGCAACGCACATTCATCTATATTTGAGTATCTGCATGCTGAGGGAAGAAACCTGACATTTCTTCAGAGGTAACATGGCTGTGTGTTGCTGTGGTTTTATGTGTGATGTAAAGGAGTCAAATTGTATTGTCACAAGCTTCCATCCTGAGGTCACAGGCTGTGAGGAGGCTGGTTATCACCATTCTATTCAGGATATAACCCCATGGAGGTCTGCACAATGACTGTGCCTAATATGTTCATTGTATGGTGTACTCAAGGCTTGATACTGCTTGTCAGTTAGTATTCTTCAAGGTGGATTAACTGGCATTGCCATGATATTAGCCTTTTCCCAGATAGGAAGCTAAGTAATGACTTTTTTATTGATTATCGAGAAAACAAAAACAACCCCCCCCCTTCTCAGAACAACATAAAAACTTTGCAAATCCAGTGAGGGAATGAACTGGATTATGCAACTTTACATCAGACTCCTCTCATCCCAATGTTTTAGTCTGCACATTCATCCACTACAGCATGAAAATTTCCAAATTGGAATAATGGGCCATGAGCTTTTAACTACATGTGTAGTTAAATATAACTAATGTTAGTATTATTAAATAATTAAATAATTCACATTAATATCTCTTTGGTGTGCCTCATTTTTATAGCTATCATCATGGAAAAAAATGTCCAATGAACTGTGTTGCCTTTTCTGGCCTCAAGGCACAATGTGTTATGAAAGAAGACTAGAAAGGAAAAATAATAGGTGGTCAGATCACGAAGTGATCTTAGAGAAAGTTTTACCTGAGCAAGAAAAGCGAATGTGGTCCACTTCAGTCGTGTGTCATGATGGCCAATTCTCTATGACAAAAGTTGTTTTTCCTTGGACTGGACTCTTGGAAAAGTTGAAACCTGCCATGTTATCTGAAGGTGGTATTCTGGCATGGACTCAAGTTATAGTCAGCCTTAAGTAAGAACAGGCAAGAAACATGCCCAGTCTTTCAGCTAAGTGACAGCCTACTGCATCTTGCAGTTCTCAAGTTCCCTCTGTCCTTGTGGGTGTAACAAAAGCATCTGCTCCTGCTCCTTCGTTGTGAAGCAATTTGTTTAAAAAAAAGAAAAAAGGTCATGAATAGGTTCATTAGGGAATCATAAGGGAACTGACCAGTCTTTTGTTACTTACCTATCAAAATAAGAGCTATTTCCATGCATGTCTGAAGGCTGCTCGCTCTTGGTGTGAAACTTCCTCGCTGCKTAGAAGCCTCAGCGCCCAGCACTAACCTCTGGCTCAGAAGAGGGAGTGGAGGATAGTGGAACTAATTCTGAAAGTATTCCCTAAAGCCTCCCTAAAGTCTCTGGGATTTAACAATTCATTGAGGAAAGAGTTGGGCTCACTGTATATAATTGAAACTGCCCAGTTGATTTTAAACAGTGTTATATTTTATACTTTTTAATACATAAAATCTTTGTAAGGTTCTTTCAGCTCTGAATAAAGTCACTACTGTGGAGCAGCAGAGCTTAGCTGCCTTTTGTACTTTGTTATAGTTTCTCTGGAGAGTGGCTTCTGTTTTATTGCCTTTGGTTGCTGAAGGGATTGAGCAGCCTGCCTGATGGTCTAGAGCAAAGCTGTTCTTCAGGCCTGGTGTTTAGGCACAAAGTGACAAGCTGAAATAGAGAGTCCACTTCCCTTCTGTCTGCTTTGCCTTCTGGGTTTGAGGAGTTTGCAAGGAGACACAACAGATCTATTCTTGGTAGCAAACAGTATGCCCCCAAAAAAGAAAATTTCACTGGAGAGACACGGATCAGAAGGAAGAGCCTCCTGCCCTCTAGGGCCATAAGTATAAACAAGACATTATGTGTGAAATCTGGGCTTTGCTAAAGTTGGTAATATTTTTATTGATTTTTAGGTGAGCCAGGTTCAGTGTGATCAGATTCCCTGACTGCCTGAGCTGCACTGACACGGGCAAGCAGGGAAGGCTTTTAGGTAGATGTTTCTCCTTCAGTGGTGTTAGTTGTTCTGACTTGTGCCTATCTGCCAGTAAGGATGCTGCTATGACAATTATGTTGGGGTCACTCCCACAGTAAGTCATAGTTGGTAATGTAGAGCTGCTGCACTCACAGATGCCCCTGGTCTGAGGGAATCTCTTTAGGGGGTAGGTTCACCCAGCCGTCTGAGGGTTGCCGAGAGAGACCAAGGCTTGAGCCTACAATTCAAATACCTTACAATGCAATTTACATTTAAATATTCAAAACTGCTTGTATTCCTAGTCCTTACAATATATTGGTCGTTGCATGTCCTTTTTCTTTTGTGGTAGCTTTGAGAGCCAGTAAGAAACAAAATGAAAAGAGAAGATGGAAGCATGTTCTCAAATGAAGTGGCTGTGAGGTGAGTCCTGCGCTCGCTCCTCCACCGTCACTTGTGGCCTGGAAGGCAGCAGAAGGCACTGTGCAGAAAGAAGTAGAGTAGTGTGTAGAAAGTCTTTGCAAAAAGATCCTCAGCTCTGGGTGCAGCAGACAGACCTCTTGGCCAGTTTTATCACCTACTGAGGAACACTGACAGTGGGCGTGAGAAGTGGGCGTATTTCATTAGATCAGTAAATCAATCCACAATAAGGAGCTACAGATTCTGAGGAAGCTGCCATAGTATGGAGGGAGGCAGGAAGGGCTGTGCAAGTGTTTCCTGAGACTCAAAGAACAGAATCTATTCCTAATGCAGAGCCTGCTTTCTTGGACTTTCTTTTTCTTGTAAGCCTTTTGCTGATGTAAATCTACAGGGCTTGATTCTCTAGTTCAAGAAAACTGATCATATCTACACCAGCTGAAGACTTATTCCTAAATTATACAGAAGAAAAAAACAAAGTCTGAAAACTTCAGGACCCTGATAATTGTCGTTTGATATGTGTTTTCACACTATTTTGAGATCTTTTAATTTGTATTGTTGTGTTAAATAATGTATTATTTACAAGAAAGAGCCAACAAAGCTGTCCAAATCATAGTGGTGTGATATTGATTTACTACCTGTAGTACAATGCATCTATTTTTCTGAGCAATGAGGTAAGACTTCAATTGATATAGCTGGTGCTGACTGGCAATGGGTTTGGGCACAGGGTCATTCTGAAAGAACCAAATCCTGTTGTCCATATTCAGTACAATTCCATCTGACTGCAGTGGCCAGTATTTTGTTTATATCTTTTATATGCTTGGTACTAAAAGAATAGCTGAAGCAAAACTGCTGGTTGCTAAATTCAGTGAGAGTTTTTCCTCCATCCAGCCTGTAGGTTTTGTCAAAAACTGATGGCAAGAAGCTTTCCTATTAAGAACCCTGCAAAAGATGCAATCTAATGTAAATAATTTAATGATTAAATCTCTCTCTCCTGTACTTCTGAAGAAGACAGCCTTATCATTTCTCCCAAAGACAATCATAATGCTGTTGCTTGCTGGCTGTTGCATTAAGTTCTCTGACTATTGTCTTACCTTGCTTTCTGCTTGTTGCTGCAAGTATCTAATTTTAATTCCTAAATTTTAATTCCTAAATCAGTCTTGTGCCATATGTAAGGTCAAGTATCAAAGGAGTCTTTCAGGGTCTGAGCTGGGAGACTTGATCTGCTAATCTTAACAGCAAAAAAAAATCTTTCTTTAAGCCAAGACAAAGCTTTGGGGCTTAACTGCATCCCTTCTGGAGCCTGATAAGATGGTGTTTATGACTGAAACTCAGAATACCTCTCTTGTTTGTACATGATTTGAACTTGCTCTCTCATATTACATGCAAGGCAGCCATGCAGACATTACATGCATTATCATACTCGGATTTGACGTATCTGCAGATGGAAAAGAGTCTGTGGTGACTGGAAATCTTAGCTTGAAATATGAAAATGAGGATTAAATTTTCAAGTCCTTCCTGAGCTTTAACTTATTGTCTCAAGTTATATTGCTTCACAGGCAATTCAGCCTTGTTTAGCTGTGAAATTTGACTTGGATGGGTTAATCTTTTTCTAATGTCTACAGAGGACATGGAACCCTCAGTACCCAGATTTTAAATTTATAAATTAATGATTTTATAAAGGCAGGGATCCACTGAAGCCATCCTGCTTTGCAGCAGGCATTTCTCTGATTTTAAAGCCACCTGTGGCCAATCTGCCTGCAGGTAGATGCAGACTTGGACCATTTCTTTCACCTGGACAGCTATCTAATGTGCTTTCAGCATGGTAGACTGTATCCTTGGCCCATGCTTAGTTCTTTTTAGCATATTGCTGTCATGCTTAGAACTGCCCTAGTGAGTCTCCTTCTGGGGTGAGCAGCTTGTTATTCTAGCTTTGCTTCAATTTTTTATAATGAACTGCTCCACAGTGTGCTGGGATGCGATGGGGGCATGTTAAGAATGTGATTTACCCCAGTGATACTATACCAGTGGAACAAATAAAGCTTATTTTGACCCTCTGGCAAGTTGTGCTGGAGTTAGAAGCCTGCATGGTTCCCCACCATTCCCAGGGGTAGGAAGGGTTGGTCAGAGACTTCTCTGCTTCCTCAGTTTGCTACCACTGCAGCTGAGAACTGGCTCAACAGGTGCTCTCTAAGTGCTGACCTCATTTATTCTGGTAGGATAGAGAATAATTACTGAAATGTCCATCTTTTGATACTGATCTTTTATGTGGTCAATCAGGTTGTCAGCTACAACTTGAGCAGGAAAGAACAGTTGGAAAGAGAATCCTGGAGGCCATTCACCCACAGCCACTACAGCCCTCTCAATATCACAGTTAATGGCATCACCTGCATTCTCTTCTGGGCCAAGAGGATCATGATTAAGTTTAAAAACCACACGCAGCTGGATTTGATGGAGAAGACATTTGGTGTCCATGCAACCGTGGATATCAGAGAGTCTAACTGCAGTGAAGACAGCGCAGTGTAAGGCGGCAACCTACTCTGCTAATGAAACTAGTACCCAATAACAAGGCCAGTAAATAACTACTGGAGGAACAAACCTTGTAATATGTGGTTTGGAGCCCCAGTACCCCAGGGGCGAGCTCCTTCCTACAATGGCCTGATGTTGCAAGCAGCAAAGCAGTATGGCTTATATGCTTTCTGACCAGTATTTCATAAGGCACACAGAGGTACCTAGCTGTCTTCATCTCTTTCAGTGGTGTAGTCAACCCCTGTGGCCAACCAGTTTTGTGATTGGTGTGTGTGAGGCTGGAACTGTTGATCCCCTTAGTCTCCACTCCCTGGACAGCTTTAGTCTCCAACTCTTTTGAATAGGTGCTTGGGATAGTGAATAGCATATCCTGTGCTGAATGTGAGGGCTTAGAGGCTGGCTGTGCATGACTATGGGTGGTGGGCTACTTTTTCATAGTATTTGTGCCAGTGGTTACCAGAAATAATGTAACCCATTGGTTCAAGATAGACATCTCTATCTAGAAACAGAACTAGGTGTCCCAAAGTCCCAGCGTGTGTCTTGCCAAAGCCCGAGGGTGAATTCACTGCACGTTTCCATGTGACCTGAAGCTTCTCCAGAAACCTGAAATTCTGCATCCCAGTCTGTCATGAATTACTTCAGCACAAACAGCTCAGTGCCTTGCTCCTACCAAACTGAAAAAGAACCATATTTTAAATTAATTGTTCCCCAAACCTCCAATCTAGTGGCCATACTGTAAAAGGCATGTGCGTTTTTAATTTCCCTTGTAATGCAGCCAATCACTTCTCTCCTTCCATGTACTGTACTGGGTAGCTCATTGTTTACTACCAGGTTGTTGATTCTACTCTGGTAGCCAAGCATCTAAGAATTAGGAGGTGGGTACCTACTGTGCAGATGCTGAACATGATCATTGGATCTACCCCACAAATGGTATTTAAATCTATAATGACACACAGTGATAAAATAACTTGACCAAACCCAGCATTTTTATTTAGCTTCTATACAGTATGGTTCATCTGTAGGTCTAAGCGGTATTATGTCTTCCTGATTATACATGTAGAAAGTATAAGCTGAAGTACAGTGAAATTTTAGTGAGGTTACAAGAAAACCAAAAATATGGTTGAAAATGAAGCCAAGTTTTTTCTCCATCGTATCATAATATTCAGAATATTCTGAGTTCACATGGCAAAACTCACCTTTGTAGTCAAATAAAAAAGGATTTTCAGCCTCAGGGGCAGTTTCAATTTTACATTATCAGCAAGTGAATAAACGCAGCACTATGTTTTGGAAGGTGAGGTAGAAAATGGTAAGTGGAAAAAGAATAACATTAGTTTAAAAATAAAAAAGTAATTAACAGTCCTTTTTCTGTTCTGCAGTTCAGCACTAATAAGCTCTTATTAGTAATGAACATAATAGAAGATGTACTCACGTGAAAGTAAGGGTTTCAGAACACAAAGTATGGTTTTTACAGTTGTCTATGAGGCTTCAAAAATCAGAAAGACATTTGCAGTGACAGGCTGCAAACTTGCTCCTGTTAGCATGTGTAAGGAGACTGTTAAATTTCAACAGGTTTTTCTGTCTACCTGTCTGTCACAGGTACCTCTACAGTGTTTATAGTAGTATCAGTAGTATCTGATTTCGTAGTGTCTGTGTGCTTCACTCTGTAGATATGGAGTATTGTTCTAAGAAGTTAGGACTGTATGTTCTGTTCTATGTCTTATGTTGAAATTTGGGAGGTTATAGAACATACTAGCCATAGAAAAAGCTGCAGGAGAGAGCCAGGAAGCGGAAAAACTGTATGAGATACCTTGACATGCCTTTTATCAATGTTTAACCAGATCTGAAGTTTGATCTCATAATCTCTGAGTCCAGAGCCACCTTATCTGCCATGTCTTCTGTCCCTTTTCTGTTTCACCCATAGGGTTTTCTGAGCAGCCTCAAACTAGGGACATAGGTGCTTAATGCAGACAGGACTTTGGTGCTTTGTTTGAAGCTGAGGTTGATGGTTTTTTTGCAGTGGTCGAGACACATTATGTCTACTGAGGTTTTCTCCTCTGCTCTGTGGACAGAGAGAAGAAAATGCTACCACTTCCCAGTGGTTGTATGATTAATGTTCTGTGCTTTGCCGATTCAGGATACCTTGAGAAAATAATAGTCTCAATGTCTTTTGCGTGAACCCTTTGAATGTACTCTAGACTCCTGACCAAGGAAGACCTGTCTTATTCTGAGCCCTCACTAGGAGGGATTTGTCGGGACATTTGGCAGATTCCATGAACGAATCTGTGGCATCTCTTCTAGAACCTGAATCAATTCACCAGCAGCTTGTAAGTCCATGTGCCCCTGTCAGCACTCAAGTATTAATCCAAGTCCTTGTGTGTAAAAACCATGCTCTGCAGGTAGGAGAATGGATAGTCTGGGCTCATTAGACTCAGCATAATTGCTGAATAGAAGTCGTGTGTTAAGATTTTGAGTCAATTTACATTTGGCTGTAGCTAAGGAGAAAAAGAGAAAAGCTGGCTTTAATTTCCATTTTGCTCCCTAATCTCAGGTTTAAGGACTGCTGTAAATTATGCCAGTTGATTATCTGGCTGAGTGCTAACATGATGCATTGCCCTGTTCTTCTCACCCCAGGAAAGTCCCTTAAAGTTCTTCCTTCTCCACCCTTTTTTAAGACTGTCTTCTGATTTGGCTTTAGATCAGCTTTCAAGCCGCTTTATGCCGCTTGATCAATTCAAAGCAGCTGGAGCCAGGAAAAAATATTTGGTGCCTTAAGCATATGTATTTGCTGTATACATATTTTTATATATATGTACATAAAATATAATAATCCAGCATTTTTTTTTTTAATGCAGCAAGTCATGGGTCAGGCAACTGAATTTAATGTCATACTTGCATGCGTCTAATCTTAGCTATCTATGTTTTTTCTTTATAATAAAACAAGAGAGTGTCTAGAGACTCGGTGTTTTGGCTTATTTGACCCAGTGGTAGTCAAGGTGCAAGAAGAAAACAAAATCTCTTATGAAATCATCTGTCTAGCTGTGCTTTTTTTTTTTTCAGCTTAATTTCTGAAGTCTTACAGGTGTTGCATGTCACTTCACTGTGTTATGATATTTAACTTAAACTAAAAAGGTTATGTCAACAGTAAAAATCCGTTATGTGGATAGTTTCTAAGAGGGAAAATATTATTGTTAAGCCAAAAATTTCTATGCCACTTAATGATGCGCTGCTACAATGGCTTCGTATCGGAGCCAGTACCAAGATGGTAGAGTATGCATATGGATAAAACTGACCTGCCAAGGCCTTTCACTTTAGTAAGTTTCAGATGTCCATGTTGACTGTAAATAAGCTTTCTAGAGCTACTTCACAATTAATGTATTTATATAGCTCTAATGATGCACATGTATGAAGTTTGAACTCAAATACCATCTTCATTTGTTACACTCTGTTATCTACAAAGATGAGGAAAATGTTGCTGCATACACATAGCACTTTCTAATAACATATGTAGGTGATACGTGACTAAGAGATATTATTATAAATTAGCCTGATTGACTTGAGAAGGAGAGCACATATCAAGTGAACCTAATTACACTTATCAACAGATGCTGGAAACAGTAGGATTTAAGTTTGTGTGGAAAGTTAAGCATGCAGTTCTGTTCTTTCCTGTACAGTCTAGGCCTTATTCAAATTAACAACTAAACTACTGGATTTCGATGGAGTAAGATTTAATATTTTTAATTTTTTTCTAGTGACTTCAAAGGTATAATTAGGAAAAGGCTCTGTGTCTAACTGTGCTTAATCTTCTGTGCTGTTTTTTCTCTTAATATTTCTCAAATTTTTATCCAGTTTGACCTCACTTTCTTTTTGACCTAGGCTTTCTCTGAAGTTTGGTGACATTGGCAGTCTAAAGGGACTTGTTATTAGGTAAGTTTATATGATAAAGGAACTATTAGATAATCAAATGTTAGTATCTGTTGAATGCACTGTTATGGAGTTGCCTGTGCAATTTGTTTCAAGAGAGTTTGTGTAAGCAAAAATAGTTTGATAGAATTGTTGATTATAGAATCAAGCTACAGAAGAGACTTGCATTTACTAGGGCTGTCATTTGTCTACCTTTTGTTTTATTAAGGCATTTCTTTTTCTCTGTTGACTGTCCTACACCTGAGAAAATATCAGGTCATCTCTTTTAAATAGAACTTTCTCTTGCCTGAGATTTTTGCTAAATCTTGCTAATTCGCTAAATTTTTGTCTGGGAATTCTGCTGAAAGAACTGATAGTGTGGGCTGTTCAGGCATCAGACTGTGACATACTTCATTTACTTCTCAAAGAAGCATAATTCTTTCTCAAGAAAACAGCATTGCTTGACAAATAATACTACATGTGATTATATGGTTTATGTTTAATCAAGACTCCAAGCATAAACTGAGTGTTCATGTGTTTATATTGCTATAACCTTAATTCTTCCACACCTCATCCACTCTGCCTACTTATTGTGCCATGTCTAAAGTTTAAGCTGTAAGCATTTCAGAGTATGAAATGTACCTGCTAGAGTCCTTTGTGAAGCTTCTAGTCCACTCTGGGACTCAGTGAAATAAAGATATAGAGAGAGTGAAAAACATATGCTGTAGTGTACGTGACAGGAGAGAAGTTTACCTTATCCATATAAACAACTTAATATACTTGTCGTGAGCACCACATTTCACACCTTAACCATTCAGGAAACAGTTCTCATTAACATTAGTGGAATTTATGCTGGTTTACTTTGGATCATGTTGCAAAGAGAGCTTTGAAGTCTTGAAGCAAAATGCCATATCAGCATATGAAACACATGTATGTGTTTCAAATGTGTATAACACATGTACAAGCTGAATTTTGAAAAACCTTCCATGTCTTTAATGCAAGTACAATGCCAGCATTACATATATATTTTCCTCAGTCATTTAGGAGAAAAAAAATCTTTTCTGCTCTGTGGCCAGGTGTCTGGGCAGCCACAGACCCAGTGGTATTCTCTCAATGCAGCTCCATAGCTAGACATTTATAGTGGTAATGATATCTGTGACTTCCTCACTGTGTGGGAGAACAGCAAAGTCCTTCAGCTGTAGAAAGAGAGAACTCCAAATCACCTTCCAGAATCTTAAAAAAAAAAAAAAAAGAAAAAAAGCTAGAGCTTCCAGTAATATAAACGGGTGCAATTTTGATAATTTCAGTGAGTCTTCTAAGATTGTTCAACATATGAATTTAACAGTTCCAGCTCTTAGTTAGACCTGTTTTTTTTATTCATCTTTCTTCCCATACAATGTTTTCAGATTCTTATTAACACCCAGTTATTACCAGCTGTCTGTTCAGAACTGGTTCAGTTTACACAGAGTGCAACTTCTTTACAACCACTCTGTACAAGCGACATTTAATGCAACCAAAATACATGCGCTGGCAAGTTACTCCTACCACTGTGAACGTGTGAGCAGCTTGGAGAGATATGATGCACTGCTGATACCCAGCTCCGCAAATGATGTTTCAAAGCTCTGGGAAGTCACTTTTATTGATTTCCAGGTAATACCATGGAGTTAAACCAAATGGATCCCATAGGTAGATTGATGGAAAGTTTTGCGCTTCGTGCCAAGAAAATGTTATGACCTTCCACATACAGCTTACAGGATCTCCTGTACTAGACTAGAAATTGAATAGAAATTAAGATTATAATTTTTGTACTCCTGTCAAAGGGGATGAAGGACTATATACTTTTTCTGTAGTCTCTTGGTTGGGCTTCCATTCAGTGTGGGATGTGAATGTCACTTTCTGAATTACATCCCTCTGAGATGGGCTCTTAAAACTGGCATCAATAGCAGCATCAGTCACTGAGCATGGGATTCATCTGACTTTTGATGCCTAGGAATTTTAACCTTGCGCCCTGTTTGTAGTTACCTCAATCTGCCTCTAAAGCCAGYGGATAATTTCTCTGACTCATCTTGAGTCTTTACTTTAGGACAAGATTAATCATATTCTGGATGTGCCTATTTTTCTGACAATAAGTGAACCTAAGAGGACTGGACTAGGATGTCTTGCTTTAGATACCTAAATCAGAGGGGATGAATCCCACCCCAGTTAGCTCACTGCCCTGCTGCACTGGACTGTGTGCTTCTGCTCTAGCTCACTATCACTACAGTGCATACAGAATGTCACTGTTTCACAGCTCAGAGCTGACTGTTCCACATGTGATAAAGAATCTTTTTGAATGTTTATTGGCATCCAATTTATTGACACCTTTCAGGGGCAAGAAAAAAAAAGCCAAAACTTGCTCAGAAAGAAAATATTTTTTAGTGAGGGACAGGCAAAATAAATATATAAGTAAATAAATGCAGGGAAGTAGGTCTTGTGGTAGTGAATAGCTGAAAAAGGGGGATGGAAGGAAAGTTGATCTGCATTTTCTCACCGTAAGGTAATCGCCCATGGACCCATTTTGGTGAAGCAGACAGTCCAGTTCCCTGCATGCAAACCTGGCAAATGTCATGTTAGAATTGAAACAGCTCTCCGTGCTTTTAAACCACAAAGTAGAATGTGCTGGTATGGCCATAGTTGAATACAACTTTGTGTATTTTAGCTGAGTTGCTCCCATATACCCTACGCTTCGATCTGGTGATATAAATCTAATATTAGGATAGGCAACTGAGAATATTTCCTTGTTTGCTATGTTTAAATTTATACAATTTGAAACAGAGAATCTGCAGATTCTCAACAATTGATGCTGGAAATGCACTATAAACTAGAAAGGCACAAAGGTTACAGTAAAATGTGACTGGGCTATCAAAAACGATCATAGAAGATTTTGTTTAAAATAAAACTGCAAATCCTTTGGGCACCAGAGCTAAGGGGTTTAGAATAACTGGCCATTTCTAGAAGACTGACCTGGATAAACTCTGATTAACTTCAGCTTGCACTGCTAGATACAGTTTTGCAATATGAAGACATTAGGTTAGGATGTCTTACTGGCTTCAGGAGCAAATTCATGGAGTAGTTTGTAACCAGGACAGCAAGGATTTTAGTTAGCTTGAGCCCTTTTGTCTTCTTTATAGATTCAAGGTTTTAACATTCAAGAAGTACATTTTGCCTATGCGAAAGACTGTGCATCCTTTTTCTCTCCAGCAATACTTATGGGTTTGGTTATGTCACTGATTCTGCTGCTGGTTCTTGCCTATGCTCTTCATATGTTGATCCACTTGAAATCTCTTGACAGGCATTAGAATGCAGAGCTTCTCCTGCCTATTTTGTACAGATGAAAGACAATGACATGGGGGATGAGAAAGAGCCTCTGAGAAGCAGTGGAAATGAATCCTATGGACTTAGAAACCAACAGTTCCGTAAAATCTATATTTAGAGTATGCATCTGTCTCAGTGAAACAAGTGGTTTTTTTTCTGCTGGCACTGTTCTATTTAGTTAGTGCAGATTTTTCACCAACTGATCAAAGGAAAAATAGGTAACAGACTGTTTAGCCAGTTGCTGGCTGTTATTTGTTGATAATCATCACAAAGATGCTTTGGAAAACAGGACAAGATAAAATAATCCCAGTGGAGTGAGAGAATTCATGTGGTGGGAGTTTATTCCTATAGTATAAAATCAAAATGCATATCTTTACAGCCAGCTCACCAAGTCGTGAAATGAAAAATCAGTAATGGAACCTCTGAAGTTAAATAAAGATACCAAAAAAAAAAAAAAACAAAAAAAAACAACCCACCTCCTCCTGGTTTATTCCTTCAGAAGGTAAGATTTTTTCATTGTTCTGTATTTGGTTCATTGACTCTACTATGAGTGTCCTGGCAAAATAACATCCATTCCTTTCTCAATATAAATCTTCCTTTTATTTAATTCAGTCATTCCCAGTCACTTCCCCTTCACTTTGTCATCCTAGACTCCTCTTCCTTGTTTAGACTCTTCAGAGCCATATAAACTGTGTATTCATCCACTATACTGATGAAATAGTGATGACTGTTGCAGCAGCATCTTGATACTTTTCTCTGTCTAAGCTGGAGGCTTACTGTAAGGATCTGGTGGGAGAACAGCAGACATCTGGTCAAAGGCTTGCCCTTAACTTCCCAGCTCAACTTTATGCCAAAAGAAGGATTATGAGCATTATACCCTCTAATTCTAGGTTAGCTTCTTTTCTATCAAATCCCATTGGTCTTCCCTTGAAATTTTACTTGAGGAGAGGTATCCAGTGCTATAATTGAAAATATATATAGACAAAGTGGTGGAAGCTCCCCAACAGTGAAAAGGAGGCTGAAATATAATTTTTGCTTCTCCATCTTCTGGTCATTTAAGATACTGTCTTCCCAATAATCCTTTCTTCTGTCAAAGTTTGGGAACTCCCAATTAGCCTGTAATTTAGTTCTGGCTTCTAGCAAGGAAGAAAGTAGTAATATACTAACAATAGTGCTTTTAGGTCACAAGTAATACTAACTCCAGCATTTCAGCAAATCTTTTGCAAAACTAAAATTTGTGACTGAATGCCTTTTTTACTCTAGATAAAAGAGCTAGCTAGTTGTTTGTGGTCTTTGTAAACTATGCTGCAGTGCTCTTTAAACACCTTGAGAGATGTCCAAAACTCCTATTTATTAGCACAGATGACCCTCAGACTAGATGTGGAGTCTGAAGCAATTAGTTCATTTAGGAAAGCACTTCAGAGGTAAAAATCATCTTTGACCAATAACCAGATGTAAGAGACAAACTTCTGGGGACTTGGCAAGGCTGCCTGTGGCTATTTACTGCCAAACATTATCTGTTTTATAAAGAAAACAAGCAAAAACATGAATGTCTGAGAACCCAAATGAGGAGAAAATGAAGAGATGCAAGCAAAAACACTACATTCAACATGGAGCGCCTAAATACTTGTCTGTTTGGTCCTTTCTCCTTGCATACAGTGATGACAATTTTACAGTAATGACAATGCTGGAAGGAGTTCATAGTGCCAGCGCTGAACAGTTGATATTCCCTCAGAGTCTGGAGAGAAGTGGTGTTGTGTCTGGGATTTGCCTGTATATGAGGCAATAAGCATCTGACACTAATCTGTGATAGTCTGGCTTTCAAAATTACCATAATTCACTGATGTAAAATACCTGTTCTGCAGAACTGAACATACTGGGCTTGGGCATGGCAGCATTCTCTGCGCTTAGTATTCTCTCAGGCACAAATACAGTAGCTCATCTCCTACAGCTCACTTACTTTCTTTTTAGCATTTGGTGATCCTATGAGTGTAATTCTTATTTACTCTGAGAATATGATTGCAAATCATTTTCTTGCATATTTTAAATAGGCAGTATTTGCACCATTCCTGTAAGAGATTAGGAATAAGGAAGCTTCCCTCTTCCCTGCTTCACTCCTCATCTGCCTTCCCAAACCTCCTTCCCTAGCTGTTTTCCCACCCATCTCATATCCCCCTTGTCTTTATTTTGGTGGGGCTGTGTCTGTCAGCTTTATGCTCGAGAGACTGAACAGCGCAAATCTCCAGCACACATCTGTGCAGAATTTTTGGTGCGGAATTAAATGATGGGTGTGGCCCTTTCAGCATTAATGCAAATGAACAAGAGAGACAAATTTATACCTGCTATTTACAAGACAAACTTCAGAAGAAAAAGAGAATTCAGATAAAGTTCAAACATAGACAAGAAAAAGAAAATTCCTCTCCTTTTTTAGCTTTTTCTAAGTAGTGACAGCAATTGATATTATAGACAACATATCTTGGGTTGAGGAGTACAGCAGGTAGTTTTCTTCTCTCTGCTGGGCCTTTGCATGTTGCAGTCGTGCCTGGCAGTGACTGATGATTCTGCTCTGCCAGGTATATTCAGTATCATCACAACTCTACTCAGGTGCCAGCAAGAGATAGGAAAAATAAGTCAATTGCATTAAGAGATAGGAAATACGCGTTAAGTCATATGACTGAAATTGTGAGCTATACATTTATAAAGAGTTAATGATGCTTTAGTGGAAAATCATCATGAGAAGAAAAAATCATCATCTGTACAGCTTCTGTCTCCTTGCACCACATATAAAAGAAAGCACCCAAGACTGAAAAGACAAAACATGTTCCCAACAGACTGTGTTTTGTGTGAGTCAGATAAACAATCCTTATCAAATGTACATTTTGGAACAACAGGGGCATTCCATGGCTCTGGTTCTGAAACCAGAAATTCAGTTAAAATGAACTGGTTGCTACAAAAATAAGCTACATTTGCACTAACAGACTCATTAACAAAAGAATATTTTTTTACTTGATCCACATTCTGCATAATTTTGATGCTACGTGGAAACACAGTAGCCATTTCAACATATAAACATTAATTCAAACCAAAACCTTAAAGCATTTTTTCAAAACTGATTTACTGATTCAAATTCAGGGCCCCATCCACTCCCACTTGAAGGGAAGATTCTCATTTTCTTTGACTGAAGTAGGATAGATTTCACAGACTCTGAAGCTGTCACTGTGCAATGCTAACGCTGAATTGAACAAATAAATACATTACTTTATCATATGTTTCAGCTGCTGTAGTTTAAATTTTTTATAACTGCTATCCAAGTTCTAAAAAACTTCATACTTGCAGGAAACTAAGCGATTTCAGGTAGTACATTAGCTATTGTTGTTTGACTTAAAATGGTGGACTTTTGGCATTATATTGGCTATGAATGCACAAGGAATGATCAAAGGCAAGTTCACCATGGAGAGAGGGAGAAAAAAACATGAGTCCACCAGCTGGACACTGAAGTGAGCAAGCCAGTAGAAACAGATTTCTTTCTTTCTTTCTTTCTCTTTTTTTCTTTTTTTCTTTCTTTCTTTCTCTTTCTTTCTTTCTTTCTTTCTGAAATGAGAAGGAATCGCAATTAGGTGTTCACTCAGTGTGGACAGAAAGGACAAATCCTCTTCTGTAGACATGTTTCAAAATTCTCTGGTATATCATGGTGCTCAGCATTTTAAATTTGACATCATTTTTGAAAAAGAAATTCTGGATGAAAGTCTATCTTTCTATTTGCTCTGAGTAAAAGTCTTTTCCTTTTAAAAATCATAATTTTTAGGATTCAAAAGTTCCATTCATTGATTATTTAAAGTCTTATACTTGGATTTGGTCTGTGAACATATGGGTCAAATATAGAATGCTATTGTCAGAATAACTCAAGTCTCTCAGTTTTGCAGCATGATCAAAGAGCAGAACTTAACCTCATGCCTGGACTAGCTACCTGAAGATTTGAACTGGTTGTTGAGAGTAACTTTTTAGCTTGCTATAAGGTAAGTACTGCCACTTGGGAACATAAGGGGTTATTGATTTAGGATGGAAACTCATACAGGTTTCTACCTACAGCTTTTTTCTGTACTCATTCACCAGCTGTAGAATCCTCTCCATATACACATGATGGAGCTTTCTTCATCTTAATACCATCACTGGATGATCCATTTTTCTGAACTAATTTATCAGTGTTCATAATCAGAGCAAAGTAGTTTACTGCATTTATTTCATTAAATCACAATTATTTGAGGCAGAGACAGCTTTTTCTGGCTTACACTCGAAAAAGCACCTTTCAGGCTATGAGCCCTATCACTCTCCCATCCTGAGAGAAAGAGAGAAAATCCTGTTGTGAACGAGTGGAATCCATCTTCCCAAGACATCCCCAGCAACATGCTGCTCCTCAGCAGTCTGCTGTGTCTGGCTCCACAGGCAGTCAGTCTCAGTGATCTGATTGGTGATGAAACCTTAATTAGAGACTGACTTTTACTCTGAGGCAAATTCCTGTGCTACCAGCACTTAAACACTTTTGTAAAAATAAGTTTTCCAAATAAAGGACTTCAAGGAAGGGAAGATGGAGTTATTCAAATCAGCTAGATTTTTTCAGTGCATCATAGTCAGCTTTAGCATGTACAGAGCATTTTATTAACACTGTTTGATCATTACAGCCTTTCTCCTTCCTCTCTCCAGGAAGAACATTCTCCTGCCTTTAGCTTGAAGGTTAAGTGAATTGATCATAGCTAACAGAAAGAGCAGGAGCACCTTTTTGTTGGCCCCACGCTGCCTTGTGGGCTGCTGAGTAGCCTCTTGTGTGCCCGGGGTCACACTAGCTGCACAGAGAAGCAGCAGGTTTGGCTGCAGGTCTCTGGAGGCAGTCTGAAGCAGCCATCAATGGCAGCTGGGTGCTTCCCTCCCTCTTCCGCATCCCTGCCAGTACCATGACATGATCAAGCATCCTCTTGAGAAAACCATGTTTTCTGCATGAGTGCAGTAGAAGGCATTTTTTATCTGTGTTCTCTAGCAAAAAAAAGGAGCAACATCTTCTGCTCTGGACACGATTCCTCATTGTTTTCTACCAGCTGAAAATGGTCTTCACAATGAAAAGGGCCCAGAGCTTCACGGATGCATTAAAAAAGCATGCTACTTCCTTTCAGGAATCCCAAACCAGAGTTTGGCCATAGCTTCTCTAGCTCCAAGGGCCACCTTAACAGAATTACCACCATCACAAATGCCTGTATTAAAAAAAAGCCTCTTAAGGAGTGCAATTTTTCACAGACATTCAGTGCTGAATATATGAGGCAGAGACAGCTTTTTCTGGTTTACAATTTGAAGGCCATCCTGGTTCATAGGAAGTGGTGTGGGGTAACAGGCTGTGAGAGAGTGGAGAGAAACCTGGAGATGGAATGGGGAGGAGTGGCAAGGACCTAGGACAGGATTAGGTAGAGCAGGGAGGATCAGTTAGTGCATTGGCCATTTCTGCCACTTCACAAATCATTGTCCCTCTTGCAGAGCAGAACAGTCTGTTTCCTTGCTTTGAATAGCAGCTTTCTACAGTTTAAAACTCACCAAGCATTTATCCTTGAATTGCAGCATTTTTTCTTATCAACAATTAGCAGGATTTTCACTGCCAACTGCATTTTTTTGTCACAAAGTATTAATCAAGTCTTTTTAAGGGATTGAAAGCTTTGTTCCGGTTATGACTGTAACTTCAGAAGTGTAAAGCCTAAGAGAAAGGGACAGTTTTAGCCATGCACCATGAAAATCTCACATTTAGCCATTCTGAAATCACAGCCTGTTAAATGATGTGCAGAATCACTACAAATCCTGCCTCTGAGCAGCAGGCTGTGGAACAGAGATTCATAGCTCCATATTTAAGTCTGAACACTAAACAAAAATAGCTGTTGTCCAGCCCCCAAATTCCTGCTGGCGAAGTGATGTCTTTGTGAAATATGGGAACAACATGCTGTGATTGTTCTATTTTACCTTACACAGAAATATTAATTCAGCAGTATGGCCATTTTTCACGCTAAAGAAACAGAGATATAAAGAAGGGAAAACAAGCCTACAGGCCTAAGGAGGGCACACAGAAAAGAAAAAAAGTCAAAATGACAGAGAACCTGAATTTAAATACACAGTATACATGTCCTCCACCCCAGCCACTGGTGGCTTTTCAGTTATCTCTAAAAATGCCTTGCACTGGTTACGTTTGTCCTGCTGAAAATGACATGTCACGTGAAACGCTGACAAGTCCCTTCAGGTCAGCTCCCTTCTATCCCTTTATAGTTATCAATAGGTGGAAGTTCTTATCCCTGTTTCCAAAGAAGCATTATCAATATTAATGTGCTTCCATCTCAAATGTACTTCCATTTCCATTGGCTTGAAATGACCTGGTTGCACAATATGAAAAAGAACTTTAAATCCAGCTATTCATCTCATGAATCCCTTTTGTTATCATAGTTTTTGCCTGCAGTGCAAGCTGGGAATGTTTAAGAGTTGAAATGGTTTTTATAAATACAGTAAAACTGATGCTCTGCCAAAATCACTTGAGACCCCTGGTGAGACCTCTGTTCTCACTCTGTGTGGCTTCTCAGATTTTGCAAGAACTCTCCAGTGATAATTAAAAAGTTACAAAATCACACGTATAATCTTACCTTGGCATTGGGAAGATTAACGGATCACTGCCATGGAGAAAGTGATAGTGTAAACCTCTTCTAAGGGAGATTTTTCCTGTAATTAAAGCGACCAGGGATATTCCTCTTCTTCTGAAAATTTGCTTAGTGAATTATATAATGTTCTTACAGGAATTTGTGTGGAAGTAGCTGGAGAGTCATGCTTGCATAGTATCTGAATACATATTTGTCTCAATATGTTTCTTTGGACAGCCAGTAGAAAGAAATTTTTAGGCGATTTTTTTTAACAAAAGAATAAACACAAACGCTGTCTCTGTAGCTATCTAATGACAATGGAATTATGTTTGTACTCGTAGCCTGGCATTTTTTGTTCATTCGGAGCATGACAGCCCCCTGGCGAGCACATCTAACCATTGCAACTCGACTTTCAGAAGGCTTGTCATTCTCCCAATGTATGTGAAGTTTGAATCATATAATTCCAGCAATATTTACCTTATATTTTTCTTTCTGGACAATCAGACCACATTATATGGCCACAGCCGCCTTTTCAGAAGATATTGGCCTTTTTATTTGTTGACATGTTGTAGAAAAAATGTAACCTAATGCTAAAGGACTTTGTTTTCCATCTACCACTGATGCCCATCCAAATGAGGGCACAGAATTGCATCTGAACAAAACAAAAGCAAAACATAAAGGGAAGTGCAGGACTGAACTGCTAACGCAGGCCTTGGTTTTGTGAGCTGTCCCAGGCAGAGGGATTCCATTATCTTTTTAAGTCTCACTGAAATCAGAAGGGTAGAGGCACAGGACACTACAAGCATTTATGCAAACACCAAGTCAGAGACTACTGCTATGCCATTGGTTTCAATGCTATCTCATTTCAGGGGGAGTTCTCACTTTACATGTCGTGTGTACAGAATCTGGACTTGGGGCTGGGACCCCGCTCATTTTTCTTCTCTACTTCCAAAACTCTCTAAACTTGCAAGTGAGTTAGTGACTGCAATTATTAATGAATGTTTTATGGTCCTTTGGGAGGCCTAATGTTTGAATTGTTTTGAGTTAATAAAATCTCAGTGCTCCAAGGACATGCTACCAAGAGGGGACTGGAATTTACAAAGGAAATTCAGGTAGTGTTCCTGAGGTTAATTATGGAGAGTGAAAAAACATTTACTTAACACAGGACTATCTGTACCTGGACCTCTCAGACACTCCCCCCTGCATCCAGGTCTGCCAGGGCTCACGCACTCAGGGTCAGACACACTCTCCCACATTTCCTGACAGCGGTATGTGTGTCCCCTGTGCTGCTGTCCACCACCTGTGACCCAAGATGTGCCAACCAGCACATGGTGCACGGTGTCATGGAGCAGGAGAGCATCTACAGTGCTGGAGAGCAGTGAGGGATATACCACCAGGATATGTCCCTCTCCAAAGGACCCTTTGAAAGGGCCCACACCTTAGCTCCAACCTAATGTTGCTGTTCTTCCATCACATAATCTTTTGTGGCCTCCAGCCACACAAGCCTGTGTATCACATCCACTAACTGGGATATAAGTGGTAAGTGCTCTATACAGAGATTCAGCTGGGTTTTCCAGTGTTACATGAGTTGGGACAAACAAAATATTGGTGTCAGGGTGCAGTGAGGGCCAGCTGCTCCCTAAGTGTGGGGGAGCAGAGCATGATAACACAGCAGGTAGGGCAGAGCCCTCGGCAGCTGTGGCTCCATCCCGTAGCCCTTGAGCAGGGGAGCAGGGACTGACAGCCCTGGGCTGAGCTGAAATGGGGTCCAGGGCCCATGGGCAGGGTGGGGAGAGGTGCTGGGGGAGGCTTGGCAGGGCCGATAAGGCCTATAGTGCCCTCAGGGCCTGACAGCTGTCTCTGGCTAGTTGTGCTGTTTTCTGAAAAGTTCACTTTCTTACTACACTTGTTGCTGGAGGAAAAAATATTTTCTACTCCCTGTTCTTATTAAATGCACTAAAACATTAGGACTGATCAATACCTAAGTCTGATTAGCCTTTTTTTGATCTCCCTAAGATTCTCATGGTGCAGAGGAACTTAATGCTTTAGTTAAATATTATGGATTTGGAATTTTTTTCAGGTCATACATTTTAGCAGACATCCTGAATTTCTGATAACTTAAATAAAAACTCATGAGACATCATTGAATTGCTAGGCTAGCCATAGCTTGGCAGGAGCTATTGAGTATGAACAATTATAGAACAATCTGAAATTAATTCTAGGAGGCTAAGTGCAAATAAATTATGTTGATATTGATCCTCTCCATCTAATGACCTGGAAAGGTGACCTCCATTTCTTGTATTGAAAGTCTACAAACAAAACAGCTTCATTAATGTCAATTAGCTTTGCATACATGTGTTAGCAGAAAATTTCACTGTGGCAGAGGAAAAATTAGCTGAAAAATCAATCCTGTTATTTTATGAACCTTTTCTCTGAGATCAGTTTATCTAAACTTCATCTAGACTTATTTTTCAGTTCTTAACTAGGGGCATTATTTGTTCTTCCTAACCAACTTACAATACAGAAGATACTACCAGTAGAGCATATATAAATGCCTAGCATGGAGGCTAATGCAGAATCTTAGATTACAAATTAACAAGGTAATTCCAAAAGCTTTAATATACTCAGGGAAAGAGCTTTGCAAATCAGCAGGACTCCACTCCAGGCAACCCATGATACTGATACTTTCATAATCCTCTAAGTAGCAAAGCCCACAAAGCCTACCCTGGTGTTCTGTAGCTATACAAAGGGCTGGGACAGGTTACTGCTAGTGCAGTACTTAATACAGTGCAGTATGAAGAAGAATAGTAGTACTACCTTTACCACTACAATTACAATGACCTTCTAGACGTAAAATTTCTTTTCAGTAGTCTGAGGAAATGTCTCTTGTGGAACCAGTCATCTGTGGAGTCAACAACTATACAAAATGCCACATGCTGTCAGATACCTACCCAGGAGAGTAGGATGTTGATTAAATCCATTATGTTGTCTCCTTGACTGGTAGGTGGAGAACAAGAGAAGTATTTATTACTGGCAAACTCTTAGCACCTGTCACAGCTTTTGTGCTTTTCAGGAAAGCTCAAGTTAAAATATTAGAGAAACTAAAATTGCTGAAGTTGTGGTGCTAATACACTCATGTCCAGCTGGGGTCTTATGGAGGAATATATAAAGATAGCTACACTAGACAAGAAGAAATCCTATTATGTTTATTAATCTGTTGCCAGTAGTGCGTGGTAGCAGATGCTTTGGGAAAGGATAAAGAATGTATTCTTTATATAAGTATAGTGTTATGTCCTTCCTGGGTAAAATCTGGGGAAAGTTTGTAAAATCATCCAGTTTAACTTTGTAGCAATCCTGAGACTCAAGATTGCCAATATCTCCTTCCACTCGTCTTGTAATCAGTTTGGACTCTGAGAGAACCAAACTATGTTTTCGGATGGATTTTGTCCAGTTACAAATTTCTGGGACTCCTCCCCTTAGTACTATCCTCAATAATTTTTTTATTTTGAATGTCTCAACGTAATCCAGTCAAAGCTTGTGTTTTGTAACATCCTTAAAATCCTGATCTCTCAAAGGATAGAAATGTTAAAGTTTTCTAAATAGTTCACAGAACTGCAGCAGTCCTAAAACTGTTCTATTAGGTGCCAGTTTGGTCTTCTCACTCATGTATTCTGATAAATTTTCTGCTTAATATCCATTAATAAATATACCTTAGCAGAAAGAAAAACTGCATATATTGCAGGTTATATATGTTTTTTATATTTATATATGCGCGCGCACACACACGCACACATACATATATATACATACACATATATATACCTGCATATATTGCAGAATGATAGCCAGCATATATTTGTACCAAAACTGCATGACAGACAAATGATATTTAAATTGAAAAGGTATGATTCACTTCCCTATTCTGGAGATAGATCGCTATTTACACTTTTGCTATATCCAAATTCAGTAAAATATTGTTTGTGCATAATATGAAAAGGATTTTAAACTTTCAAAAACATTCTTTTGTTTCTTTCAGACAATTTGCCTCCTACTAATGGGTATTTCTCAGCAAAACTTATGGTTTTGTATCATTTGTGTGAAGGCAGTGGTTGGAAGTAGACATCTATCTTTCCCCGAAAGACAGATTAGTCTTCTGATAATTCTTCACAGGTGGATTTCAATACAACAAGCATTTCTGTAGTCTTGCCTGAGTCAAGACTGAATATGTTGTTTTGCCATTTGGACATTCTTGTAAGACTTAGGAAACTGGTTTGAGCCTCTGTCCCACAACAAACTTTAGAGGATAAAACATTTCTGTCATCTTTCATGGAGGTCTTGGTGAATGAATATGTGTACAAGATTATTAGATATTCAAGTTACTGAAAACAATGGAGGCTGTACAAGAATGTGCGAGTCAAGTTCTGCTTCATTCAGATGTTCATTCGGTCAACGTTTGGGTAGAATTTACTGTGTCTGTAGAAAAGAACAGGGACTTAATAGACCCAGGGCACTTTCACAGGTGACCTGTGTCTAGTGTTGGCAGGAGAGATCTCTTTCCTCCAAAAGGTGCTTGATTTCAGTACCTGTTCCACAATCTTTGCCTGAAGACACTTTCACTTGCAACTTGATAATGGGAAGGAAAAACCATCAAGAAAATAAAAAGTATTAGCAGTTTGCATCAACATATTCAGATGCTTATAGCCTTTTGTTTGTAATAAAGAAAGAGCAAGACCTGACTAAATGTCTCTTATACTTTTTCTCAAATTTTATCACTGTTTATCTTTTTATCACTTACAGAGAGACAGGGATCCCTTGTCAGGTTGCTTCTTTTGTTGAGTCTTCAATCTTGTAAAAACCTGCTCAGCTGTTCCCTTTTCATCCCAGGATAACAAAAAAGGTCAAGTTGAGAATATGAAATCCTACTCAAATATATGCAGTAGTTTGTTACTATGAAAGCTCTTCAAAGGATTCTAGAACTGGACTCTAGCAATAAGCTCTTAATGATCTCTTTAAAACCAGGTAATTTCCCTGCAAAGCCTGTTTTCTTCTTTTGGACTATGAAATAAATAAGTAATCTATATTTACATTGGCTAACTGTTTTTTATATTGTCTATGCCAGGCATTGGACTGTTTTTCTACTGCACAAAAATATGTACAAGATTCATTTTTGAGCAGAATTTATCAAGATGTCCCAAAATGCACGTTTTCTGTTGTCTATATTGGAAGTTTGTGGTGAGGTGCCTGCCTTCTCCTTGGAGGACTGCTGTATAAGGAGTTGAAAACTTCTAGAAATGTTCTGTAGAACAACAACAACAACAACAACAACAACAACAACAACAAAATCTGTCAGACTCTCCACTTGGTGGTTGTCACCAAGGACTTAGTAGTGAATATAGTGTTTTTGTTTCTTCAGATCTATATCTCAGATTCGTTACTCCAGATTTGTTGATGACAGAATTACTGTAATATCATTAACTATGAACTCAAACTTACTGCCATGAAAAATTTCCTATTGTATTTTGTGGGAGCAGAACGACACATGGGAAAGTAAGCATATGGTGCAAAGATCCCACATTCATGTGAACAGTGAGAAAAGCCTTGATAATTAGAGCCTGAAAAAAAGCAGAAACACTTGCCATAAGATGATACACAAAAGTAGATTTATTAGGGTGTTCTTAAAGGTTTCCAGAAGATACCCATTCCCTGAGTAAAAAATGTGTCTGGTAAAATATTACATTCCACCTCTGCCCACCAACAGTCTCTATAACATTACTTTAGATTTTTTTATAAGCAGATGAAATTGCTACCTCAGCATTGGAAGTTCAGACAAATGGGATCAGGCTGCATCATTTTTTTTCTAAAGACTGTCATTTATTTATTATTTTTAGAACATTTTCATTTTGCTTTTTTAACTCTGAATTTAGAAACTAAAGAGATAAACAAGAACTCTTTGCCACGGAAATGAAACAATTTCTTTTTTCTGACTAGTCAAATCAGTGACAGGAAGGGAGACTGACCCTGGCTCTGCTGTGTTTGAGAAGTGAGATTAATTATGACTATTTATTTATTTGCATTCCAGTAGAGTCTAGAGGCCCCATAAGAAATCAGGTCCCCATTGTACAGTGCACTTTAGCAATACCAAGTAAAAGGTACTTTATGTCATTTAGAAGGTCAGAGTTATTTTATATAATCTATGAATCTTTTGTCCCTGTTCTGAAGTGTTTACATTGAGTAATTTGTCCTTCTCTGTGTCTAAATGACTGCCTTAAGGCAAGATTTTTCTATTGTCTTGCTTTGTACCCTTTTTTCAGCCAAGGAAACCTACCTAGGGTGCTAAAATTGCCTACAACCCTGTCTCCTTTGGGGAAGGATTGGGACCAGCTGGTGTGGCTTGTAGGACAGACTGAGGAGGAGATGTGGCCAAGGCAACTGAGAGCTGCAGAGCTTCAGTATGTCTCATGGTTAACCTCTAGAAGTTGATCTGAAAGCTGTCCTCCCTCAGTAGAAACACCAAGTGAGGGATGAATGCCTCCTCTAGCCCAAGGGTTTGAAATGTATCCTTTTATGAACACAGAGGGGTTTCATCTGCCTACTGTAAACAAAACATGAAAACATACGCTGTCAGCCTCTGCTTGTGTGCTGAAACAAGCCCTCTGGAAAAAAAACTAGGAAGCATTTGAGTATTTCAGCAGACATTGGTGTTATTCCTAGCCCATACTTTTCAATTCAGCACTTCTAGCCCATACTTTTCAATTCAGCAGCCTGAAATATTTTTTTTGTGAAGAAATCTGAGTGATAATGTACTTTGTGCCTATCTTATAGTTGCCGTGTTTTTCCACCCTCATTGTGGCTTCTTATAGCTAACAGGATTAAATATATGTTTATATATTTTCACATACCATCTTTGTTCATCTTTACCTGATAAGTGTCTATGCTTAGCAAATGCCACGGTCATTTTTTACCTGCTCAAAAGGCACTCTAAATATGAACATCAGTTTTATTCTGAAAAACTGCATAATGGCCTCATTAAGGGAAACAAGACTTTTGTGTCTTTCCTTTTATTAAGCAGGAAATTGGACACTGTGTTTTGTGGCAAGAAAACACTATTGTAATTTGGGGAAGCACACAGAAAGGTGACAAGTTTCTACTCTAGACAGATGGGATGAGACCACGCCTGGCATCATGCTTGCAATTTCTAGGTCCCTTGAGACAAGAGATGAGGAGAGATGAACTCAAAGGAAAGAAGCAAAAATGACTGTGAGACTGAAGTCCCCTTCATTCCCTGCCCAGGCAGAACCCTCTGCTACCTTAGTCCTGCCACATCAGACCTAGACATTTCTGCTGCCAGAGCTATTATTGTTCGATTAACCTTGTTGGATCTGCTTCTAGGAAAAACCCTAACAAAGCACATACCACCATCTAAAGAGCAGGCAGCCAGAAAAGAGGGTGGCTTGTTTTACTGGACTCTGCATAACACTTTGTTTTGGTGAGTCAGGCTTTCAGCTGATGTGTAATCAATTTTAGATGATGGATATGTTGTTTTGTCTTATTTATTGTGACTATTTCTGGTCAAATGCTCTTTTAGAATATAGGAGCCTAATCCAAGTACCAGAAAAGCCAAGGGGAATTTTTCCAGGGATTTTATTGGACTTTGAAGTTGGCACAAGTAGGTCAGACACTGCTCTATTTTTCTGCCTCCAGCAGTAGTAGATAACAGATGATTTAAGGATTAGATGAAACCTAGGGTGAACCCAGCAATCTATGTTGTGTTGTACGTCTGAGGAGAATTTCGCCTGATCTCCCGTAGATGAACAGCCTGTGCCGTACAGCATGAAGAAGAGCCTCTTTTCCGTGTTTACTGGGGAATTCTTTTTCTCTCTGTCTCACTCCCCTCTTTACTTGTTCAGTTTGATTTCTCACAATATGATCTTCCTCTATTTGCTGTCAGTCAAGAAGATAGGCATTTGCCTTATGCGGAACCATTCCCTTAATTAGCCCCAGGAGCATCCTACTTGTGGTCTTTTTCCCTTTTCTGCATCCTGCCACTCAGATCATCTGTGAGAACTGCCCTGTTGATTTTTGTTCATGCCCTTGCCATATGGTTCCTACCGGGCTTTTCTTTTTTTTTCTCTTTGCTGTCCAGCAGTTCTGCTTGAGTATCCCAAAGGACTAGCTCACCCTTTGATGGACCACCTTAGAGAACAATGAAGAATCTTTTCCTTTCTGTCTCCCTGTTTCTTTCCCCTCCTCCTTTTCTTCCTGGCCTTCTTTTAACTATAAGAGGTTTTAGACTTAAGAGCCTGAATACTACTTATGCCTTCCCTCCTGTAGATTCTTTCCTTAAGGTTAGCACTTCCCCTGTTCATTCCTTGTGGTTGTCAGATGTGATTTCCCATGATCCCTTAAAGAGACATAGCAAAGCAGAAGAGCGATCACAAGCCTCAGGCACATTTCCTCTTCAGAAGAGGGTCAGGTCAAGGCTGGCTGTGATGAACGTTGCCAGTCTGATGAAGGCAAGCTATTTAATAAGGGGTTGCAGATGCTTAGGGAGAACATAGCTCTTCTAAAATTTCAACTCGATACAATTAAAGATGTGGAAAATCTTTTTCCTTCTCATATCCTGAAAAGCTTATGGCAGATGACTGGCTCTCACCGGAGAAGAGATTAAAGGAGGCTATTGTATAAGAGAAGAGTCCACAGTAAAGCAATGAAAATTATCCAGTGCCTGGGGAGGAGAAACCACATGAGGAGAACTTTAAAAAGACCAGAACTATTTAATATGGAAAGGTGAACAGGGGGAGAAAATATGATAGTGCTACATATTTTATTGGAGGATATAAAGACAGTCAAACAAGGGATATTTTCTTGAATGAACCCCTTGATCTTAGGACATAGGGTCACTGTGCAGCATATAAGGACATAGCGTGACACATCTTTTAGACAAATCAATGAAATTTATTTGTCATGCATATGTGCATTTCAGGTTGACACTAAGAATTCTGGACGTGTAAATGAATATGACTGCTCTGC
Source organism: Apteryx rowi (assembly GCF_003343035.1). Classification (NCBI taxonomy): domain Eukaryota; kingdom Metazoa; phylum Chordata; class Aves; order Apterygiformes; family Apterygidae; genus Apteryx; species Apteryx rowi. Next base: position 490,920 of record NW_020449531.1, on the reverse strand, counting down.
CAGGCCTTGCATGCAGAAAGTGAGATTCACATAGCTGGCTCTGGTTTTGCGTGTCCTTGCAGCCTGGTCTGTGCTGTGCACATATGCAGCACTGGGTTGCAGCCCTCTCCTCACTTCCCCCAGATGTAAACTGGCTGTGTCTGGCATATGGGATCCTGGAGCAGCAGAGGGTCTCTGCTATTCTGCGGATGGAGGTGGGCCATCTGGACGGGCCCTGTTGCTCCCCTGCCCAGGACTGCACCTCCTCCTCTGTCATGCAGTGTTGTTAGTCCTCTCACATGCTGGGGGAGAATATGCTTGAGAGGCTGGAGTATATCATCTACCTGCAGGAAGCGGGAGTATACACGGGGACAGCAGTCCTCAGTGTTGATACTCCATAGCATCATGGGTGTGTGTGTATGTGCAGGTGAGCATTTCACCTCTTAGAATTCTCTTCTAGGTATAACGTAGTGCTTTATGATTTCTTCTGTGCTGGGAGATGTGGGGGGCTCCCTGGAACTATAGACTGCTGTTGACTTTAAAAGCAGCAATGTCAAACAGAAATTTAGCGGCTGAAAGAAGCTGCTTAATTTTCTAAGGCTGTATAGGTGAGGGGTATTGTTCTGTGGTCAAAAAGATCTAAACAGACACAGACTGAGTTTACTGAAAGGTGAGAATTTCCCAGGTAAGTATCTGATGCCAATCTCTTACTTTGTTCTTAGTGTTAATAGTGCAATGACAATTGCCAGAGGTAATTCTCCCTATGTATTTTGGTAGCTTTCTCCAGTGTAATGATGAACAAATGCCTTGTCTTACAGTGAAAGAGATTCCTCCACGTAGCCCTGGTCATATTGGCCTCTTCTACTAGCAGCCCCAAAACCCAGAAAAGCTCAAATCAAAGTCAAAAGCTCCATGTGAGGGTGCCACGTGCAGAGGGGCAGAACCACAGGCCCCTACACAGCTGCTGGTCTCCTCTTGTGTGAAGGGATAAAGGCAAGGTGAGTGGGAGAGGGGAGGGAGGGAGCCCAGACTTCACCCTTCCCCTAGATGTGTCGGCCAGTGCAGCTGTGCAGGGCAGAGAGGAAGCAGTCAGTGCCAAACAGGGGGCTGGCGTTGATTATGTCTCCCCTGGCACAAAACAGGAACCAGAGTGTGATTCTCCCTTCCCTAATTGCCTCTGACTTCGGGCCAGATTGTGAAATCTTGGCCATGCCCAGAAAAAGCCAATGTAGCTACTTCCATGTCCAAGTCCCTGAATATATTGAATTGTGTCCCATGTCTGCATTACTGAATAGGCCTTACCAAGCAGTGAACAAACACTGTCTCTTCCTGGATGGCTACAGCTGCCTAGAGAAGCTTTAAGAGGAACTGGAAGAAAGCCAGGAAGCAAAAACCAGAGTCAGGAAAGTTTGACATGATCCCTGGTTAGGGTCTAAATATTCTGTTCAAAACAGGATTTGTCAGTATTGCCTGGAGAAGCATAAATCCCCATTCCAGCATCTAAGAGCTCTCTCTCTCTCACTCTTCTTTAGGCACTTCAGAGCAGTTTGATTTTGTGATTCAGGTTAATAACAGGTACTAACCAAGCCATGTTGCAAGGGTGAGTGGCAACCAGAGCAAATAACCGCAAAATCATTTGCTTGTGAGAAGGCACAGGGAATGCAGCCCTGGTAACTTTATAGCACTGACTGTTGCCTACAGGCCAGATCTGTGAGGCTTGACAGAAAAAAGAAAAGGCTCGAACAGTTGGACAAGACAGCAGATAGGGGCTCTGGGAGGTTTCCTGTTTACTGACTGCTTAGTTCTGAGGTGCCATACCTTACCTCTCTGGACCAACAGGAACATGTGAGAGCAGTGCTCAGCCTCTTGCACCTGGGTGAACATAATGAATATTTAAAAATAGCCTCCAGATTATGTTCATACGCTGTGTTGTCCTTTCTTACAGATTGCTGAATTATGTTTACAAACCTGGAGTCCTGTACCTTCTTCCTTATTTTAACTTCTGTACATCCACTTGAAAACACACGCTACAAAAACGATCAGTCCATTTGAAGGGCCACATCCTCTGATATCTGCAGCTTCAGTGAGAACTGAGAATGCTTAGGAACAGTAGAACTCTATTTGTATGGAGGGAAACATGAGAAACTCATTATTTGTTAGCAGAATTCGATTCACAAACTGCTCTGAAAACAGTCCCTTATGGGATTCAATTACCAGCAGTTTTATGACATATCAAAGGAAACATCTGTAAATCAAGAAAACGACTTACAGCTTATGACACGAGTCTTTAAATTCCATAGCTGTTAAACAGTTTAGAACTCTTCAGTTCTGAAATATGGAGTCAAGCTGGATTACATTGTGTAAATTTTACAGTGCTGCATGTTGGAAGGCATAGACAGTCAACAGTCTTCCACTGTTACGGAAAGCAGGTGAGATTATAGAAAGACAGAGCTTGAGAAGTGTAAATCCAAATAATATTTCTAAAGAGTGCTTAGAAAGATCCCTGGAGATACTGTTGCATTTTCCATTTTAGAGCAGTTTGAAAATAGCTCCCTTCCTTGTCTGTAACTGACATTATTCAGTAAGCCTGTCTTGCAGTAGATAATGGTTTCTGAATATACCCATAAATTGTGGGTCTGATTTCACTCCTACTGAAGCCAGTGGGAGACATGCAGTACATTTAACAAGAGTTGGATTACCCCTGGCCTCATTAGTATCATTTTCTTTTACAGCTGTGGACCAGCTTTGCTCTTGCTGTCACAGGGAGGTAAAAATTAAGATGTACTGCATCAGGGTGATCTGCTATACCTTACATAAATTTCCCTCTCTTGAGTCTTCAGTATATCCTCTGTGACTTTTGCCAAGACTCCACAGAATATTCAGGAGAAAAGAATGCATTAAGGTTTCCCTGACTGACTACCTAACTCTACTGTTCTGGCCACTCAGAGCAAGGCTGATCCCTGAAATTGAGTGCATATCTCCCCTCAGGGAATTTATGCAGCCGCATGTAGCCTTTCTGAGCATTAACAACAATGTCCCCTGGGACAATTTTTTTCTTTGAACTTGAGGTTGATTACTGTTTTCCTGGTAGAATGAATTTCCTAAGTGACTTGCCTTTTCGAAGAGGGTGTGCTCCATCTCACACTGTGGATTGGCAAACACTCTAAAGATGAAGGCGTGCTTAAATCCATGCAGCTCCAATCATGTATGCCACTGGTGACTGAGGTGTCCTACTGATTGAATCTCCTGATTAGGGGAAATTACAAAACCAATGATGTTGTTGAAATAATAACTGTTTCACAGAGGCAGCCAGGAATCCTTGTGTGGGTGCTGTTTGTGCACTGTTACATTTGTGCAATATTAACATCCACAGTGAAACACACTGACTTCCATGTGGATGGGCAGAAGACAAGTAAATATGAGCCAGAAAAGCAATGAATAGACCAGGAGAGCTGCGTAGTGCTGCATCAATTCTAAGACTTTGGTAAAGCAACAGTGTTCACTAGATGTTGTGACTTTAGCATTTCAGCAAGACATCAGATGAAAAACCATAGTCTATGGCAATTCTACACACAATTATGGAAAAATAAATATGTACAGGACCTGTTTTGAAAAGACGAGTGTATGGTCCTTTACAGTGTTAAATTTGTCCACATTGCCAGGAAACTCTGAACTTTTGGCAAAGTACTGGCATTTGCCAAATAACTATTTACCTTTCATTTGGTCCAAAGAGAAACTGGAATGTAAGATTATAACAGTTAAATGGTTAAAGTATTTTTATTTTGAACTCTTTGAGCAGCTGAGAATTCACATGCCATGTTGAGATCAAAGCAACTGATATATACTATATACTTTTGACAAACTAGGGTTCCTATCGGAAACAGCCCACTCTTAATTAAAACATTGCAGCTGCAGTACTAGAAAAATGGAAACACTGAAAAGCAATAAAACCTTTCCACTGACTTTGATGGGCTTAGCATCAAGATTCTGCAGAGAAAAAACAGTGTGTGTTTCCAGGAGTTTAACACAAGGTTGCCAACAAAATCTCCCTTTGCCTGAGTAGTATGAAGAGGGTAAAAGATCAGGGAATTCGCTCTGTAGTCTTCTTAATCAAAATGCTTCATGTAACCTAGTCAAAGAGGGAAACTTGGAAATGAATTACTGTTAGGAGTATTTCCTCTATTATTCTTTGTTGCTGAATAATGTATTGGGCAGTATAAGATAAGGTGCAGAGTTGTCTACTAGTCAGGTTTGAGATGGCTTGCCCATCATGAAATCTGTATGATGCATTCCTCTGAGTATTTTATTGAAAACTACAGCCCTTGATTTTTGATGTAGTCTGGTTTACTCCAAAGACAGATCTAAATCTTGCACCAAAATGAACCCTTTTCTAAAGTATTCCAGAATGGATTACTGGTATTTGGTGATGGCCAGATGTGTTCATGATCATTGTTTTAAAAATCGAATGAATTAGGGCTACAAAAATACAGCCTTGGTCATTACTGTGAAATAAGCACTACCAAAGAGTAAAGGAAGACTGAGTTGTGGAATGCTTAAGCAGATGAAAGGCACAAGCCCATGGGACCACACAGGATGCAACAAACATGTAGAGGTGACTAGTGGGCGTCACTGAGAGGCTGTTTCATTTCTATAAGGTCTTGGTGATTAGGGGAGGTTTCTGATGCCTGGAGAAAGGAAATTGTTGCCACTCATCTTCAAAAAGGGCAAGAAGAATGATTCAGAGAATAGCATGGTGGTTTGTCTCCCTTCAATCCGTGGTAAGATTATGAAGCAAATCCTCTTGGAAGCTATATCCAGGCACAAGAAGGACAAGAAGATGTTTGGGAAAAGCCAGCACATGTTTTTCAAGGAAAAATCATGCCTGATCAACCTAATTGCCTTTTATGATGACTGGCTCTGTGGATGAGGGGAGAGCAGTGGATGTCATTTGCCTTGGCTTAGCAAGGCTTTTGACACCATCTTCTATAGTACCCTTGTAGCAAATTGTGGAGATATGGTTCAGATGGGTGGAGTACAAGGTGGGTGAAAATTTGAACTACTAGGATCAGAGTGTGATAGTGATCTCAAGTCTAGCTGGCGGCTGGCTATGTTTGGTTATGTTAACCAGCTGGTGTGTGGTTAACTCTTGGGGGTTGATACTGAGCCCACTGTTGTTTAATGTCTTCCTTAATGACCTAGTTAATGGGAGGAGTGTACTCTCAGCAAATTTGCAAATGATGCCAAATAGGGAGAGAAGTGGTTGACTCGCTGGAGGGCAGAGCTGTCATTCTGAGGGACCTCAACAAGCTAAAGAAAATGGCCAATGCAAACCTCAAAGTTCAGCAAGGACAAATGCAAAGTCCTGCGCCTGACATAGAACAACTCCATGCAACAGTACAAGCTGAATGCTGACTGACTAGGAGGCAGCTTTGCAAAAAAGGGATCTGGGAGTTGTGGTGGACAACAAGTTGAACATGAATCAGCAATGCACCCTTGCAGTGATGAAAGCCAACCATACACTGGGCTGCATTAGGAAGTCTGTGGTCAGCAGGTCAAGGGAAGTGTTTATTCCCCTCTACTCAGCACTCACGAGGCTGCATTTGTGTCCAGTTTTGGAGACCCCAGTACATGAAAGACAGTGACAATGTGAAACAAATCCAGCACAGGACCACCGAGATGATTAGGATGCTGGAGCACAGGATGTACAACAGAAGGCTGAGGGAACTGGCTTTGTTCATCCCGGAGAAGTGAAGGCTAAGGCAGGGAACCTAATTGCTGTCTTCATCTGCCCAGTCGGTGGTTATAGAGTCTTTTTGGAGATGCCCAGTGAAAGGAAGAGAAGTGATGGACACAAGTTGCAGGAAGAGGAATTGCAGCAGGCTGTATAAAAGTTTTTTCATAATGAGGGTTGTTAAGCATTGGAACAGGTTGCCCAGAAAGTCTGTGGACTCTCCATCCTTGGAGATACTCAAAACTCAACTGGACAAGGCCCTGAGGAACTTGACCTCACTTGAAGTAAGCCCTGCTTGGAGCAGGAACCTGGACTAGATGACCTCCAGAGGATCCTTCCAACCTACATTGTTCTGTGATTCTGTATTCTACAGAGTGAAATTTTTTTTGTAGCTTGGAACTTCTTCAGCTTTACAGATCATTTCTTCCAGTCAAAGTGTTGTTTATACAATGTAGAATCTCAGCATGTAATTACTATAAAGTGTTTTCCATCAACTGTGTTATCCATCAGCCTTATTTTAAGGGCAGTTCCCAGTTCACGGAAAGCTCTGATACTATTTAATTCACCTCTACTGGAATCAGATCTGGTGCTCTGTAGCAGAATTCTGCAGACTGAGGTCACGGCTGTCTCCTTTTGAGATTATTGTTCCAGCTCTTGTGCCACCATGTCAGCAGCCTGCCTCAGAGGACCAAAGGCATGTTCCTGAATCACAGCTATGTTGGTTTTGTTCTTAAGGCACAGGAGGGAAAAAATGTAACAAGCCTAAAGCATCACTTTGGATTTATCACAGGGAGAGTTTGCCAGAACCATACCTCAGCTTAGTTACAAAGAGCCCTGTCATTCTAACATTTATAGTAGATATCCATCACAACCAAACATATTAAAGAGCATGAGCATGAAGCCAGAAATGTGAAAATAATGAAAAAAAATTAAATAGATTGATCTGAAAGACGCTGCACTCCTGACATATATTCCTCAGATGTTTTGCATAAATAGGGAGACAGGTATTGAGGAAAGAAGAAATGTTTCATTCATAGTGTCACTGATTTCATTTCCAATTACAATAACACTTCCTCCCCACACCTCAAAGAACTTCATGCAGTGTAAGTTATTGCTTGTCATAGTATTCTTAAACAAGAGAGCAACTGAAATAGAAGCCAGCCTGGGTACTGCTATAAAGAACTTAAATCATCTTTGCCAGTAGTGTATAGAACAAAAACTTCAGGTGGTTGGAAAGACATACTACATGTGGCTCCATGGGTTTTTGTGTTTTTGAGCAGTTATAAACTATGGAGAGATAGGATTCTAGGAGATGAGTTTTGATCAGAGGGATAAAGACAAAGTGTAGTGTCTACCCTTTTATCAAGGGTTCTAGAGTGTCCATGTGGCGCAGTGCGGTGTGTGCATGGATGTTAGTGTGGGCCCTGGAGGGAGGGTAGCTCCATCAGCACAGTGCTGTACTTTCGCTAATTCATTTGTCTTTCAGCAGGGTCCATGCTCCGCACCAGAATAGAGATCCATGCAGCACGCTCCATCATGCAGAACAGACATATGGGGGCAGAGGGCTGAGCTTCTTGAAGTATGTCTTAGTTATACACAGGTTTTGTATATATGGGTTTAAATCTTTTCATGAGGGATTTGATTTCTTTTTAATGAAACTATTCAAACCATGAAACCGCTAGCATAAGTACCGTTGTTATCAGAGCCTTGCTTTGGGATAGCCTTCCCCCATCCTGTTTAGGACAGAGATAGTGGTATACAGCATGTTTATACTATGTATTGTCTTTTTGCCTTGAGGAGCCAGTTGGTATTCCTGGCTTTACAAAACAGCTTCTACGAGGAGGAGGTAAGCAAGCTGGGGTTCTCTAAGGCTGCCCCGGTCATCTACAAAGGGAGACCTCAAAATTGTTTCTCAAAACGTACTGAAAATAAACGACTGCAGGCAGTTTCCTGGCTTATACTTAGTGAGTTCTTTTTTTCCTTTTGATTCTTTGCTCCCAGGAATTCATCTTCTCAAGCAAGGCTTACAACATCTTCATTTGCTGTTAGTTCGCTTTCTGCCTCCCTCTTATTTACAAATCAATGAACAGTTTCTTAAGGTGTGGTTTCCTGAGGCAGCCAGAGGCAAATTAATAGTTTACTGCTCCCGAAAGGGGGCAGTCTGATTCCCCTTCTCACTTCTGCTTCACTATTTTACTTCGACTGACTTTGGTCCTTACTGATCTCAGGGTAAGCTTAGAGAGCGGAAGACTAACCCACAATTTCTGGTTGCATCATGTAGCTTTCCTTCATCTAAATTAACCACTGTTAGGTCTCCTGTATATACATGTTGGTATGGGCTTAGTAAAACCAAAGCAATTACATTTCTGCAGTCCTCTGAATGAATGCTGTTTTGCTTCAAGAACACATTTAATTTTCAATTACTTGAATTTGTACCTAACTAATTTAACCTTGCTCTAAATAAATCTGCTGTAAATAAGAATATCCAGTGGTTGGGGAGCAACAGCTTTAGTTTAAATGTGACAGCAGGGAGATGAATGGACTTAGCTGCAGATGTAGTGATGTTAGTTCAAACCTTCTGTTCAAGGCCATTTCCAATTAATCTAACTTCCTCTATGCCACTAGCTGCAGAAACTTCTATATTGTTTTGCTATGGGAACATAATAGGCCAACTAGATTCAGGTAGATTTTTGACCTTTGAGACAGCCTGTGTGTGTGGACCTGGTCACATAGAAAGGTGTCATAGACCTTTTTTTTACTGACTCCAAGGTGCAAGAAGCTGAATGTTCTTAGGTTAGAGAAAATTCCCAACAACTGCTGAAAATACACAATCTGGTCATTTTAAACTACAAATACTCACATAATGCACATTACTATCTGCAAGAGTACATACAAAAGGCATTTATCAGAAATAATGAGGGCTGTAAGCTTATTACCATAGGATATTGATAGATGGGAAGCAGATGCTCTTTTCTACATGACAGGACTTCCCTTGTATCCCATGCAGTGCTGTCTGATCAAGCTTCACTGGAAGGACGTGTAGCACCTGGATTTAGGGGATTTTTAATTAGAAACTATAGGACATGCAACTTTAGTAAATTCAGGAACTTGTTTAAAATATGTTCCAGCTGTTGCATGATTAAACCCCTATGATTATAAGATTGTCCTTTGCTTCTATTTTTGGAAATGTAATTATTACTAGAGTGCCAGCAGGATGTGTGAGGTGCTTAAAACAAACACCAGGAATGCCGTTCCCCACTTATACTCCCTGTTTTTGCAAAAAAAGCCAGTGGGATCCTCTCTCAGAATTTTCATATTACTTTCTCCTTTTAGAAACAGGCTTTCTTTTGATGAATACAGATTTTTCACATGGTGCATGCTGAAAAGCTAAGTCAGTGGTTCTTATATTATACCTGGTTGGCTGGTTATTTATTTTTGGACTTTAAATCATCTATTGGAAATCCATAGATAGCTGGTTAGTCATATGCTACTAGCTTCCAACTCTTATACAGAGGCTTGCTCTTCATAGTAGAGAATTTAGAGGAGTGGAAGAAGCCGTTAGTGAAAAGAAGAAAACAGTATTATCTTGTATGTTATGATCTACAAAAACATGCAGTTACTGGGGAAAAATCATTCTGGTTTTCTGTGACTGAAGGGGAAGGAGAGGCAGAGATGTTTATGCAAGGGAAGACAATGAGGATGCAAAAAGGGAGTAATCTATAGTCAGCATTGTCAGCTTTGTTTAGAAAAGAAAAAACAAGAAACTTATTAGAAGTTTATTGTTATGAATTCCTAAGCATAACTATAAATTATTATCGAAGTTGTCCAAGGACTGCCATATGAAGATATTTTTGCCATTAGGGCTGGCTCTAGAAATAGACGAATAAACAACTGCCCTCAGCAACAGACTGCTAGTTTAGGAGAAGGTAGCAAAATGGTTATAACTCTAAGGTCTTCTTTCCCCATGCCAGAGCCCCAGAAGACCTCAGGGGCTGCTGAAAGAGGGGTCAGAGTGGGTGGAGCAGTGGCCGCTAACTAGGGGAGAAGATTTGGTCTCCCTGCAGTAGAAATTGCCAACCATATCTCTGGGAAAGTGGAAAATCTGCAGCAGTGGAACGTGTGCTTCAGGTAGTGGTGATGATATGCGTGACCTGGATAGGAAAAGATAAAAAAAGCCTATATTCAAGCAACGTGCTAGTGGGCGAGGAAAGAAGCAGTGTGCTTGCCCGATCAAGGAAAAGAGAATGTGAACTGAAGAGTCAGTGCTTCATCAGGACAGTGTGCAGTCCGAGTAGAATACACAATTCTTAAAAATAAGTGTGTTATTAAATATGCCTATGACAAGCTTAAACCCATAGGTCTAATGTATTCTGTCTTACAGTAGATGTGTCACATTAGTAACAGACCAGTGTCAGTGAAAAGCTTGGCGATAATAGACATCAGTTCTTCTTACTAGGAAGTGCTAAAAGTGCCATTAACACAGGCTTGCTATCAGGAAAGTCATAAGTTCCCTTTGAAACCTGTGAATGTAGCAGGAATTAAGAGCACCACTTTTGAAAACAGTAAGAGATGAGCTGTCCTCCAGCCGTATGTCAGTCTTGTTAGCATTATGTGTCAGCCTCCTGTAACAGAAGCATTATATGATTGAGTACTCTAGCTATTGGAAACTGAGTCCCAGAAAGACTTGTGCCAAGGAAGTGTCAGAAGGGACTGGAAAATAGAATAAATTTATGGAGTCGTATTCTCCTCTTCCATTCACCCTTTGTGTCTCTTTGGTTTATCATGTGGAATGAGAGGTCACTGGGATTAGTTGATTGAATTCTTTGGGGATCTCTAGGATTCTCGTCAGTTAACTCTCATCTGAAAAAGAACATGTCTTTATTAAAAAGCATCCATTTCTTGATTTGCAAATTGTCAGTGATGGAAAATGTGATATAATTCATGGTAAGTGGTTTCAGTACTTTTCTACTTTGAATTGTTTTGATGCAGCTTCCAGCTACTGGTTACTTGTTGCATCTATGCCTGCTTATGGTAAATTTCTGTTCTCCATGGAGATGAGTATGCTAAAAAGATGAAGCTTCTCAAACCCTTCTCTCTCCCTTAATCATAATTTTCTTCTTCTTCATTCAGTGTTAAGACTCTACAGTTATGCCAGTCTTCTCTAATCTATCAGCATCCTTATTTATCAGCTGATACTGGAAACAGACTTAATTTTCCAGTACTGGTTGCCTCAGTGCTAAGTGCAGAAGTAATATAAAATCACTATCCCTATTCAATAGTCCCTACCAATACACCCCAAATTCACGTTAATTCTTTGGCTATATTTAACATTAGCAGATCATGATGCACAGGTTGCCCATGCTTGAATTCTTTAATATCATTGCTTCCCAGAAATACTATATCCTGCATGCATGATATATATTCTTTAACCTACATGTATGATTTTATATCTATCTGCTTAGACTAAGATGTATATTGTTGGTATTTGTTAATCCAGATTGTTCTGACTCAATGTCCTGTTCTGTCTTTGTTATTTACTGTTCTCCCGGTCCTGCCATCATCTGCCAAGTTGATCCACAACAATTTTATGTTTTTCCCCTGAATCATTCATAAAATGTTATATAGTGTAGGGTCAACAGCTAATCTCTGTAACTGCAGTAAAAGCACATCTACTTGTTGATGGTTGTCTGTTTACAATTACCTGTAGAAATCTGTTATTTAATGTATGCCCTGTGTGGGTTATTTTCATTCTAGTTTTTTAATTAAATGTTGTGTGGTATCAAGTGAAATGTCATGTAGAAGAATGTTATTACATAAGTTATATTATTAGAATGGATGGATTATTTTGTATTATTATTTGAAAATCTAAATTTTCTGTTGACCAAAAGACTTTGTGAATTTATGATTAATTCAACCAAGAGCTTAGTTTCAGGCAAATTTTAAAAAGCCAAAATGTTTAGTAAAGATTTTTTATACTGGAACATTTARAATTTGTGTCAAGATAATGCTTTGGTACCAAAATGTGATTTAAAGAAAGATTGAAACCTCTCAGRTCATATTGGAACATATTGCATTGTATTGAACAAAATATGATCCAAAATCATTCATTTTTTTACTTTGGTGGAAAAAAAATCCTGGCTCATGCACGTTTAACAGGCAGAATTTGTTTATCAGCCTTCACTGTTTTGTAAGAGGCAGAGGGCTCACAGCTGATAGTGTAGAAGCTTAAAAAAATATGAAAACGTGTTGTCCAAAATTAACTAGCAGGTGAAAATATCAGGACTTTATTTGCAAGATATCTGAATAACAAAATGCAACAAAATAATATAACATGGTTAAGAGAAGTCAACAGTAAGGTAAAAGATAGAGGATCAGAAAGGGCTACCTCATCAAGCTCAGACCATTATCATGGCAAGCAGCCCTACAATATTATCCTGATGATTCATTTATCATATGCCAATTTAAAACTTCCTAGTTTCTGCTCTTCATTGCTTCTGCTGGAATGAACCTTGCTGCTCTGATGTGTAGAAGTTATCAAATATGAGATCCAATAATATTCATAGATTATACACTTTTGTTACTGTGCCAATACTGTCATTTAGTTTAATAGCCATTCTTCCTTCCTGAGTTTACCCACTTGTGTATTTTTAGAGATCAGTCATATTCTCTCTTGATGTTCACTTTGATATGCTAAACAAGCTTTTCACATATCCTCTGTGAAATTAGCTCTCTATTCCCCTGATCATCCTAGCAATCCAACTCTGCATCTGTTCCAGTTTCAGTTTGTCTTTGAACACAGATGGCAGAACTGTATAGAGTGTTCCAGATGAGGTTCTATCCTTGCTTAATGAAACAGCATTAATGGCTTACCTGTCTTCTAGAAACACCTCATCTGATGTCAGAGGACTGCATTTGCCTTTTTCACGTTAATTTGATAGTATAGTAGGTCAGATGTACTAATCAATGCAACAGACATATACATCTGAATAAGTGACTCTGATCCAATGTTTGCTCTGTTTCAGCCATACAATAGCCCTCAGATTTTATATTTTTATTAAAGTCTCTGGCACTGAAATTGCAATTTAATGTGGCAATTCTTCTGATATTATAGTATGGAGACATTTTGTCTCTCCTAAACTTAAAGCATTAGGTTTATGGACTTTTGCCTCAGTTGGTGGCTGATGGTAAGAACATTGCAGAAGTCATGCCTTCTGTCTAACTAGTGACATCTGGGACAATATATAACACTGAAGAGAGTTATAACCCGAAAGGGACTAGATRTGCTGCAGAGGTATACTGCCACGGTACCATGTTAGAGGAAGGATACTGCTGTTTAACCAGGATAAGGCAGGCCACAAGAAGAGCTGACAGCTATAGAGGCCACTGAATAAAAATGAGGTTGCTCAAATAATTGTCTTGGGGTATAGTTCAGGTCATATGGGAGATGGAGAAATTTTACAGATGCCTGTGAGTAGATGTGGCTGTATTGGCAAAAAGCAGGTCTATAAGAAGGGCTAACAGTTTCAAGCACTGAGAACTGTAAGAAGCTAGTTGGTAGAGGTCTGATAAGGTTGAGAACTTGAACAGAGAAAATCCCTGGAGTTTTAAGTCAAAGGTGCCAGCCTGTTTAGAACTTGCATCACTAACAAAGGATAATAACTTGCAAGGAAAGCCTTTAGATCTACTTGGATGAATAATCACTTCAAAAAGAAATAAGGGGAAGCAGAGGTTAGTAAGGAATTGAAAAGGGTTGATCAATAGCCAGCAATAATCTGAAGACAAAATGAAAGGATCATACCAATATTGATTAAAGTAGAATTGTGTTAGACTTGGGCAACTGCACTTCTTTAACTTGAGAAACCAAAAGAGAAAAGAAAACTAGTATGATCTTTTGAAGGGTAGATTTTTATGTGATAGAGTTTAAGGATTATCCAGATGCAGCCCTAGATGAAATGATTTTACCTCAATGCACAAGGATGATGGTAACGTGGAATGCAGTAGCAAAGGCAGGAAGAGAATGGAAATTACTGCATCTGAATGACACCAGAGTTTGTGCTGAAATCCCAAAACCAAGAGAAACCGATACTAATACTTGAAACACCATTGCTCTAATCCCCTTTTTATGTTTCTCTAAAAAGGTTTTTTTCTTCTTCTTTTTTGCCCTTAATAAAATAAAAATTTCAAATATTCCTTTCTGTAGTGAGAGAAAAAATCATGCCTTCATCATTCAGTACAATATGGGTGGGATTTTCAGAATCTCTCATTGCTATTCTAATTCTATCCCAAAGGGAGCAAAATTAGGCTAGTGCTGAGTGGTTTGGAAGGTCCCACCAAAAGAGCGAATACACAAGAGGATATCATTCAGTTTTATAATAGATAAAGATCCTTTGCTGAACATGCAGAGAGATCCCAGATTAGAATAGACGGCTACCACATTTATTTGCATCATAATCTTTGACATCAGTTACTCTGCTATCATGACTGTATGTGTAGTATTGACCTCTGAGTTTGTGTAGGTCAGGCCAATGAACCTCTTTGGTAGAAGGAAAAGGAGGCAAACAGATCTGCTGAGATGTTGGAATGGATGCCCCTGTTTGTCAACCAAAGTAGTTCTTTAGAGGCTGAGACATCTACACTTTCCTGCTTTGTCCCTCGGCCCAGCCTGTGAGTGACCAGTTATTCCTCTACTCTATGCACAGTTATTCCTTTCAACACAAAGTGCAGTTGCAGTGGTTGCCTTCTTAAATGTCTCCCCAAAGCAGCCAATGCAGTGTATTTCATTTGCTGGAGGCCCTCTGTCTGTTTTTTCCTTTAACTCTTTCTTTTTTTTTAATCTCTTTGCACTTTTCACTTCTTTCTCCCACCACCCTCTTTGTTGAGGAGATGGCAGGAATGATTGGGTTTCAAGTGAGCTTTCAGACTTGAAGTGTTTGAGTGGACTAGGCAATGAGTGGGGGCTGCTCTGTGTCACTTCCAGTCCATAGTCCTGGGGGCAGCTTTCCTTCTTCTTTGTATTGATGGCTTAAAAAACAGCAACTCCACTATGTTAACCAAAAAGTAATTATTAAAAGGTTTAAAGTGAATTTCCAAGGAACTGTTGAGTCTTTTAATCACATGACACCTACTGACTTCAGAAAGACTTTAGTGATCCTACTTCCATGGAGCTGTAGTTAGTGACAGAGGTTAAACACCATCTATTTTAATTATCTATCTTGCAATGAGAGAGAAGTAGATTACTTCACACTTACTGGTGAGTATTGCAGTAGGTGGACATGGATGGCCATCACACAGAATAGCTGAGGGTGTAAATTCACACCCTAATTTACCCATGGGGTAACTTATTTATGTGTCCCCAAAGTTAGATATTTCAAAAGGGCTGAGGTTGTTACTCACAGAGGTAAGGTTAGAGCATGAATCTTCCTAAACTACGTTAATTTTGCATCACCAAATTCGTAATCTGAGGACTCTATATTAGAAGAATATTTGGCAGAATCTAGGTTCAACATATAAAATCAGCATCTGATATTCAGTTCAATTCTGAACACTCCGAATACTTTAGCTGCTTTAAATTATAGGAGTGGCTTGATTGTTTTTGTTTATGTTATTTTTACAATTGATAAGGGAAAAACTAGGCAGATTTGCCATTTTTTTTTCAATGCAGGCACTGTACTGATAAAAACACATAAATGTTTCTCAGACACAAGTTCTAACCCACAGTGTTGATACAAGTAAGTATTGGTTTTATTGTAAACTATGTTAGGGAGGAAGAGGGTTGTAATATTTTTGAGCAAGCAAAAAATAGAGTGATTTCTGTGAAAACAAAATGATTGCCTAATGAAAATTGAAATATTTAGATGAACTCTGTGCTGTATGCACAGTTTCTCTCAAAAAAATGCAAGCTTTTGTGAGCTAGCAGGCTACACCTGAAAACGACAAATCATGGATGAGCTGTGTGACTTTGAGTTCTGGTACTGGGCAGATTTTGTCAAGAAGACAAGATATCTGTACTTAAGACTTCATTTGGAATTGCAGCTACTGAAAAACAAAAGGCTGATCAAAATCTGTAAGAATTCTAATTTTTGGCTCTTCATCAAACTTGACTATTGGGAATGCCAAGTTGTAGAATTTTGTTTGGGCTTTTTCTCTTTGACATATTCTATGTGTATATGCAGTATAATGAACATGTGACTTGCTCTGTACAACAGACTGGATAATGATCAGTTATATTTTTATTACAACAAGGTTGTACAAACACTGGGCTGAATTCAACAACAGTTCAACAACAACTCACTGAAATACTCTGTATGTACTTTTTGTTTTCACTGAGTCTAGAGAAGAAGCCAAAGTAGTCTCTGGTAAGAATAACCATTGCACTGTAACATCCTACAATTGCAATTACACTTAAAACCTACAGAGACTTAAGTACTTATGCTTTGCTTTCCTGCTGAATTTTTCCATACACAGCAGATTCACAGGTGTTAAAATAACTCAGTACCTTGCTAGAGGTGATTGTCTCTGGAGTTAAGAGGCTAAAATCTTTGAAAGGAGGTATGCTTGTAGCCTTGTTAGGAAATCGCAATTACACTGCTGAACAGAGGCACTGCCACTAGCTACAGTGCAGGATCATATGCAACATGAATTCCACTTACACTTTGATATACAGGTTGTTTTCGAGTAGTCATTGTTTAGCTTGGAAATAATATTTTGATTTTATTAAATTTAGTACTTTTCTTGAACAAAGAGCTCTGGACCCTGTTCATAAAAAAGAAAAAAAAAAAGAAAAAAAAGATTCTAGGCAAAGCCTGCTGACTTTTGTAATGAAAAGCACTTTTCATGAGGGATAAGGTCTGACATGTGAACCGGGTCAAGCAGCATGCATTATCTTTTCAGAATTCTTCTGTCATGCTTTTAATTTATTATCAGCTCTTTTTAAAGCTCAGTGCTTGATTTTTTAATTAGGAATGTCTGATAACCTGTGGAAAATTAGACATTTACTTTGCACAAAAGGCATATTACAGCTAACAGATCTCTTAACTTTTCTGTAATGACAGTAAATGCATGCACATTTTGACATATGTAATTACAGACCTCCAATCTGAAAGTAGGCTTAGATGAAGAAAAGGGGGGCAAATCATTTGACATAGGTGTAAGTGCCTGATCCAGGAGCTGCTGGACAATGACAAACTCCCACTGACTTCACTGGGAATCATGTGAAATACAAATGATGGGAAAAAATATTAAGGCAATAATTTGTGTACCTAAATTTGCACACAGTTAAGTTCCACTGAAGTTAAAGGTAGGTGTGTGCTTCAAGTGTTACACTGAACAAGGCCCTACACCAGTGCTTTGCTTTCAGTGGAGGCAAATAATAGTTATAAATTAGTTATGTAGAACTGTTGGGCCAAGATCAGCATTCTCTTCATTTTGAGTAGTTCTGACCTTAAAAATCACTTTCAGCATTTGATTTGAAATTCAGAGAAAATAAGCCTAGGTCATGGACTCACAATCAGGTACACTGAGAATTTAAAAAAGAAAGTGGCTATGTAGTCCCTTTCTGGTTGTAAAGGCAAATGAAAAAGATTATCTGTAGAAAGTTTTAAAATATGTTGGCTGGCTTAATTTTGACATAGGATTGCTCAAGAATATTAATTTTACAATAAAGCTTGTTTCTCAGACTGCTTAAAAACTGGGGGAGGGAGAGGGGTGGAAGCTGTAATTTTATATTCATCTGTGCTCCTTAGATCTCTAACTGTGACCCCAGTGCTGTCTGCATCTGGGTTGCAATTGGACAATATTCTTTGGCCTAGACTAATGATTAAAACCAGACCTGACCTTCTTGTCTGAGGAAGAATTAAGTTAGCCTTTATTAACTTGCTGTTATTGATTTCAAAGGTTACAAGGGAATCATTGATGTTAAACTATATTTTTAGATTTCAGAAAGTAAATGCTTTCTAAGCCTGTGCTACACGAAGAGGAACATGGTAAATGTAGCTGTTTCTTTACTGAGCATTTAATTAAGTGTGTACCTTCAAAAAGAAATACAGCCACTTAGTGCTTATCATACAAAGCTTTTCTTTTCGACTAATCAAACCTGCTGTCCACTTGCTACTTTGAATGAATGCTGACTGCCTGTAGTGTCCACAGTCATCCTAGGGACTGTGCTTTGGCCACTACACTGAAGGCCTATGACTGTGTTATGGCCACCTCCTTTGTGCCTTCCCCCCAAAATAGGGTTCTGGTTGTCCTCGAGATACCGATCTACCAAAGAGCTTATGTACCTATGCTGAAATTCATCTAGCTCTTGGAGGAGCCAGGGTTTTCTGTAGGTTCACATTTCTCTTTGTTCTGGAGAACTGGGTTATCTCTTCTTGGAATGAATTTGGAAAAACTCCTTGAAGAGGGTTAACCCATTGCTTAGATATTGTTTATAAAGAAACTTCTTCAATTCATTGCACCCATTTGGATTTGTAGAATGGAAGTCTTCAGTACTGCCTACTCAGAAGCCAACATCACACTGGAGTAGGGCTACAGTGCTGCAGTAGAGGGGACATTCCCCTATAAGTGAATGTGGGAGTATGCAGCTATAAAGAAAACCAAACCAAACCAAACCCCAGAGAAAATAGCATAGGAAATATTTAACTTAATTCATTGACCAACTTTTTCCACATCTCAAAAACACCATCTCAAAAACACCAGCAAATTTGAGGGAGTTAAATCTTCTAATCAAGCAAGCATGACGGCAGTTGTTTTCTTTTGGAAAGAAGAAAAGAAAGGAAAGAAATTTAAAATGAGCATTTAATTGTTTATTATCCCTACAAAATTCTCCATGGAAAATGCCTACAAAACCACTGTGCTTTGAACTGGCTTTTCTGTCAGTGGCCAATAATTTAATTTCTATCCAGTTTCAAGGCATTAGATTAGGAGGCTTCAAGTTCAGCTGATGGGAGAATGTAGTCAGCTGTTTGCTGTGACTGCTCCCTCTAAAAGGGAGCTGAAGCTTGTGCGAAGGCCCGTGTTCAAACCTCTCAACATAGGTGACCATGTTTGATGTTCCCCCACCAAATATTAGTCTCTAACCTCTGACAGAGTAATTAAACTGGCCAGCACAGGCAGCCAGGCTGCCTGCTAAAGCAGTGTCTAGACAGGGAGATGGCCAGATAGGGATTCTAGTTTCCTAAGGCTTTCTGATGGTAGTCTTTCTTTGCCTTGCTTATCAGTTTGCATGTCAGATCATTAAGTCAAGTCATTAAGAAATGAGCAAAGAATTCTATAGAGGACACCCTAATTCTACAGACACCACTTAAGACATCAGGTACCCTTTCAAAATTAATGGGCTTCGGTAACTAGATATTTCAGGTGTCCAGATACCTTTGAAGAGTAGCCTTGGTTCCTATCTTCCCTATGTCTTTTGATAAATTGCAGTCTAAATCTTAGAGTTAAATGAAAGGTACTACCTTAACCAACTGTTTCTAACCTGATATAAATGAACAGTTCTTACCTGTTATTTTTTAAATAAATTATATACATAAATGCATAATGTGAATAAATTGCACACAGGGTTTTGGTGCTTTCATATGAAAAATTATGTTGCCCAGTAACAGCTTATGCGAATGGACAACACTTGAAAGACTTTCAGTCAATATTGTTCAACCTGAGAAATTTATATGACGGAACAAGTGTCAACACCTTCTTGAGGCCTCATTTCTCAGAGTTATTCTCAGTAATTAGAAGAGGGTGCTTGACTGAAATGCCTGTCAAACCTAATCTGGAAGACAGCTTTATGAACACAGTAAAGGAGATAGCTTGTCAGTCACACAGCAAATGACGAACATGGCTGTTTCTAGCACGTTGAAAGTGACTGTTGGTTACTCCCATTCCAGGGTAGCATGAAAAAGAACAGAAGAAACAGACTTCCACGACAGCTTTATAAATCTTCTGTTGTGCATTATACCTTGTCCTATACTTTCACTCAGTCTGTCTCAGTTACTTTCCCTCCCCAGTCATTGTTTCAGCATGCTTAACTGTCACTTATTCTCAAGATACCTCTGAGTTTGGGAATCTTCATTTTGCCTTTTGGAAACTGATACAATTGCTCTGTCTAAACTGCAAGACCAAAAGGAGCTCACAAGTTCCTATGGCTGACCCTGCATCCTGACTGTAATCCCACTCCATGTGAGTGGAGTAGGTGCCTCCCCCTCTGCCTTCATTTCTGTGGGAAGGAAACTAGTGCATTCACCTAGGGCCCAAATTTTCAAAGAAATTTAAGTACCTCAATTCTGGTATCTGATTCCTCCTTACTGAGACTGAATGACAATACATCTAAAACACACATGTTATGGAGCCAGTGATGGAATTATATCATACTGTCCGAATGGCATCTTTGGTGGTAGTAAACCAGAAAAGAGGCAATGATGCAAGTTGAAAGCATAGTAGTAATGGGACTTGGTTACCATGTTTAAAACAAGAGACAAACATAGACTAATGAGAAACAGAGTGGCCTGTGAGGAAGGGCAAAACAATGCTTGTACTATGGGGGGGAAACATGAGAAAGGCAAATAAGTTGCCAGCTGCATGAGTTTATTGCAAGCAAAAAAACCCATTTTGCAAACAGTGACAGAAACAGTCTAAAAATATTCGCCAAGTGGAGAGCGACAGTGAGATCTCCTTGGATGATATTGTTTTCACTGCTTCCCACTGTGCTGGAGCCATGAGGAACAAAGCAAAAATCTTGTTTGTGCGGCTAAACCTTTGAGTTGCATCAAAGCCTTCATTTAAGCATGCAAACATCACACCTAGTAGTGATATGATTGCCAGCGTAATGGGATTTAAAAATCACTGCAGAATTGTATCAGATAAATTCCCCATACTGCAGGAAAGCAGCTTCTGTATTCCTAAGCATATATTTTATTTGGATGCATGGCATCCATATAAAGGACAGTGCATGCTGGTATAGCCAAACAAAGTAGGCTTTGCTAACTAGATTTCAAAATCAGTTCTTAAATGAAACAAGTGCATCTACCTTCAACAAACAGTTAGGATTAAGCAGACGGTTAGGATTTTGTCAGTTATAGGTGGAATCACAATGTTCACTACCATTCATAGTCATGCTGACAGAGCACCACATGACACAGACAAGAGAGGGAGTGCAGGGACACAGAGGAAGAACATGTGATCAAAGCAATTTTGAAGTACAGACAGATAAGTAGATAGATAATGTTTAGATAAAGAATCAGTAGGTGGCTTTCAGAGTATGTGATTCCTGTAGTCCCAAAAAAGATTTGTGCACTTTCTCCATGTGGTCCTTTTCACCAGCTCTTAATACATCCATTTTCTGATATGAATGGTCAAAAAGGAAAAAAAAAGGGACAGGTTTGATCAATTTTTTAGTGTCCTTCATAATCTTAAAAGGTTTTGCCAAATCCCCCATAAATCTGTTTTTTATTTACCTCAAAGGCTTTCAAAATGGTATCTCCTTAACTGCAAACTTCCTTATTATATTAGCACTTCACCGCAAGTGTGCCCACCCCTCCCTCCCTCTCCTGTTTTCCACTTGGAGCTGTGTCATGCAGTTTTTATGTCAGTCTTTGTCAGCTGCATTTTTTCAAGGATCTTTCTTTGTTCAAATGTAGTTGCCAGAAGTACGTGGGTCTATTTCTTTAGTCTGAGCTATTATCGTGACATGTTCTCAAAGGATGTAGCTCTGAGCTGCTCTGCTCACTCTCTACTTTCATCTTTTGTGCTGTCGAATTGTTTTCACCCATGATGGCCCTTGTCCATCAAACATACTCTCCCTGTAAATACCCTCAGGCAGGAAACCGATTAGTAGATGGACTCCTTGACCTTCTTCAGAAAGCACTGAATTTACAGCTGTGTGTAGTATGCAGAAATGAGGGAAGGTTTATTTGTTTTGCTTTGTTTTAAGATTTTGTTTTCTTCTGTGGGACAGAATTCTTTGTGCTGTGAGGGAAGAATCATCTCTCTGAGTTCCTTTCTTCACCTGGTTATCAGCTCTTAGCTTAGTAACTGCTAATAAAAAGAAATCTATACTTCAGGGACTGAGCACTGACAGAAAATGCTTTTTCAGACGTCCTATCTGAGGTGCTACTAAAACTCAGTACTAGGATTAGAGTGAAATCTCATATCTAGGAGGTGGAGAGCTGTCCTTGTCCAGGGGAAAGATGAAAAAGCAAGAAAGGTTATTTTCAAAATAGTTGGTGGCAGCAATGAGACTGCTACATCTGAAAAATGCAAGCCATGCACAGGGCTAGTCAGCAACCTGAGCTCTGTAACTAGACTGCCTGCACTAAGGGCAGAATGCAAATGCACGGGCCTAGACATTGTCTTGCCGAACTGTGTGTGCATGTGTATGTGCGTGACAGACAGAGGAACGAGGCTGCACAGAAATATCCTTACCTCAATTCAGCCCTGCCAGTGGAAGAAAGTACCATCTTCAGCCAACTCCCAGCTCCTCATCGTTGCCTATTCGCTGAAGTTTTCTCCCCTGAAGGTCTGATGGTGGCATTGCTTGTGTGTCTACTTAACTTATTTAAGTTGAAAATAAGTAGATAGCAAAGATCTATTTTTTTACGTGTTTAAGTCAACATGCTGACATGAACCAGGGACCACTCATGCAAGCAGCTCTGCTGGCACATTTGAGGGGGTGGTAACTTCTAACAAAAGAACTGTGCTGAGCAGCTGGGGACCGACCACTACTGGATGAGCAGGGAATGTGTCTTCTATGCCTAGCAAGAAGCACTGAAAACAACGCAGATATGCAGATAGAAAAGTCAATGAGAAAGGCTGTAAACAGCCAAAGCCACATTTGCAATGTGTCTATGAGGAAAAGGGTAGAAACTGTTTTTAGGATGAATTCTTCCTGGAAAATGTTCTGGAGTTTTGAACAGAAAATCTTGTTTCCTGCTGGTTGAACACAATTGGGGAAGGGAAATAGGGCTTTGTACATTCTCTTTAGAAAAATAGGAGTGCATCAGAGAAATATCTGATTTCTTCATCAATTACTTCTCCTAATGGAAACACCATGTTTGTCCCCAAATTTTGGCTAACTGCCCAGATCAAAAATGGGTGACAATGCTACAATATCATCCCACAGAGCTAACTTCTCATTACTGTAGAGAGATACGGACTTCATGTTCCATGCTGGCTAGATTCACTTATCCACAGAGAAGAAAGAAATCTCTTTATCCCTGTTACTGTTCTTTGGTGACCAAACAAATTAGCTCCCTAGGAACTGTGAGTGACAGAATGATAGGAACCAGCAAGTCTCTATTGCACTGGTTGCTGTGCTTTCCTTCCTATTGTCAGAGCTATAACCAGATGGTCTGATGCTCAAGACAGTGTCAGATTTGACTTCCTTTTAGGTGTGCAGGAGCCCTGCACTGTATGCTGGCATGTGCATATACACGTATGTTACATGTATGAACATGTGTATGGAGGGTGTTCCCTCTTGGTGTAAGTATATGTGAGGAAAGGGTTGCTGCTTCATGACGCCCAGCTGCTCTTGCCCTCTGTTTGTCACTGCTGCTGGCAGCAGCAAGGTATCCAGCTATGCCAAGTCCCAGGTGGTTGGCAGCCTGTCCTCCTCCACTCATTTGGGGTCTTCCATGCAATGATATCTGCAGCATGTTTTATTTTGTACAGCACTTCCTACAGCCTTGCCAAGAGTCATTTGTATTTCTGGCCCCTTGAAGAACAAGAGGTTACAGCTGTCTTGGGCTGTCACAGCCTCCTGTGAGTGAACTTCTAATGAAAATGTGTGTCCTGCTTTATATTGTATACATTCGTCTGAAGAAAAAGATAGCCTGGCATGAAGGACACAAAATAGACCTGTTTCTGCTCTCCTGAAGGCAGTGGGGACAGTATCTAACACTATATAGTATAAGTAAGATTTTTCATGATAATATATATGACAGTAAAGTTTCAAATAATGCTCTTGTTCAAATATACAATATATCTTCAGGGCAACATAACAACCTAGACTGATTTCTGTAAAATATAGTGGAATTGAAGTATTTGATGACCAGTATTTTATTATAATTTCCTCCTATCCTGTTCCATGATACTGCATGAATTACTAAAATATTGACACAGCATGATATCTTTCTTAAAATAAAAAAAAAAGAGAAAACTTCTAATTTAAACTGAAGAGAAAAGTATTGTGACAAACAGTTTGCTTTGTTACCTGGTAATAGATTTCTGAGTTGGAAACTATTTGCAATAGCTTGTTGACAAGACACACATATTTATTGGGAGCGAAAATGATACCTAGTAGTTTAATCTCTCTTTCTGCAGAAAGAACAAAAAGCCCTTAGCCCCACAGCAGTGAAGCAGTAGAGGGCATCAGCAGCCTGTGTTTAGAGGCTGTAATAATGGGGGAGCATTTGCTAGCAAAGCTTAACAGGGCAATGTTGTTTTAACTAGTGGATGGAAACCCTTAAAGCATCCTTGTAACAGTGACATTTTAGTGTGGTGAAGCCTTTTATATTGCCATAGTTTCAAAAATAAAATATAAATAAAGCAAACAATGACCTGGCACCAGAATACAGCAGACAATATCTAATGACTGTGATAAACTAGGCAGGTCACTTTGTTGCTCCACCAGGCTGCCTCTCCAGCTCAAGCCAAGGGTACACTCTGGATTAAACAAAGCCATGTGCTATTTACCATGTGGTTTGAGTTTGTGCTCTCGGAGATTTGTAGTGCCCCTATGGAACAATAGCTCACTGAACAGGACAAATGTAGAACAGCTTATGAACAATGAACAAACAGTAAGAGAGAACTGGCTTGTTTTAATTTTAATCAAAACTCAAGGCAGTTGGTTTCTTAACGGAAAATAAAAAGCTTATGAAGCTGCTGGTACATTGTCAGCAGGCGAGCAACCATTCAGCATCCTGGAAATTGAAGTCAGATTTTTGAGAAGCTTCATGGACTAATGGACAGAGCAACATTGGACTGTGCCAATCTTCCCTCATACTGTGGCCTTTACTGTTTACTTTAAAGGATTTTGTCAGAAATGGAGGGCTCTACAATGGTTGCAGTCTGAGACATCTAGAAGTCTACCCCACATATCTAGCTCTGAGTAAGGAATCTGGGAAAAACAAAATCAAAGAGGACTGAGCCTTCTTCTGTGCCATGAACACCTTTTCTTATGTTTCATATCCTCAAAATTAGAATAGGACTTGACTGTTTCAGAATCCAGTATTTCCCCAGTGCAAATTGCATTGTTCCTGGAGCCTGAGGGCAAGTTTTGTCATCACTATGAAGATGAAGAACCTTGACTTGTATTTGAAAGGCAATGAAATTCTTCTTGAAAGTGGTGACCTTGGCCCTTTTTTTGCAGTAGATTTATCATACTCTTATGGATGGAAGATAGTTACTTCTTTGCCTTTCTTTTTCCTGCATTTCAGAGAAATGGGAAAGAGGGGTTTGCTGGAATACTGACCCCAGTGTAAGAAGATACAGATTTTAGCTTCTTTTTAAGGATGCCCATAATTCCTCTGATTGTAAATCCCTAGAAACTGATAGTTTAACTGCGGAGATGATGCTCAGTGAGGAAAAACAAGTTAAGATGTAATTACAAGTACAAATGAAATAAATGGTGCCTGAAATGCTAACGAAGTATCTTCACAGTTCAAAGAAACTTCCATGGACACATGGATTCTCCTTTCATTTCCTAATTCAGGATCTCATTTGGTTACAAGTTTTATTTTCATCAAGGGTGAGTGCTGGTTTTCTTAAAAAGTTGAAGTGTCAAAGGAGGAGCATAAAGGCGATAGTACTGTATTAACCTTGCTTGGGCGTGCCTTTGCTGCCTCACTTTCTCACTTTTGTTGGCAAACAGAAATTCATAGTTCCAGTATATTAAGCCCCCTTCTTGGGGCTAGTATAGCAACACACTAACAGCTCAGGATCATGCCAAGCAAGCCTTTCAGTCCAGACTGTATAGTTTCATTCCCAAAAGAGCTCTTATCCCAAGTGAAGCTTATTTTCATGCTCTTTACAAGTATCTTGCATGATGGCTTTCACCTAACTAATATAAATAGCTCCCTTCCAACTCATTAGCTGACCAACAGTCTTGTCTCTGCTTGAAAGAGCTTCTCCCACAAGGTTTGGGCTGCCATGACCAGTCTTTGGCTACCTGTCTCAGCCACAGGAACACAGCCTTGAGCAGAGGTTCTAAGATGCTTGACGTATGTAGGGGCTGTCACTTGGATAATACACGTGATTTCTTGGGTGTTTCATCAGTAAGAAATAAAGGCAGATGTATAATAAACAGCTGAAAAAGCATGCCAAGATTTGTTTCTAAATTCCAGTAGATCTTCCTTAGTCACAAATTAACTCTACATCTTCAGGGCGTATGTGTACTTGAGTACTCTCCAGATAAAAAATACTTAGCAGATTGTTTTGGGGCGGTTTCTGCTCCTGATTGCGCTGAAACTTAAATAGATAGCAGTAGTTCCACTGACTGAACTCAAAAATTGTAACTGACAGCAAAATCCATTTCATATTTGTTAGAAATGTTAATGAATTCCCATCCTTATAGTTAGTAAGTACAAAAATTTCCATTTTACAGGTGGGAAAACTGAGGTAAGAAGCTAAATGACTATGGAAGACATCGGTGTCAGGATTATCAGACAAATGACTAAACATGGCTATGGTAAAGGTAAATTCTTACCTTGTTTATTATTTTTAAACAATACTACTCAAGTCAATGGTGTCACACAGATGAAAAGTATATATGAAATGAGAAGCAGGCATTTTGTTTTTCTTTGGTGACTAGGAGTGGCAATGAATGCTGAAGACAGTTTTTTTAATAACATTTAAATGCTTTCTTTTGTAGTTGACTTTCATACTAAAATAATAAAAATAGTCTAAGTAAAGAAGAGGACAGCAATCTTTTCTTAAGTGGAGTATTATTTTGCTGATGAGGTAAACCTGACTGACATCAAGAGTAGCTTAAATCTGCCAGGTACATTGGCTGGCTGTCCCTTTAGCCACTGCTATAATGGAGAGAATTTTAAGTCTTGTTCTATGCTTTCTGTATTGCACCTGGGGGTGTAACTAAGAGAAATAGGATGAAATAAAGAAAGTGGAGGTTGGCCCCTGGATACTGAGGTCATTTTAATGGTGAAATGGACATATAAGGAAAGACTTGAAATCCATAGCACTTGGGACATTTAAAACTACACGTGACAGCATACTAATAAAAGAACAATATGCCACAACTGTCAGGAAGTAAGGGAAACATTTGTTCCTATGTGCAGCTCCAAGAAAAGGCTGTGGCATTGCTGCACTTCTCAAAACAGAATCATGTGCCTGAGAAGATCCGAGTCACAGAGTCACAGATGGTGGCTACCACAGATGGGTCATCACTGATGGCTTTGGAGATCGGTACCACAGCAGCAAAATAGACTCAGCAAAATACACTGTTGTTGGCTTAGATACATTTTATTTAGCTAAATGAAGCTTGAGTTTTGTTTCCCTCTAGAAAAATGGAGGTTATTAAAAGGTATGGGTTTAGGAGATGTAGGATCATAAAGCAACAAAAGGCAAAGCAGAAATTAGTTATTTATGCCTCTGTTATGAAGCCAAGAGGGCTGGAAAAACAGACAGATCTGCTGATGCTGATGCTGATGCTGATCTAACTACGGGGAGCAAGAAATCTATGAACACTGTTAATTCTAGGCTCCAGAAATGAAAGACAACTTTTTCTGTTAGAGGCTGATCTGGCTACTAAGCAAAACCTAATCATGGCTACCCATTGAGTTTTTAAGAATTTTTGTTTTCTTGTTCTTTTTTTTGTTTTTTTCCTAAGGCTTCAGGGACTATTCTATTTAGGGAGATTGCCTTGAAACATTTCACATGGTTGAATCCTGTGGAAATTTATTGTCATCAGAAAAAGGGGTGGAGGGGGGGAGAAGAAAAAAGAATCACATGAGTTTTCTTCCAAATCCTTTTCCAGATTTATTTTTCTGCTTTAGTTTTCATGGGAAAATCCCTCTATGTGGTTATACAGCTATTTTAGTGTTTTTACTTGTCAGTATTTTGTTTTTGTAGCTGCACTGAATCTTTTAGTTTAGAAACTGTTATGTTGTTTGTTGATGGAGAAAGAAATGGTGTTGGAAATTACAATGATGTAGCATCTGGAGAGACTGCAATTAAGAACCCCATTTCTCTCATCACTGCTGGCCATGGCAAAGACTGGGGTTATCAAGGCAGCAGTTGTGACTGAGTGCTCAGTGCTGAGCAAGCTGATCACTTTTCTATCATATCATGGTACCAGAGAAGCTAAAGGGCTACTGAGGACAGTTTGAATCCTGGAATGGGCTAACAACTGGCATGAGGTGTCCAAATTCCCCTAGGAGAAGGGGGGCTCAAGAGAACTGGCATCAGGCAATCTGAAGAGTGAAATTCAGAGCAGGAGCTTATTTCAGTGAAAGATGGGAGGATGTGGGAGACACTGTACTTGAATAGATATGGAACATATGTTAAGCTTTTTTCAAGTGAACCTCACCTGTCAAACAATCTGCTAAAGTGAACAATTTTTTTTTTTTTTCAGCCTGGAATGTTTTTAACCTCACATGAGTATTTGAGATTAATTCTTCCATTTTTTTTCCTCAAAAACAAAAGGGTAAAATCAAATAGTTATGTAACTGTGTTGTTGGGAAAAGATAACAGGACTCTTTCCATGAAATCAGATGCCCAAGTTTAACAGTAAGAAATACTGGAGCCCTGCATTCGTACAGTTCGTTGCAGTGGAAAAACTTATGCTGACAAAGACAGCAACTGAAATTTTCTATAGAGTACAAATGAATTTAGTGGAGGAGTTGCATGCAAGCCTGGTCATTAGTTAGAGAAGACTGAAGAATGATTCACAAATTCTATCAACATTTGTTCCTGTTTCTCAGGGTCTGATCACAGCTCTGGGACAAAAGTGACTACACTTTGTGGATTAGAAGTGGTTGAGGAGAAAGTGACAGGAATGTTTAGGGACATGGAAAATGTCCCTCTGATGGAAGACTGAATAGCCTGAGATTGTTTGTATTAGGAAGGAGATGAATAACGAGGGAAATGATAAAAGAGTGTATTAGAACCTACAGTTCAAAGAAGGATGTTGAGAATGGATGAGAGCCTCTGTTCTCTCATTTTCATAACATAGCAAGAAGGAGGCATTCAATTTTGAAGCTGCCATATTTTAATTTCACACATAAAAATAAATAGTTTGTTCTGTAGCATGTCCTGGCTGTGGAACTCACTGCCACTAGAAATTAGAAAGATTCAAAGATGGATTGGTCAGTTCTGAAAATTAATATTTGGAGACAGATCTTTTGGAGAAGACAATGAAGCTTCTAGAGGTTTTTAATGAATTTTTAATGCCTAATAATTGATAAGAGACTTCTACTCAGCAAATCACACATCCTGGTCCTGTATAACAGATTGTGAGTGTTCTTTTTAAACATTTGGTGCTTGTCAAATCCCTCATAGCATGAAAATTTCTAGGCCTTTAAATATTATTGTTTGCTTCTATCTTCATTGTATTCCTTGTAAAATCAGTGAGATTTTTACCTCAAGGAAAAAATGGATTAATTGGATTCTAGTTCATTTAATAATGATTTTTAAATGCAACAGCTTGGATGTTGTCTCCCAGCTTTTGTTTTGAAGTCTTTTATGGATTATATTCACTGAACAGATGTGTTTATACTGTAGTTCTATCTGTTGTGTATGTCCATTTACTGATTCATGCTGGGATGAGCTTACATATGGCTACAGATGATGGGGTAGCTTTCTGCCTCTATTTTCCTGGGGTTTTTTTTTGCCTTTTGAATTGTAAGTGGTGTTATTACTTACTAATTTGTGGGCTGAGTTACCTAAACTGTTGGTAACTTAGGTTTGATTATAGCACAAGGACTGGTAGGCTGTTGCTGAGTTTATAGAGATGCTTTTATCTTACATAGCAGTTTCCTTGCTTCTCTGTCTACTGTTTAAAAAAATTACAAATGTAGTACAGTTGCAATGACAGTCAAATCCCATTGCGTATTGTACCGGGTGATGATATGTGATTAAGTCAGAGCCTGTCTAGTGATGGTTAATGATATATCATCATTCACCCAACATGCAGCACTTTAAGGAATGCAAAAATGTGGTTTATGTGATGGAAGTTAATTAATAATTTCAAGCTCTGATTACCCTGGCCCATGCCTCCTGTTTGGCCACTGGAATGATAATGGTTTTAGCAGTGACATCTGGCTGTATAATGGAACGAATGAATTAGGGCTGGAGCCACACAGAGGTTCATTCTCTTCTCCTTCCTTCCCTTTCCTTTTGCAGGCTTGCAAAAACCTGCTCAGTAGTAGACTGGTTTGCAAGTTGAAATTTCCACAGTCAAATACTGTTGACAGGGATAGATATTGGGGAATAGAACTGGAGCTGACAGTTTTATAATCCATTTGTGTTGAAACATAACATTGTCAATTCTGTTATTTAGAAGAAAATACTCTGTTTGACTTAGAAGGTGAAGATTTATTGTGTAAAAAGGCTGAAATGTCAGTGTTTAAGAAGACAATATGTGTAAGTAATACGTCAGGCTCACTGGAGGTTCCTGCATAAATGAATTATGACCAATGTATGGCTTCAGCAGAGCTCCACATCAAAGCAATATTTCAGTGAGCTCTGCAGATCAGCTGTTGCCCCCATTTTCAGAAAAAGGAGGAAGACAGAAATACTTCTGTAAATTTTTGTTCATATAAATTATGCTTTGGCATCCAAAATTTAGTTGGTGGGACTATGCACCTAAGAAAAGGTTAGTCATGAAGTGCTCTGGCCCATTCTTGTAGTGGCACACAGATCCATTAGGTTTGTCTCTGTTTGCTCTTCAGAAGCATTCAAGAGGAGAGTCTTCTCATGTCATCTCATCTGGAGTTGATGAGACAGGTGTAAAACTACCTGTCTGAGACAAGGGGGTGGAAACCTCTGAACCAGACACAGACCTGAGGCTGGATTCTAATCTCACTTACTTGAATCCATGGTGATTCCCGACTACTGTGAATATACCAGCATAACAGGAGGAGAATTTGGCCTCTGTTTCACTAGTGGCTATAAAAGGTGTTGACTCCTAGTGGGGGAAGAGGAGAGAGAGATCTCTTTTCTGAGCCTATACTACTGTTAGATACTGCTGATTACTTCTAAATTACACTTTCTTGAAATGCTTCTTGCATCTATATTTATATCTATCCATCTATCTATTTGTATATAAGCACACATACACTTACAGACTGACATTCACTCACCAGGTATTATGACCATTGCATCCTAGTAAATTGATGCTGGGAATTTTATTAAAAGATATTATAGAAGAGCTGTGAAATCTAGTAGTCCCTGAAGCACTTCTTGAACGCACAGTATATCTAGAATGTCAAAATGGTCCTTTGAGATATGCAGACTAATAAACCAGGCAGGACAGTCATATCACATTTATGATTATACATATTCCCCCATGAAATAAAACTGTACAATTGTGACTGGAGGCAGAGAGTTATCAGCTGGAAACAGCTGTGCTGCTGAAACACCCGGTGGCAGGCTATGTAAATGTCAACAAAGATACCCCAAACTCCACTGCATCTGTATTTATATATATTTTGTTGCCAGCTGAGGTGGCTGTCAAGAGGGTTGACTTTGGGGAAATGGATGTGACTTAGGAATTGCAGTTTGAAGCATTTCTATTCATTTTGCTTGTCCATTAGCATATAAAAATACGTATTGAAGGGATCCATCAGGCATACAAAGCTACATACTGTGGAAAGCCACTTCAAGTGCCACAAGATGATTTTTTAAGCAGTCTTTTAAAAATGATAAACAACCTACTTTAGGGCAGAATGATTCTGAGCAGGTTTTCTTGTAGGGAAACTCTTCATTTACAAAGCTTTGATGACTCAGAGTGTTACAGAAATACACTTATTTTTACAAGGACCAGCCCAGGGATTTTCCCTTTGCTTACACTGGTAAAAATCAGGAGCATGTCCCCTGAAATTAATGGAGTTGTGTTAGATAAAAATGGCATGGAAGGAGAACCAAGCTCCTTGTGTTCCTGCAGCTTTTCTGATGACAACAGGGGTAGACTGTAATCCCATCAGCAGTGCCTGCACCTGCCTGCGCTCCAGCTCTGTGCAACATGTTAGTGGGAAGGCATGGGCTATGCCCAGGACAGGGACATGGGATGGATCTGACCCTGAGTTGGTGTGAGTAGAAAAACATTTCCTCTATCCTCAGTTATTTTGGAGGTTTTAGCTTGAAATACAGGATGGAAACTTGGTGTTCCTAGCTGTATGTGCTTACCTGTGCTTACTCCAAGGGAGGTTATGGGAAGTAACAACAAAAGGAAAATTCACAGATTTGTTGTGAAGACAGTTTCATTTAAAGGTCTATTCTCATTAAAACATATTCTCTGCAGTTACTAGTTACAAATACTTTTTTATCCATTTTGATTTTACAAGTGCCTTACTGCTCTGTTCTTTGTGAAGAGGGATTCACTTTCTGTGCAGCTCTGATACTTTCCCTACCTTCCTAAAATAACTGACACTACTAGTTACCCAGAGGATGGTTGTTCCACATCACAAAAGGCTTCGAAGTTTCAATATCTCATTTTATTGCGAGTCAGACAAAAACACTGAAAATTTTTGGTAAAGTACAACAATAGAAAAATTATTTTGGGCTGTTCAAAGCAATTCATTTTGCCAAGATGATTTTCTTTCAATTTTGACCTTTTCTGACTAATAGCACCTGGCAACATTAAACAGTGCATACTAAGCAGTTTTTGAAATGTTCTACTCTGATAATTTCAAAGTGGTTGCTTCAGTGTGGCTAGAGAATTTTTGTGTTCTTCCACCTAAAATCCCACTCTATCAGTCTGAGTTTATGAGGAATTCTGAGCTTGGTTCTGCTGTAGCTGTCTAATCAACAATAGCAGCTGCATTCTCAGCGAGAACAAAAGCCCATGATGAATTCCAGCAACATGCTTCAGGATAATTATACTCTTTTGTAATGAAAAAAAAGCCTAAAGCCCAGCTGCCTTCTGATTTCCACTCTGATGTCAGAGTTTTGAGCTGACAAGTAAGTAATGGGAGTGGTGACTGGTGAGGTGCGCACCTGAGTATTGTGTGTGAGCATTGTCAGACTGAATGCTGACAGACTGCATGAACCTCAGTCTTACATACTTCAGATTTAATCTAAATACTCTTCTGGCAAGTATTTGTTTTTCCATGACATTCTGCACTGCGGATACTGTACAATAAATTGAGTATAGGTGAAGCAAAAAGGAAAAAAGAGCTCTTAACTCTGTTGTTTTGCATAAAAATAATAGCATTACTCTGTGACTTCTAACTTCTGTTGGGTCTTTTATGATTTTAAATGCTTGGAGAACACTGTGAAAAGATACCAGTTGGTAAGCTCTTACAGAAATCAATATTGTCTTATGAGATACTTGAGTACCTCTTGAGGTTAATGTGTGCCTGGTTTGCCATTCACTTTGCTGGAGTTTGAGAGCCTTTTAGGTTGAAAAGTAGACCCAAATACTGTATGTAGCCCCTTTAGTGTTTTGGGTTTTTTAAAAGATTTTTGCATTTCCATGTGGCTTTATCCTGTAGTTAGACGGAAGAATCAGACCCCAAAGCATCAGACTGTTGAGCTGCTAGAAATTTTTTCTCACTTGAATAAGATTGTGATCCAGCAAAGACCCAGGAGAATGCTTAACATTCACTAGCCACAAATGCTTCAAATTAATCACGTTTAAATGTTTTGCATATTTAAAACAGGATAAATGTGATTCAGGAGAGTAATTCTGATCTGGGAACTGACACCAGAGGGAAGTACATTGACAACTGTACATGAGTGACTGTGTTTATATGGAGAAGTGATAACAATACAAGCTTACCAGGTGTGTACCCTGTTTCTGTTCAAAATAATGCATATTTCAGAATTACACATGGATTATTTAAATGATTCAGTAAAAATTATTAATGGAAAACAAAGACAAGGAAAATCAGACAAGAGCCCAAACCTCTGACAAACAAAGGTGCACTCAGGGTAATTTAAGCAGCATGTATTAGGCAGCATGGATGAAGGAGCTGGCAGTGTTTCAAGTGTTTGCAAGATGTGTTTGTATTCTCAAATCTCCAGTTTACTCTAATAGGCATATTATGTTCAGGCATGAACAACTAAATCCCACGTTGGGGTTGAAGAATGAAAATGCTCAAAATACATGATACAGGGAGCTTGTGTATATTTCAGCATATGAAGAATTTGGTTTCTGTCTATTTAAGCTTGCAGTAAAGCCAAGGTTTACATGGAGTAGGTTTTTCCTGTTTAAACACAGATGTCGAATGGCTGAAGTTTACTCACCTTAAAAGCAAGGTTCTTATCCATCTAGGCTCCTTGATAGCCAATGGACACAGGGGGCAATTCAACCCTTGGAAGTTAGGTAGGAGCAATTGTCTTTGGATCAGTTGCCTACCTTTTTCCATTGCCTAAAGAGGTTATTTAATTTAGCAGATACATTGACTTATACACAGCTTAAATGGTATGAGGTGAATTTTACCTGGGACATCAGTTTTGGTTTTGATTCAGCTTCTTTCCCTCCTTTCTTCATTTGCATTTGTCTGTGTTGTCCATTTAAAATAAGTCCATTAGGGCTGGTACCATCTTGCCCATGTTGATGTTTGCTCAAAACTTAGTTATGTATTCATATAACACAAAATCCGAGTAATAACAACAGTTGTGCAAGGACTAACTCCATATGGGAGGAGAATGAGCTGGAAAATAAGCATGTGAAGATTCTGGACAGCAGAATGGCTGAGTCAAGTGCTGCAGGTGCTAGTGCATCATTCCATATCACTCTGTCATTACATTTGCTCTGGATTTTTGTAAAAGTACAAATCACTAATGAAAGCATTATAAGAAATATCAGTTCAGTTACAACCACTCAATTGCAAACTCAATTAAATAGAAGGCAACTATGTCTACAGAATAAAAGAAAAATGAAGCCTTACTCTGATGCCCTGGGAACTCTTAGAAGTAAAGTGTATTGAATTCTGTTTCTTGCTTCCAGGAATGGCTTCATGGAACTATTACGCGAAAATATGCATAAACAGAGTTAGTAAAAGGAGCAGAATCCAGATACATTGCTACTTTATTTTCAAACTTAGCACTGACTACTATTAGCTAATTTTTAGCAGTGAGTTTTATTAAGTGGTTTCTTCACGCAAATCTAAAGAGAGTCACAGAGAAAATGGTAGTTCCTTGGCATAGTTCTAATGGAGGATTTCAGGAGCACAAGGACTAGAAGGACCAAACAGGGTTCATGTGTGTTGCCATGTAAGTGTAGGATTGGTACTGGTAGGACTAGGAGGATAGAGTATGCCTGTGACAATATGCTGCTATCTCCATGATGACATTGGACAATTGGTAGTTCAAAGCATGTGCCAGCAATAGGATTTTAAGGATGTATCTTTATAATAGCACAGCAAACATTTATACAAAGTCTTTGGGATTATATATCCTTTGAATCTCCCTGACAACCAAATCTTTGGTTGTGTGATAGTGGATGTGGATCATGGTTGATCATGCATCAACCACAGTTGTACCAAGGAGCGGTAGCTAACTTAGCTAAACTGGGTAGATTTACTAGGTACTAGCTAATTCCACTTTCAAGTATAGCAATAATTAATTTCTTTTTCTTCTGGTGATATCACTTCTCTGATACTTTTTGCCTAATCATTAAACTGGCATAAATGCTACCATTTTTACCATCTGGTCCACAGTAAAAAGTCCTTCTCTGCTACCATTTTGTAATTACTGTTTCATGTGTCAAGACCTAATGGAAATTACTTTAGTGTGGATTCAGGCAACTGTTCTAGCTTTACTAGTCCTAAGTTTCAGATTTTGCCTAATTGTGGAAAAGAAAGTGGACACTTTTGGGTCTGTCTAGACATGGCTCTCTTAAGTGCACGTCTGGTCAAATGAGTTACTCACTCTAGTAGTATTAATAAATGAGACCAAGCCAAATAAAAGACAATTCCATTAAATTCTCTGAGCTCATAGGATGGTTTTAAAGTCAACAGACTGTGCTATGTTAACATCTGACCAGTGAAATAGTTGTTTCCTGATCCCAGCTTTGGCTTTCAGCCACAAAAAACAGAAGACAGATGTTATGCTTTAGTAGGGTCAGGGTTATCAAAGGGATGTGATTAATATAGTTACTTTGCTTTTTGACACTTTCATTCTGTTGATTACAATGAACTCATAGCCATGATTTTTCATTAATTTGGTGAACTATAGGACAGATGAGAAGAAAGGAAGAACCACTCAGAATCAGAAGTGTTCCTGAAAAAATATAGTTGTGGTTGCAGTTCGGGCTGGTGGTTTGCTTTGGGCTTGTTTGATGTGGATGCTACTGATACTAGTATCTTGGAGGGCAAAGGTGCTAATGCCTCCTCATAGAGGTAACAGCTGCAAATGCAAACAAGGTGTTCTCAGCTATTTAATGATTTCCTATCAGGCAAAAATGTTAGAGAATTGAAAACACTGACTTGAAAAATGCATCAAAGTAGTTTGTTAGTCTTTGAAGYAGAAAGTTATTTATAATGCAGAGTGTTCTCTGATGGAATGATAAGCTTGCAGTGTACATGAGTGATCTGAATTAGAAGGAGGTTTATAAAAGCGTATCAGAACATTATAACTTGACTTTGTGACTGGATTATTGCCTGAAATATGAATATTCCATTGTTATTACTTTGATACTTCTTCAGTTTTTCTTCTTATGCAAATACTGCCCCCCACCCCGCTTAAGAACAGTATGAGCAACACTGATTTCCCTGATATGACAGTGATGTTTGAAAAATAAAATCTTAAGCAGGGCTACAGTCTCAATCCTTTATCACTGATGAACAGAGATGATAACCCACCAGGCAGAACACTAGTGAATGAATTGAAAACAGATACTTCAAACCTCTGTGCACATTGCTTAGGTTGGATATATCAATAATGGGCTGTCATTGTATGAGGCTCTTTCAAAACTGCCCAGATAATTGGGTGAGGTAGGATTTGATATTGATGTGCTGAGTTATGCTGGCTGCAGAAAACTGTCGAAGATTTGGCTTGCAAGTCTTTCTCTTCTGGTATCTGTAGAATGCCAGAAGGGTTGTTTCCCTTTTTCCTACTTTTATTGCTCTCCCTTTTGTATTTTAATACCAGACAATGTTTAATATCAGACAAATTCATTAATATTTTATGGTGGCCATTCAAATAGTCTGACATAGGTTACACTGTGCCATGTTTTAGTCATTCAAGGTCAGTGAACCCTGCTTCTGAGCCACCTCCTTACCCTGACCAGCTGCAGCTGTCTGCAAGTGGAATGAAAAAGGCAGATCCTTGATTCAGTTGCCTTTTCTCTTGTCTTCCTTTGCTCACAATTTGCTAGACCAAATAGCTAAAAAGAGAGGGAAATAAGCCATGGATAGCTTACTGACAGCCCTGAAGAGCAGAAAGGGAGATGTCTAGGGAATCTTGTTGACTAACACGGGTGGTTTGAACCAGACCCCTAACCTGAGAGCCAAAAGTAGTCTTTTTTAATTACCTATAATTTTTAATTAAGTAATACCATAACTCTATGTTACATACAACAGTAGGTACTTCCTTGGTCTAGGAAATATTGTGGCAGAAGTATTTTAATAACAATTGTTTGCCAATGGTATATATAGATTGTTGTTTTCTTAGGGAGTTGGTATTTTCAAAAATGAATTCAGTAGTATTTGTGTAACTAACTCATCTTGGCTTCTTGGAAAATTTCAGTTTAGCATTTTAATATGTTATCTATAACTTGGACTGTTACTTCCTGAGTTTGTTTGGTTTTTGTTAAGAGAAATTATCACTGGACAGAATTTTTCCTTCTAAGTAAAAATATGCCTTCATTAGTAATTGCCTGAATTACAACATATTTGTTATTGTTTGTAATTGCTGATCTTCTTGATGCAGATCATCGCCTTTTTGATCCAAATGGCCCAAGAATGAGTCACGAGAACAACAAAAGATAACTTCATTGTAATACTGCTTGGAAAGAACAATAATCTACAAAATTACTGTGCCCTTTTTCTCTTTTCCCTGGCTTAAATAAGATAAAATCCT
Organism: Apteryx rowi; assembly: GCF_003343035.1. Classification (NCBI taxonomy): domain Eukaryota; kingdom Metazoa; phylum Chordata; class Aves; order Apterygiformes; family Apterygidae; genus Apteryx; species Apteryx rowi. The sequence continues at coordinate 453,020 of NW_020449531.1, read as the reverse complement.
GATTTGTCACAAGAAAAGTTGAGTAGCAGGTTCATCTGGATGTCAAGAGGAGCAATTTATAAGCCTCCTGGCTTGAACCTTGAGCTACTGCCTAATCCTCTGGTTTCACAAATGGCATTAAATAAAATTCATTTCAGGAGGTAGCTGGAAACTGAGTTAGCTTCATTCCCTGTGAATGAATGCTTAATCTTTTTTAAAAAATGGAAAAGGAAGTTATAAAATAAGGAGAGATTTCTTTCATATAACAGTGGGAAAAATGGTAGAGAAAAAGTAGAAAGAGACCCTAAAATGTAAATGTAAAATACAGAATGTAAAGGGTAAAAAATCTGAGGAACTTAAGGAAATGTTAGCATATTTTGCTTGAAGAGAACAGTCTGTTGTGGAGTTAAGATTAAATATTTGCTAAAAGCAATGACAGAAACCATCAGAGATCTGAAGGAAAAAGTTTCAAAATATTAGTAGCAAAGCATATGTTGCAAGGAGGAGACAAAACACCTATTCTAGTAATAAGTATATTCAAAATAGGGTAGAGAAAACTGGGCAGGAAAACAGTGCTTTGTAGTGCCACCAAGAGCTTTTAGCTTGGCTTGACCAAAGACTGAAATTGTATTTTATGGGATTAAGCAGATTAAGAGAATCAGATGACATCTCTGCATTTCTTAAAAAATTGTAGAACCTTCTCAGAAAGAGGAATATGAGAAGAAGCCTGGGCTGGAGATGGATTTAAAAAGGCAGCTAAGGAGGTCAGGGATGCACGATAAGTGCAGCAGAGGTCTTGGTTCTGCCGTCTATCGCATGGCTATCACCTCCACTGTGGAGTACCTGTGTAGACATCGATACGCATATAAACCATCTGTTGCTAGCAGTCAGCTGTTCCCCCTAAAGTTAAGACTGCAGTTAAGGCTGAATCTGCAGACCAGACTGACAGACTCAAAAAGGCTTGACTGTGAACTGGGCTGTGCCGCTGCCAACCAATGCACGGCTTGCAGACTAATGGGAAAGCAGAGCTTCCTTCAAGGCTCAGGGCTCTCTGACCCTAACCACAGGTAGCTTTTTGCAGCTCATACAATGGGGCTGAGTGCAGGCATAATTTAGCACCCGTGGGGTGAGATCATACCAGTAAGGACTAAGTTCATACAGATAAATGCATACTCACAGACTGAGAAATGTCTGTTGAGAGCAGGCCATGGGCTTTTCTGAAGCAGCCAGCCAGACTGAAGTGACTGCCCCTTGGGATAGCTTAGCTGTCATTAAGTTTTTTAAGCAACAGTCAGCACTGGGAAGACATTTATCACCATCAGTGACACTATGAATAGGCAGGAGTCAGGAATGAGACAGAAAGGGAGACAGTGAAATAAAAGAAAATGTCACTGCCTGCACTGCTGGTCGGGCTGCAGTACTATCTCTTGGGGCTCGACTGAAACAGTCGATGCAGCTCAGAGTGGTCAGTCGAGCTGTAGAGCCTGCAAATTGTTTGAATGTGGCTACACCAGCACTTGCCCAGATTGCAGCATCACTGATCAAAGCCCTGCAGTTCCTTCAAGAGAGCAATAGGTTGGGCAATAAAGCAAATATCTCACATCATTTTGGCCTGGCACCTGAGACCAGGTGCTTTTGGTTGCATGACAGCAAAGACCACTGCATGCATGTGATGCTAATAGTGAGCACGTATCCAGTCACACAATGGGAGAGGGACTACAGGCCAAGCTGCCAGCAGCTCTACTGCTGCCTGCAGGGTGGTGCTGTGCCCCTGCCCTCCTGTGGGCCTGTACACCTCAGGTGCAGGGGGGTGGCCAGTACAACCCAGGTGCAGGTGGGGTGGCTGATAGACCCTGGCTGTAGAGGGTATCTGGTACACTCTGGCTGCAGGGGAGGTGGCCAGTATATCCTGCATGTAGGGGGGATGGCTGATACACCCTGGGAGCATGTGGGGCAGCCAGTAAGCCCCTGGTGTAAAAGATTAGCCAGTACACCCTGGTGTGGGTGGGGTGGCTGTTATGCCCTAGGTGCAGGTGGGGGCTGATGAGGCTGTCAGGTGCATCTGATACTGGTGCTGATGAGCAGAAAGGAGACTGAAGGGCTGCACAGTGGTTGGGTGAGAAGCAGAGTTGGTGTGGGGTGCTGCTGCTGCAGTGGGGGGACTGCTGGCTAGCACTGCCTGAAATGCTGTTTTTGTGTGCCTCTGCGGCAGTTTTGTGAACAAGGGTGTTGTGAGGATAGGTGTATAAGGTAGTTATTTACCCTGGGTTTAAGGAGGCAGGAGGAGTGGTGAGAGGAGTTGGATAGAGCTGTCTTCCTGGTTTGGAGATGTGAAGATATGTGGTAAAAAATCAGAGTGTGTTTATTGGGTGCTAATTTAGGAAGTTGTGGGTGGAGGGGAGATGCTTGGCTTTTTGTGCCATGCTATTTTTTTTGGTTTGTAGTGGTGCTTTTAACATCAGGAAGGCTGTCTATCTCTGCTGTAAGTTGCATGAATGGAGAGTGCTATGGATATCTCTACAAAAACAAGCCCTTAAATGGGGACAGATGAGAAATGAATGGTAGGAGCGTCTGTTCCCAGGCTTTACATTAGCTTTTCCAGGGTAAATATCTCTTGCTTTTTATGTATGTTTTGGTGGTATGAGGGAAAAGAACATCCTAGTGGAGAGGACAGCTCTTGCCTGGTATCTTCAGTTTTAACTGTGCAACAACTTAAATAAAATGGGTTAAAACCCAAGACTGTTTTGAGTCTGGTATGGTGTATGTGTAGGAATGTGGCACAGATATCTTGGGCTGAGTGCTCACCCTGACCAACCAGCTCTATGGTGACCAGGTACGTGAGGCAAAATGAGAGAAGAATGGAGCCTGCTGAAGGTTTCCTGCCATTGGCAAGGCATCCCTCTGGGCTCTGCCTGCTGCCCTCCCTCAGGAAGGAGTAATTCGATGGCAGCTTGGGGGTAATGAGAAGAATAAAACTGTGCGGAGGAACTTTGAAACTGAGGACTGAAGTAATGTTTGGTCTAAAACTGTAAAAAAGGTATAGCCTGGGTGAGGGATTTTGATGATAATCTCCCCTCTTCAGTACTAAAGTTCAAGATTAATGTGCATCCCTAGGATGCAAGACAAGAATATATCTCAGCTTTGGACTTTGTCAGTTCTGGGTGACTAACTGGGGAAGGGAGAAAAGAAGTAGCTAGTACTAGAACATGTTATCACCTTAGTCTCCTAAGGGGTAGGAGGAATATTAGGGCTAGGACCATTAGTAGGATGCTCTGGGGCATGGAAGTCTTGCTTATTAGATGTTACTTATTTACTAGTTCTTGGCTTTCATAGCATGTTCTTGTGCCTGCCTTTCCCACTCCATAAAGTTCTCTTTTAAGCTCTTAAATTCAATTTTGGGAATGGGGAAGCAGGCTTAGTAATGGTATTTATTAAATGGTATTAATTTTGTTTGCCAGATGTCTGGGCAAGGACTTCAACTCCCTAGCTGTTCTTTATGAAGATGTAAATAATACTTAAAAAAAAAAAAAATCAAAAAATCATGCCTGGACCTTACTTTTACAGACATAAGGTGCAAATATAGTTATCGCTTTTGGCCCAAACAGTTAACTGATATTCGGGGACTTGCAGATTGCTTCTGTTAAGAGAGCCAGCATCAGATAGTCTTGTTTATCTCCAAAAAAGAGATGCAAAATCCTGACTCCTCAGCAAAGCAGAAGTAGGCAATTCCTTTGTTCTGAGATCCAGATCTGTGGTTTTTAGCTCTGGCTTTTGGCTTCTTCTTCAGGCTACGCATAACCATTTATTTTATTCTCTGGTGGCCCTTTTCTTGGTCTCTGGCTCCCTATTTTCTTGCTCTCTCTTCCCTAATGGGAGAGCTTCGTGCAGGCACTGTGCAAGCCTCTACAGAACCTCCTTCCAACAGCTCAGTGAGCTCAGGCCTTGCCTTTCTATCTATACTTAGAACTAGTATGTAGTAGGCAACTCTTTTTGTAGTTATCATTAAGTGGTCAAACAGATTTTCCTTATAATAGCTGAATGTGTAGTTCATATCCAATTACTGTAACAGTGAAAATAGGTATATAAGGAACCATGAGCCTGACCTAATTCCTAAAGGCAACCCAATACAGGCAGATAACAGTAACAGATTCTTGCTGCAATCTGAAGAGGACTTTTTGGCTGGGTGTTTGAAGCAAGAAATGGGAGATTACTATAAAATCAATTTCATGGAGGAAAAGGGGGGAAAACCCCTCTCTATTTTTCACCACAGAAGTACTGTGGACTTGAAAGAACTCCACTTGGTGGATTCTTAGATGGAAAAGGACACACTGTGCCCATGCAGTGTGTGTGCTGCGCTGTGAAACCCACTGCTATGGGATACAGAGCTGGAGAGAAGTGTGAGTGACCTTAAAAAGGGAATAAAGAAATCAGCAGAAGAAAGACCCTTGTTGCAGGGCATGCGGTTTTCCGCTTGGGATGTCCCCAAAGAATGAGTTTCTGGAAGGAGGATGGAAGGATGACTCTGTTCATACTTCCCTAAGCATCTGCTCTAGATGCTGCTGAGTACAGGATACCGGGCTAGAGGGTCTCTTCTGTTGGTCCAGTATGGCAGTTCCCATGCCCTGTGCAGTGTTCTCTGATGTAGGTTATAGCTGTGTCCCTGCTGCTGCCATGAGAATTTGTTCTCCCCTTTCTCACCTCCTCTTCTGGCTGCCTCCAGCATCTCTTCATCTGCAGCTTGCTTGGATGCTGAAAGGGGCTAATTGGGTTTGTTATGGTTGGACAAGTTTTAAAATAAATTGCCAAGAAATTGGAAAACAAATTGAGACATAATCAAGCTCAGCGTTAAATGTCAAATGGAATGTAATGAACCTTTAAAAGAGCATTCAGGCCACTAACTTAGTTAAGGGAGAGGGCCAGCTATGTGGTTTTAAGTTTATCTGGCAACATCAGATTGGTACAGGACAAATTATCTGCTGTATGAACAATGGTGTATTGCCACTGCCAGCCTGAGTTTTGTGTCTGCTCAGAGGAGCATGTGGTCTACATGCTTTTCCTCTTCCCATTATTCTTTGCTAGTACTGGTTTCACACTTGGCGACTGTTTGCTATGCTTCCCGAAGAAATATTTAAACTAACATCACAAGATTTCTTTCTCTTGAAAGAATGACAGAGCTTCTCCTTTACACCTAGCTAGAACTACTAGAAAACTCTCTGAAGAATACTGTGCTGGGAAAATGGTGGTGTCATCATAAATATATTGCTTATTTCCCCAGAATAAATGAACATCATCATGAAACTCCCAGAGGAAAATTTGGCTGTGGTGGAGTTATGGAGCTATTAAAGCAGCTGAGGCTAAGGTTTGCATTTAAGTCGGGGGTTATTTAGAGGTCACCATTATACACTTTTATTTGGAGTCCTAAATATGAATTTAAGTGCCTCACTTGAATAAATTTAGCCACAATGGGGTTCATTTGGCTTCTCTTCACTGAAATACTATAAAACAAATGTGTTACTGAGCCATGGCAAAATCTTAAATTCTAAAGATTAACCCCCCAACTACTCTCATTATTTCTCAGGTATCTGTTTTATGGTGTGCCCTAAATGCAAGCTCTAGCATGAAATCACAAAGATTAGCAGTGTGCTGAAACTAGCTGTCTCTTCTTTCAAAGAACTAGCTGTCACTTCTTCCTTATGATGATTTACCCCTTTAGGTTCAGCAACTATGCATTCTTTGAAGCACAGCAGGAGAAGGCCTGTATCAAAAGGAAGACAATTTCCAAAATGCTCTTCATAATTATTCTAATAATGGTCTATTGCTGCAATTTCCAAGCTCTACAGTTAAGTAAATGATGAGATTACATGCACTGCTTGTTTACAGCAGAGAGTGAAACAAAGGCAGAGATGTAACAGGAGCGTAGGGTTTTCCATAAGGTACTGGATCATGGCTGTGTGTATCTCATTTGGCAGCATTGCCCATTATTCTAAACCAAGATGTAGCCAAACAGTCACACAGTATTGTGTACCAGGGAAACATTTCTATCCCAATTCTTTTGAAAGTTATAAATGTCAACACTTGGATTTCCTACCGATTGAATGGATATCGGAAATTATCTAGTAACTTAAATATACATCTCAGTATATCATATAGCTCCTCCACACTGTGCAAGTAAACTGATTTTTTTTTTCTTTTCCTCAAATCTTCATTAGATGCACTGTAATTTCACAAAGTATCATCTCCTCTCTTTAATAGCGTAAAGAGTTGTGCTGTGTCACTCATAATTTTGAATATCTTAAGCATCCTCTGTTCTTTGTTTGTGTCTCTAACTTTCCAAATCAGTACAACAATCTTTTGTCTTCTGTAGCTATGTTAAGTTTATCATTAACATCTCTGTGATAACCTGTTATAGGAAAATCTCCCCCTTTACTTTTATTGAAAGGATGGTGTCTACAGTGGCTCAGTGGATTTTAGACGGAAAACTTTGGTCTTGGATCATATGTCTGGAAATGTTCATAAGCATTAAATTCACCTTAAAAAGAAGTGCAAAAAAAAAAAAAAGGAGGGGGAGGGATTACGTGATGATAGATTATGTTTGTACATCTCTTTCAGTATTTCGTTCAGCATTATTAGCTTGTAGGGTTTGACTGAAACCCTGCTTGCTGTTTTGCTTGGTTGGAATCCAATTTGCAGTGAGTTAGTTGCTCACTGCCAAGGTTAACAATTTGTAGGACGGGGGGTGGGGGAGGGGGCCTCAGACTCTGCTTATTGTGTGTTTTTTACACTTTTTTTAAAAAGTAGATTGTTCTTGCATTTTTTCTTCCTGAGTTCTAAAACATCATTTACATGATTTCCAGCTACCCTGCCTTTCTTCTTCCCTGTCATCTTTTGAAACCCTGATTATACTTTGAAAGGCTTTGTTTAGATAGGTTTAGAAAATGCATATAGGTGTACAAGCGTAAGTGAATATAAAAAGTGTTGTGTGGCTATTGTTCTGTTTATTCCTTTATTGCTTAAATATCAAAGTGACCATTCCAAGGGCATTTTAGAAAAAAACTGTAATGTCACCTTTGGCACTGAGTTACTTCAGGGAACACCTTCCCTTCTAATCCCCAAAGTGCAACCCTCCCCTCCCTCCCCCCAGTCAGAAACCTTGGTACCTCCAGACTTAAGTTGTCTATTGTTTTGATAACTTTCAGAAAGTACACTTCAAATCTCTAATTGTCAGTAAACAGTGAAGGTATATCCCACAAGGCAGACATGAGGTCTCCTGGATATGTGGCAATAGCTAATGGATCATGTCCAAGCTTGTTGCCTTGTAAGGTGAAGATGGGTTGAGTGATAGGAGAAAACTGATAGAGTTGTTACTGTGATAAAGGCATAGCTCACACCTCATTCCTGACTTGTGTATATGTGTACAAAGGAAAGAGGTGTATATGTTACCTGAGAGAGCTATTATGCATAAGTTACCCCTACTCTGGCACAGAGATCTTATTGCCATGTCAGCAGTGGAGTAAGAGGTCACTACAGTCTGTTGTGCTTGAGTACAGTGCTTAAAATATCACATGTATAAGTGTGAAGGACTGAAGAGAAGGGAAAGAGTTATACAGTAGTCTTCCTGTGACTTGGTATAGTGTTAAGGGACACACAGATGCATATTATAGGAACATCATTCAGTAGAGCAGAACTAGCTGGCTGGGGATCTACTTTATTCTCTGATTTCTCAGAAGCTGGACCTTTGCTAGATCTGCACATGAAGGGACAAAAGACCACCAGCTGAACTTTAATGGCACAAGCTTCATCAGCATAAAACTAAACTTCTCATCCTTACTGTTATTTGGTTAGAGAAATGCATGGTTAGAAGGGACCTGAAGAAGTCACTTAGTCTATTCCATTGCCCAGAGGAGTAAAAGTATGTAATCTGCACTGATTTCCTCAAATTCAGTAATGAGAATTACATAATCTCTCTATACATCGAATGCTTCCCTATCTTGAGAGGAAAACTTGCCTAATGCTTAAACCACATAGTCTTTCTTTAAAAATTAAGACAGTGATACCAGTGATCCAGGTATGATGAGAGAAATTGCAGACATGGTCTATTTTCCAACATCTTGACAGTTTTATTACTTAGTGGTTACCATAGATGACTTCTTTCTTTTTTTGACATTCTTAAAACTGTTTCTCTCTTCCTTTGTGTCTGTGTACCACCCAACATTGTCTACTGTGGAGAAATTTGGACACCATTTTCAGCTCCTCCACCCAGTTGCAAAGATAGGAGTGGAAACTTGGGTAGGCCTCAACTCAAGGAGGTTGAGCTCTGACCAAGGATCTGATCTCAGTATATCACTTCACATTGTGAACAACCTGAAACAACCAAAGCCTGAGTACATGAAGTAGCCTATTAGTTATAGAGCTCTTTGTCTGTTTTTAAAGCATGTTCCATCAGATGAACTCCAGCCTTCAGAGAAGCCTGTTAATAACTTATTCTATCTTGACATTTACCCAGGCTCTGTTCAGAGAGGGCTGTGGTCCTCCCAGGCTGCACTGTTGCATCTTCTTTTCTTGACCATTGGGTTATTATCATAGACAGTCTTGTGAAAAAAGCTGCTCCTTGATTATTCTTTTTTTTTCTGCTGGATGGTAGGAAGTGCTTTACTAACGGATTGCAGGCTTCTTTGTATGATGTGGTCTGTACAGTGAAATAAGCCCTGGGTCCACAGTGAGCTGTAGAGCTAGCTGAATTTCTTGACTGTCTCTGCCAGGCCTCCCCAGCTGTCCTGCCCCTTCCCCTTGGCCCTACTCCAAGACAATCCCTCTTTCACACCATGCACTTTATATCTCAGTTTTATATTTCCTAGTTTTTGATGTCTCCAGTGTTGACTTTGTATTGCTTTCATATACCGCATCTGGCAGACAGGCAGAAGGGAATTCTGACTGTAAGAACACATAATGACTGGAGTACTTTGTGGAACTGATGTAGCATTTATTGGATGGTGGAAAATAGTTAGTAAACTTCTCCAGCTCTCTTTCTCCCTCATCTATCTCCATGCCACAAATGCACACTAAGGTCATTGTTCATGATTTTGTTCCTTTTATTTATTTATTTTCTCCTTAGGATTATGTATCTTGCAAACCTGTGGCTGAAATGACCTGTGTTTGGAGACCTAATTCTGTCCACTGTACTGCAAACCCTACCTTAAAGCGGTCTAAGTAGGTATATGGACTATAAGCATTAGAGTTCATAACTAGTTCTTAGACAAAACTATGGGGCACCTGGCAGGCCCCTGTAATATGAAGAAATGTGCATTGTTATCATCTAGTGATGTGCCAGTCTCACAAAGCATTTGAGAAACACTTGCAGCTATTGATTGTTTCCTGTGGGGAATAGGCAAGGATGTTCTTGTTTAAACAGGTGAATTGCTGTATAGCACTATGTATTCACTTAATATCATATATAATGAGAGCAGTAGAACTTGATTTCTTTGGTAGTCACAGAATCACAGAATGGTTGAGGTTGGAAGGGACCTCTGGAGATCATCTAGTCCAAACCCCCTGCTCAAGCAGGGTCATCTAGAGCATGTTGCACAGGATTACATCCAGGCAGGTTTTGAATATCTCCAGAGAAGGAGACTCCACAGCCTCTCTGGGCAACCTGTTCCAGTGCTCTGTCACCCTCACAGTGAAGAAGGTTTTTCTTCATATTCAGACGGAACTGTCTGTGTTTCAGTTTGTGCCCCTTGCCTCGCGTCCTGTCACTGGGCACCACTGAAAAGAGTCTGGCCCCATCCTCTTGACACCCTCCCTTCAGATACTTGTACACATTAATAAGATCTCCTCTCAGCCTTCTCTTCTCCAAGCTAAACAGGCCCAGCTCTCTAAGTCTTTCCTCATAAGAGAGATGCTCCAGTCCCCTAATCATCTTCGTAGCCCTACACTGGACTCTCTCCAGTAGTGCCACATCCCTCTTGTACTGTCCAGAACTGGACACAGTACTCTAGATGTGGCCTCACCAGGGCTGAGTAGAGGAGGAGGATGACCTCCCTTGGCCTGCTGGCAACACTCTTGCTAGTGCACCCCAGGGTACCATTGACCACAAGGGCACATTGGTGTCTCATGGTCAACTTGGTGTCCACCAGCACTCCCAGGTCCTTCTCTGCAGAGCTGCTTTCCAGCAGGTCARCCCYCAACCTGTMCTGGTGCATGGGGTTATTCCTCCCTAGGTGCAGGACCCTGCCGTTGTTGAACTTGATGAGGTTCCTCTCCGCCCACCTCTCCAGCCTGTCTAGGTCTCTCTGAATGGCAGCACAGCCCTCTGGTGTATCGGCCACTCCTCCCAGTTTTGTATCATCAGCAAACACGCTGAGGGTGCACTCTGTCCCTTCATCCAGGTCATTGATGAATAAGCTGAACAAGACTGGACCCAGTACTGACCCCTGGGGGACACTGCTAGCTACAGGCCTTTTGGTATACTGCACTGCATTTTGTCCTTGAGTTGCGTAGGGACTGGGTTGGCCTTATATATGTGGTACTAGTAATTTTGTTGTTTTCCTATGTTAGTGTGTAATAATTTGCATACGTTGATGTACATACTTTCATCTCCTTCAGGGAATCTTCAGGGGATCCTCCAGAAATTGGGAGTGTCAAACTTGGCATGAGTCTGCCATGCCCTCAGTGAATATTGCTTCGGTGGATTCTTAGGAGAGTTACTATAAGGCTGACTACGGTAGCATGGAGATGCTCTAAAAGCTACTTTGGCAAAGGGGGAATCACAAACTGGCAATGTAGGATGACTTTAAGATGTGTTATACCACTGTGGTGGCAAAAAGCAGGTATATGAGGTCAAAAATATGCCCCATAGTAGTATACTGCATTGGCGATGAAAACTGTTTCAATATGTGGGGGAGGTGTGTGCATTCACACTAAAAACATTCATATAGTATATCTCATAATAATTAAAACTTTTCTTGCCTTTTCTGTCATGTTAAGTAACTAATATAACCTTTCAAATAAATCAACCACTGAACTCCTTTTGCATATGATGGATGGTATTTCTTGCCAACAGAGTAATGTGATTTAACAGTTGTGCTTCTGGAAATCTGAATGATAAATGGTGTGATTAAACATTGGAGAGGCACCAAATTCCAAGGAGGTTACTATTGCTGCAATTATATAAAATTAAATGAGGAAAAAACCTATTTTACATTAACCTTTCTCTTAAATTGACAGTTAAGGAAACACAAAAATGTGGTTGGATGACAATCAGGCTTTCTCTCTAACTCTTTCACCAGCTCCTTTTGTTACAGCTGCTCAGATTAGATTACAGCAATTCTTGTAAAATCATAGCTGGGCTTGTAATAGCCCCTTCACACAGTATGTTTCACAAAAGTTGGTCATTGTCTTTTTTTTCAGACATGCACTGACTTATCTCCACCCATTAAAACAACACACACACACATATTCATGAGAACTGGAGTCCAGCAGTGAGATATTGTTACTTTAAGTGATGCTGACTTTTCCTAAGGGTTTCAGCACCAGAATGTTCACTGGCTACCAGACTAATTGCTTTACACTGCAAATGATGCCCATGGATGAAACAACACAAATACTGAGGCAAAGTTTCCAACATGTGTTCTTTAAAATTCCCCCCTGAGTTGGAAGAGTGACCTCTCGTGAACAAAAGTTCTTTTACCTTCAGCGTTCAAAACTACTAATGTTTTAATATGCTTACATGATTAATTCATGCACTTTCTTTTCAACACAGTAATTTCTAGATTCTGCCTTTCTTGTGGCCTCAGATTTGAGGCAATTTGTTCTGTAAGTCTGTCAATGGTTTATTCTCTATACCCATGTTTGATTGTATTGTTATATAGTTACTGAGTAAGGGTTGCATTCAGCTACCTTGGCTTTAGCTTGAAAAACCTCTTGAAAGAGAAGTCTAGCCACATTATTCTATAATGCTGATCTGCAGCTGACCTGGCTTGCTGAAGATTTTGTAGGCTGCAAAGATCAATTAGTAACATATTGAATTTCCCAGCAGTGTTGCTCATTCATGGTTTTGTATGACAATGAGTGATGAGTCCTTTCTACTATGAAACTTTCTCTTATGTTGCAAGTACTTTAAAACCTACTAGAAAGAAAGCTCCAATATGGTGTGTATTTTTTTTCCCCAAAATATTAAAGATAGATGTCCCTGTGCCTGAGCCATAGGGGCAAAAGACTTGCCTAATGCTCTTTACATAGTGTAATAGCCCTGGTTCCTATTCCAATTAGCAGCATGTGTATACTTCAAAGTCTACCTTTAGATGATGTGGCAACTGCTTACCAGTAGTGGACCCCATTTACTCTTTGTTAATTACTTGAGCATTTACAACCCATTTAGTAGTACAGCTGAAAGACAGGGGAACCATACACAGACTTCTGCCTCTTTGCACCTCCGAGTGATTCTAAACTAATAAAAGGTTTCCACTTGCTTGAATTTCATAAAAGCCTTTGCACAGGAATCATTAGATTCCTCTTAGAAGATCCCAAAGAACAGCTCAAAAAATTTTTAATCTTGGTCAAGATATTTTCCTGGCTGACTTCTATGTTACTGTTAACCTTAGAGACATCACTATCTCAGTCAAAGAGCAGGAGTGAGTTTTCTTTTGTGGAAAAATTCTGAATAATTTGTTGTCTTTTTACTGCTTTCCTCAGCAGGGTATAGAACATCTTATTCCATCATCTTTGTTCACTTGGTGTGTATTCATGAGGAACCCCCTCAACTGGACTGTTGGCTTTCCAGATCCTTGTGTATTTTCATCTAATTCTCTTCTGTATCTTATGGAGTAATTGGAGTCATTGGTAAATGAGGTGTCATTTCCCTCTTATAAAGCAAACGTACGTGTCTCACCCAACCTAAAATCAGCAATGAGAATATATCTGGGAGTGACTCCGTATACAGTGTCAGAAATAATTCTGAGTGTCTGTTCTGTGGGAAATTCTGAAATACAGTTGTAAATATGTTAGAACAAACCTTCAAAACTTTTCTTGGACCGAACACTTTGTTCCATGTTTTCTCAAAACAAGATTGATGCTGGACCTCCAGTCAACTCAAGGATCCTAAGCCTTGATCCCAGGCAGTTAGCTGTTTTTTTTGCTATACAAACAGGAGACTGGATTGCAAGACTCCTGAGCCCCAGCATCTTGGTGAGCTGAGTGAAGAAGTCCTGAAAGCTTTGGCTCATGCTCCTTGGCTCCTGGCTCTGTAGTTGCTTGCAAGGTGGGCTGCTGGGCAAGCAGGCAAAGTGGCAGGGAACCAGGCAGTTGGCTTCCTTCTAAAGACTGACAAAGTTGAAAGGTACTGTGGGAACATGCTGATTTCATGGAATTGGCTTTTTTTTTTTTTTTTTAACAGAAAAGTTTAGGTTGGAAAATTTCTGTCAGTCTCTAATTGTAATGTTTCTCTCTAGACCACAGCTTTTGACTTTTCCTATGGGAAATGATGGAAGCTCCATCGTTGACAAAGGGGGTATTATTAAAATAGAAAGGGATAAAATCTTTGCATACATGTTGTATGCTACTTATCCACCCCCCACATTCCTAGTATATGATGAATAATTCTTACCCATTTAAATTGCTCAGAATTTATTGACATTAACAGTATTGAAGATTCTATGAGCATAAAATGCATTTCTCTCTCCATTTGCTATAGTGGCATTTTTTTGTTCAAGAGCCATTCTAATCCTAATAACCGCTTCCCACTCATCTCCCTCAGTACAATTGCTTAGCATCTCGGCTCCAGAAAGGACAATATAAACAGAGAACAAAGTATCTTGTAGATCTGCCAGGCTATTTTGAAATTTGGGTTGTGTGTGATGTAAGTAAAGAAAGGAAAATACAAATTCTCTTGACAGCTGTGTTCACTCGTCTTGCTTTCTCTTCATACAGATGGTTCACAAATGCTGCAAAAGGATTAGGAAGGGGTACAGCCTGACCTGTTCATTAGTCTGTGTTGATGAGTAGGGTGGAGTGTCATCTACTCCTACAATAAAGCAGACTTAGGACAATAGACTTAAGAAACTTTAGTGACATATGGAAACCAATATTTTCTCTTGGGGGAAGTTCAACTTAGATGAATCCCACTGCATGAAATGTTTTGGGGAAAAGAAAACTTAAATTGAGACATTCTGTTTTGAGACTTAAACCTAGTTTGCTAGGTCAATGTTTTTTGTTTAAAAATGTAATCCTACTGCAGAATGACATCGAAGGGAAAATATGGTTAAAAGGGTGGTGAACAATATGTATGTTTCTACTTACGTGAAAAATGTTTTCAGCTTTTTTTTTTCACTGTGAAATTCTGCCTTTCCTCCCTGAATAGAGAGGATAAAAACATCCAAAATTCTAATTCTATTAGTTGAGAAATTGTTTGTTTCTTTCCTTTGTCTGGTCTGGCTATACATTATTATTATCAGGAAAAGCTGTGCAACTCAGAAATAAATCTTCCTAATAAAACATTTTTGGGAGCAGGGTAACTTAAGCATACATCCTGAACAAGCAGTACTTAAAGATGCATTCTAGAGCAACTTCTTATCCAAATAGATGTTCCCTTCTTGTGTGCTTGCTTATGATATGAAAATGCAAAAATTTATGATAAACTATATAAGCAGAAATAATAAGTAAAAAGCAATCAGTGACTTTCTTTTTTTAACCTACTACCAAACAGTAACTGTTTTCTGTCCACTGCTTTCCTCTGTTTTTGTTTAGGAGATGTGTAGTCTACCTCTGGGAGAATGCTAATGTGCTTCAGAAATCAGAAGGTGCTCAAATTTGAAGGGAGGGAAAGATTTCTGTTTCTTCTTGGCTGACTGTCCTTCATCTGGCTTGAAAGTAAGCTGCAGATGCTGTTCTTCTCTGCACCTGAGCTCCAAACACAGCTGTGGGGAAGGCCAGAATCTGGAGAGACTGGCAAATTTCAGTCTCTGGTGGCTGTCCTCCATTGTTTGGAGTTGTTGTGTTGCAAAGAAAGTGATTGACTGTGAGGTGGCTGGGAAAGAAATCACTGGGGATGGGTGGAAGAGCTTGCAATCCAAAAAAGAATTAGGATGAGAATGAGTACTGTATAGTATACATGTTCAGAAGTTTAGAAAAATAGTGTAAAAAAGTGATTTAGACCAAAAAAAAAAAAAAAATCCATGGGCCATCTAGACTCACTTTACCCTAAGAAGTAAACAGTACCACATAAGACCAAAGAAGTGCAAAATTCATGCATGGATGATGTTAGAATGTAACAATATTGAATGGAGTGTATTCCTTGTTTTTTCTTAGCAGTATTGCCTATATGATCAGTCCCTGAATGTAAGAAGTAAACATAAACATGTGATCCTTGTTCTTCTCTTAGTACAAGAAGGCTATGTAAAACCACCTTGTAAAATGGAAGTGCTATATTATTGTAAGAGCTTAAAGAGATCCCATCTCTCTGTTCAAAGCATACATCAAAATAAACAACGTAAGCTGGAAGTCCTTTGTAGCCCTATGCCTGTAAGAGTGCGTTGGTACGCCCAGGAATTTTGCCAGGCTCTGAGGATAATTGTCATGGAAAAGTCCTTGAGCAAACTATTCCTCTTGGCTCTGGGGCAGGGTGGCTGCATGGGAATGGCCTATGGATATGGCCCCTGGGATGATCCCCCTCCTGAACTCTGCCTGGGAGACCTGTTTGAGAGCGGCATGGTTTTGACTGTATCTGTGCCAGATACTTTTCTAATGGTTTAACAGTACAGATAATGGAGTTCCAGTATCAGAGAATATTCTTTAACACTGTTTTATTTACTAGTCAGCTCTAAAATTTTCCAGTCTATCAACCCCCCCACCCCCACCAAGTGGAGGTAGGATCATTATGACACTAATGATCATAATTCTAAACCTTTACTGATTTTCATTGCTACCTGCTTTTCCTGAACAAGTGTATAACAAAAATGCATTTTTCTGCCCTGGAAAGCCTAATTAAGTGTTGAGGACAATTTTGATAAATATGATTAATGTAACATGATTATCTTTCCCTTTCTGTACAAGAAAAAAATGATCAAGCTGTTATTGATAGTAGTATCTAAACCTTGACTTGGCTAGACAGGATGTTCTCCTGATGTTTGATGTCCTTCCCTTTAATGAAGTTGCAGTAAGGATCTGGAACTTGTACTGTTCACCTTATAAATACAAAGTCACTAAAGTTTTGATGCTTTCTGCTCTTGCTTTAAATCTTGGTTTTTATACAGCAAATTAACTTCATATAGAAGTATTTTACACACTTAATTTTTATTGTTTTATACATAGTGTCGAGTTTTTCCTCACTGGTGCAAGAAGACTTGCACTGAGAATACATGTAAGTTTTCATCAAAGCCAGGGTGCGTGCATCACTGAGTCAAAGTGGGACATGAGCCCTGCCGTGTGATTTGATGCATGTTAGATAGACCTGTAGGATTGTGGGAACAACATGCAGCACTGGGAGCTTTGTGAATTTTCTGATTCTGCATTTGAGGTGAAAGAACCAGAGTACTGTGCTGACTTCCCAGAGCAGGAGCAGGAACTGGAAATTAAGGTGGAGACAAACTCCCTGGGTCCTTTTGGAAAATACTGCAGCAGTAACAGGACTACGTTTTCTGTCTGTGCTTACATAACCTCTAGTGTCCCTGTCTCGATTTTATCTGAACATTATTTTTTTTTCTTTTCCCCTGGCTACCTTCCTATTTAAAAACTGGAGAAAGGAGGCATCTTAAATACTTCCATTCTTCTATTACCAAGAACAGGAACAACTATAATATTCCCTATGACAGTTTCTGGGAACACTCTACTAATGCTTACAACTTTGAAGGTTGAAATTTCTTTCCCAGAAGCCAGTCTATGACTCAAATTTTTTTCTGGTAGCAGTTGCAAGCTACCTAGGTATACCCAGGAGATCTAAAAAAACTCCTAGTTTGCAAAGGGAGACTAGCAGAACAAGTTTTGTTTAAAAAATTTTCCAAAACGGTAATAAAACTTCAGTAAAGAAGCTCTGTTCGAATAATACTTGCTTTTTTTTTCTCTTGGAGGCAGCTAGCTTTAGAACAAATAAATATTTTTCCATGTGGTAACTCGCAGTTTTCATAAATATTGAAAGGTGTTGTCCTGAAAAAAAACACCAGGTATAAAGAGCTTTGCAATAATATGTAGACCCTGATGTGTGTTCACTCAGAGCTTTTGTTCATATTTTTATATATTGAAAGAAAACAAAGGCAGCTCTGTAATGTTGAATATCAGGTTGCCTATTTAACATGAGTCCTCTTTAAAGCACCTACACTCGTCTTTTTGTCGTCTTTCTGTATAGCAGCAATTCTTATTCCTTAAGAGGTTTAATTTCCTTTGACCCTCACATTATTGAGGGCAAGGGGAAGCTGGTCTACATCTGTTGGCTTATGTATATTAAATAAGTCTGGTGATGCAGTCCACTTCTAGCAGCCAGAATCCCCGATTTGAAGTACTGAAAGTGATATTTGAGCCTGAAGGGTGACTGTGGGGTTCCAACATGAGCTTAAGAAATGAAAACATTAAAAAGCATTATTAGACATTTCAGTCTTGGAAATCTGGGAAGATGTATCTGTTCCGTAACTGCTATATGTTCTAGGGACAGAGGAGGCCTATCAGTATAAATCTGTAGGAGTGTTTTTTTTTTTTTTTTTTAAAAACCCACCTCATAGCCTTTTAGCAGCAACTAAAAGGAGACAATGCTGGAGATGGGGTGGATTCCTTAAAGACCCTCTTTGTGGAATGATTCATTTAGTCCTTTCTGTTTCAGAAGGTCTGGCACTAACTGGGACTTCTGACATTATTTAAAATGTTTAAAAAGTCACTTTGTCTCTTTTGTGTCTATTTCTTGTGGCTACAGAATGACAAATACTTCATACCTGTTAATTCCCATTGGGAAAGTGTCTTTATGATTCTTCAGGGTGCTGAGTATGGGTATCTGTGCCAAGATGGAGATCAGCAACACCAGCAGCTTGCTAAAATGCAGAATAAAGAGTGATTTTCATATAGCAGGTCATATAGATTGAGCTCTCAACAGCTGCAGGTTTCCTGTCACTTCCCTTCCCAGTCCCCACCTGGTTGTCAACAGTGGCTGAAGCCTATTCGGAGGTTTGAATTTAAA
Organism: Apteryx rowi; assembly: GCF_003343035.1. Classification (NCBI taxonomy): domain Eukaryota; kingdom Metazoa; phylum Chordata; class Aves; order Apterygiformes; family Apterygidae; genus Apteryx; species Apteryx rowi. The sequence continues at coordinate 434,890 of NW_020449531.1, read as the reverse complement.
TTCTTGAACTTGACTGTGCAATCTATCTTCATGAGCAGATATTGCCTGTTCCATCTGTACAGCATGATCCCTGCAGATTCAAGCAATGATCTGCAAAGCTGGCAGTTGATCTAGTATGCTTTATATTAAAATTGAAAGATGCAAACTGTTCAGAGATGAAGTGCTCAGAGCAGCCCTGAAGAAACATTACGAGACTATGCAATGGCCCATATTGCTTAATGGAAGGGAAATGCTTTAGCTGTAGTGGGGTTTACTTCTTCTCAGAAAGAGTAGCAAGAAGTAAGAAAGTCATACAGAGGCTGTGTCCTTTTGGACCAAGCCTGATTCTTAAAGGATGTTGTGTGGATTACAATTTTGTGTTTAGTCTATTGTGCAGCCAATGCAAGCTCTATTAATCATGTGCTTTTCATGGTAAGTTGCTGAGCCAGAATATTGAAAGGTCTGAAATGTCCATCAGTGAATATATTCTGTAAAACAGTACTGCAAATATTTTCTTCAATTTGCTAGTATGAGGTGTCAGGTGTTGGGGCTGTGACTGGGACAGGGCTCAAGACTGTAGATGAGGAAGTGATCTTTGCTCTCCTGTCACCCCAGAGGTGCTGCTTTGTGAGGAAAGCCTCCTGGCAGTGTTTAGACCATCCTCCCTGCAATCTGTTGGAAATATCTGCAGTTTAGGGCAATGGAAGTTACAGCAGCCAGATGTGTGCAAAAGTGTTCCTTCCTTGCTGGGACTCTTCTGCTGGCTGTGTGGAAGGAGTGACACAGGTGAAATGACTGATCTCTTATCTGTAATATATTCCACAGTTCACCTGCTTCGATGATTTTGGCTGTGTAGGCAATGCATCTGCTGTCCTCTCATATAGCAACACCAAGGCAGTACTCTGTCTTTTTTATCACTTATTAAGTGATGAGGAATAAAATTTACTCTGTAAATGACTTTATCTAGTTAAAGTGCTAGGATAACTGCCCAGTTACCAGTTCTGTGTAAATCAAATAAGCCTCAAGTGACTCAGTTGTTTGCAGATGAAAATGTTTTTAATGGATTTCTGCAAAGTTATATTCAGGACTAATCATACTTGCCTTGGCTTTACTTTTGTGCGTATAAAACAGGGAACGGTAATATTTGTTCACCTTCCTCCCAACAGTAGTTTGTTGATTTCCTGTGGGGTAATCTTAAAAATAGAAGCATACTTTTAACAAAAAAATAGAAATTTTTTTTGAAGTCACTTCTAGGAGTGTCTAAGTCTGTTGCAAAAGATGTGCACAACCTGGGCCTCTGGTGTGCAAATGAGATCTTGAGTATCAGTTCTCCTTTATACTTTGCTCATTTTGCATCACTCGAGATGTAAATCCACCATAAGGTGTGCATAAATGTGATTACAAATGTTTTAAGGCTGCTTTATATTATAAAAGCGGTACTGATGCTTTCACTCGAAATGAGAATCTGGCCCAATATCTTAGCTTTTGTGATTTCATTTATTTCTAAGTTTGGGAGAGCTATTTTTCTTTCCAGTTGATGTAAGTAGCAAAGGATGGTCTGTAATAAAAACAGAGTGCAGCCTCAGGTTGATCAGATGAACCTCTTACGTAGATTGCTCTGGTGCCCACGTCTATCCTTCCTTCTTCTCTCTACTCGACTCTTCCTGTCCTATCTCCCTATTTCTCTCTCTCTTTTTTTTTTCCCTTCCCCCACCACATGCTCAGTTACAGTATGCCTGCATGCCATTTCCTGGTTATATAGATGTACCAAAGCTAGTTTTAAGCCAGCCACTTTGAGTAGGGTGAGCAGCTTAACCACAGTAGCATGGAGTTCAGTGTGACCTGTATAACTTGTCTGAGAAACTGGTTATCCCAGACAAATAAGCAGCAGTGCTCTGCTTTGGACCGCACTGTCAGTACTGCCCAGCAACCAGACTGAAGGCCATTTGGATATGTCTGTCTAAGCTGCAGAGCAGGTTTTCCTTGCACTGATATTGCTGCATACTTCTCTGCAGGGATGCTGGGTGGGATATAGATGGCGTGAGGCTCCTGAGTCAGCCTGGACTGGGTGTGAAGAGCCTTGGCTCTTGTGCTCATTAAATCTTTCTAATGGCAGAAGCTTTCTCCTGTTATGCTTGTCTTTTGTACTTCAGCAATTTCATGATTTTGGTACTGGACCTCAAACTGTGTTCTAGCTGGATTCTCCCAAAGCAGCTTAACTGTTCCAGTACAGTCTTAATTGCTTGGAATTAACAATGCTTCTAGCTGTCTACTGTAATTGTGATTAGAAAATTCCATACAAAGCATGTGCCAAACATATTTTTCCTGTTTTTACACAGCATACTTATTCTAAGTTGTCTTCATTGTTTTATTCTTTATTAATCTTTGTTTCAGTTCTCATAGATGAGAGGAAGACGAGGTTACTAGATTTGCTCTAAGCTATCTTAAAAAAGACTTTGCATGAATGTGTCCCATAGGGTGTGATAAATAAAATTCAGTACATCTATGCCAATATAAACTCTGTAACATTGAAACCTTTCATACTGTTGGAATCATCACTGGAGATGCCTTTCAAAAGTGCCAGGAAATAGTTTTATGTTTGTCTGATTAACCCTATCTGAGCAGCAAAAGCATTAGAAGCTGATCAGTTGCAATGATGCTCTACACTCTTTGACTTGAATTTGTTTTTGATCAGTTTTATAGCTGTATTATAATGCATTGAAGTTCCTTCCTGTAAGCATCAATGTTTCTGATTCAAGTGCAGAACCCAAATTTTTTAGATCCATCTTCTCTGTGAATAAGAAATGTCTTGCTATGTTTGCATTTACTCCACATTTGCAGCTATAGCTTTTGATTGCCTCCAGAATATCTTTGTGCCTGAACTAGTGAGAGGGGTATGTAGGAATGGAATATTGGCTTCTTTTAGGGAAGTGAGCTGTTGTGAAGTTTCAGTCCGGGTCCAGATTGGTGCTTTTCCAATATGTGGTGTGACAATGCGGGGATATTGACTCGAGCTTCTGTTCTAGTTTCTGTGTTCATTACTAAGTATCTCTTCAAAACAGAAAATATTGCATTCACCTTTAGTGGAAAATTATATATATTATAATGAAATTCAGGAATGCTAAATTTTTTTGTCTAATATCTGAAGTGCTGTGGAATCAGCTGTACATCTCAATGAGACCATGTTATACTAAACTTATTTTACTCCTTATGTTTAAAATAGTGATTCAGATTCTTTCCTGTGGTTATGCTAGTGAAGTAAATGATTGTTAACCAGGGATGAATTTAACCTATTCTTCACGTATCTGCCAAAGCTGTCATTTATTTGGCCTCTCCTTTTATCAGAGCTCTTAGTTTTTCTTTTTTTGAAGAATTAACCTTTTGGCATACCTGGCAATTCTTTACAGCCAGTCATTGTTACAGCTTAAATTACTCAGGAGGGGGAAAAAATGAAAAAGACTGTATAAACTAAGTTCATAACTGAATTCTATTGATGACTTCTCCCCCAAAAGGACAGATTCTATCATATTCTCTAGACTGTATGTTTTCATGTTCTAGGAACAGCGTTGCTTCTCCCATATTAATTTCAACACCAGCACAAGCCTTTTGTGTGTGTGTGTGTGTTTTTTTCAATAGTCTCAGAAGATTATTTCTTGCTGGATGAGCTGTAATTTTAGATGGATTGTGAATTTTTTAAATGCTAGAAAAATGTTATTCTGTTGTTGAAGGACAGATTAATTAAAATCCTTGTTCCAAATCCTTCATAGAGGAAAAAAGATCATTAGTGCCTTCTTTGAGTGGAGATGGGAATAGATATCAGAAGTTCTCACGCTTAGCTAATGTTACTGTATTTTTTTTTCTTTTTTTCTTTTTGAGTACTTCTCATTTGGAAGCATTTTGGCTAGTGAGCTAAAGCATTCTGCTTTCTTTGTGGCTGAGAATGGGAATGGAGGTTTTAATTTGGCAATCCCTTTCCTAAGGGCTTCTTACTGGTTTTTGAAGTTTTCTCTCACTTGGTAGTTTAGTGCCTGCACTGACATCACTGCTGGTTTATAGGCCTAAAGCACAAGACATCAATGAGAAAAATGAGCTATTTTAGCTTGAAAATTGCAATTTTCTCTCCTCCCTTGTAAATGGTGTTACAGTACTTGGTTATGATTAAAATACAGCCTGAGGTTTGACATCTGCATATAATAATATTCTGTAATATTCTGTATCTGACACTATATAAGGTACTGAGCATACAGACTGATAGCTTTAGTACTGCAAACTTTGAAACCAGGTTGAAACTCAAATGTGTAACTTCACTCCTAGAGAGTATCTCCAATTGTTACAGCAGTGGCCACCTGGAAACACTGCACATTTGCTATCAAATTGTTATTATGTGAATGGCTATCATGACAACACATTTAATTAAAAAAAAAAAAAAAAAAAAAGTGCAGCTCTATAACAAAACTCAAACCGCATCCTTCCAGTCCTGCGAATAACAATCAAACTGATTCTCCAGGACATTACAACTCTAACTGCATTTTTCCCCTTTTTGGCTTGGCAATTGAAGAATATATTGACAGTGTTTACTGAAAAGGTTCCTTCTTTTTCTATCAGTTGGTTGCCAATCCTTGTTTTTACTATTTTTGCTAACTGGTTGCTTTGCTTCTACAGAATTTCACTTTTTTGACTACAGAATAGACTTTTTTGAGGTAAATAGGAGAGTAATGCTAAGGAATCTAGAAAGGCAATTTTTGAGCTGTTAAGGGTGACAAAAGACTGGCCTACTGCAAACAAATGGCTTGTAAAATTTACAGATAAATATGAAAATAATCTGCTGATATTACTGAAGGATTGTGTTAAGATCATATTTGAAACAAAAAGACTGGGAGATTAGGTGCCAGCAAAGCACTGTTAGTGCATTTCTAACTTAAGAAAAAGAAAATGGCTGTGCCTTTACTAGTAAATAAGCTTGTCCGAGGCCTGTTGTCTGGCTCTGAGGCCAAGTTGCATGGCTTGGCATGTGTCCAACTTCAGTCCTCTCCAAAGCAGCGTGGCCTTGTGCTTATACCCACTGGGTGTACTTCTCTGGCCTTTGGTATCATCCTAACTGTGCTTGTATGTTGTCTGGGAGAGTGCTCATTTTCACAGTCATGTCAGTGTGCTAACGAGTGAATGGCATGGACACTGGGATGCCAGTGTTCAAGCCACTGCCCTGATCCTCTCAGTTCATGGACATTCATAACGATAAGATGATCATCTGTGCTGCCCTTTGCAGCAGCAGCCAAAGAAGAACAGTTTGCTGGACAAAAGTAAATTTTACCACTATTGCTGCCATTTCTATAAAATCTTGGGTTTCTGATGTCCCATAAGATACTGCTGGGACTTCATCGTCCTCAGCCCAGAAGAGATAGCCAAGTAACACTGCTATTTGCATCATCTCTGGCTAAATCAAAAAAACCCCATGTGGATAGTGAGCATGTAGTCCCTATGGCCTGCCATGTTTGTTCTTTCTTCCAAGCCTATACTTATCTCCTTTCTTCTCTCTGCTTTTTGCCTTCTACTGAAAAGGTTTCATTAATCCACCCAGAATGGTGCCACCAATGAAATTACACGAGCAGAAACTTGTAAGAGCAGTACTTTGAAGAGTGAAATGTCCCTACAAGTTTACCATGTCTTAAGATGGCTGATGAATGTATTATGGGATATGTTGTTTTCAAGATGTGTGCTTTGAAAACCAGTGCTAGCATCAGGTACTGCCTCTTATTTTTACTGCTCTTTTCCAACAAGAACAGCACTGACAACCACTTTAGCCTGCTGCAAAGAACCTTTTTACTCTTTCTCAGAATGGCTAGTCAATAAGAGGAAGTTGAACTTACTAGTTTGTTTCTGTGATGAAAAGGAGCAAGAATTGGGTGTGTCATTAAAATGAAAGCCATAAGTGCTTTACATCTCACCTGCTATAGCTGACTTGTTTCATGTGAATAAGATAGTAAAGACTTTATTTTTAAAGGCGGTTTTTGTAAAGGTAAAGAATCTAAGTCTTCATGTCTTGAATGACATTTAGTTTGGAGAGTCAAAGAGCTATTTAAGACCTTTCTGAGGACATTAATTTCCATCAGAATTCATGCCAGAGTTCCCAGCATGAAGAAGATAGTGCCATATGCAGGGGTTTTATAAGTACACTGTGAAGTGCTGATATAGGCAAGCAGTATTCCTGAGGGCCTGATACTGAATACACTTTTTGCAAAATATTTTCATTAAGTCTTTTAGTTCAGGATCCTCCTTCCACTCCAAACCAAATAACTCTCTCTCAGCTTTTCTTTCAGCAGTGACCCCTATTCACAGTTCTAATGTACCAAATCCAAGCTGCTGCATACTGTAAACTGCTAAATTTTCTGGCAAAGCCTAGCATTATCCTTACTCTTCACCCCTCCCCCCCCTTTTTTTTCCTCCCATGTTAACAGCAGCAACACTGTCTCCAGAAAGTAGAAAAGAACATCACAAATTCTGAGGGTCAAATTTTGCTTTGGATGGGAACATGTTGTTTCCATTGATGTCAAAGATAAGTCTGAGAAAAGAATTTGCTCCCTAAGCAGCAAGAGGTCACATAACCAAATTAATACCATCCTGTGGCAGAAATTTGATGTGGAATAGACTATTGCTAGAGAGCACAAAAATTTACCTCGTCTGGTGTATGGAGTAGGACATTTTCTTGTGTTTCCATTAGTAAGTTTCTGATATTAAAAGGAGCTAACATACCAAAATCTAAATCAGTAGAAGTTGTATACAGAGATCTGAATTTCTATCAGCACAGCTAGGATCCCTCAATTTAGCATATCTTACTTTAATGGTGACAATTTTGTAATTTTCAGCATTTATGTATTACTGAATTTGCTAGACCAACTGTACTTCTCACTTTAAAGTATTTTAAATTTGGAGTAATTGCACTGAGTTTGGAAGGCTGCCAGAGGCATTTACAAGTTAAATAGGGGGCCTGGCCTTGATTAGCTGTTCGCTGCTGTGTAATCTTCATTATGCACAAGATGTCGAAGTCAGTGTCTTGTCAGTTTTGAAGCATACTGAAAAAGGAAATAATTTTCCTGGAGACAAAAGAAGCAGCCCAGGCCATAATATTAATGTTCTCAAAGTTTTAAAAACTCTGTAGTTGAAAACTTAAGCAGCCCGTGTTGGAGTCACCAGAGCTGGGCACCAGCAACAGCTGTAGAAAGGGCTTTAGTGAAGGTGTGGAACCTTCCAGCAACATCCTGGAGACAATGAAAAGTATATTTATAGATGAAGATGATATTGGGAAAAACTAGAGGTAAAGAACATGTCAGGGACAAAGAAGAATAAAAATTTCTTGACTTGGAATCAATTTTCATCATCTTGCTTAAGGGAAGAATAATGATCTCTTAAAAAGACATAAGGTGTCTACTATCAAAGCAGGAGTATTGATTTCTAAAAGCACATGATTTAAGAGTCATGGAATGATCAGGAGCTAGAGAGCATCAGGAATAGTGGTAGAATTAGACAATCTGCGTACAAGTTTGGGCAAAATGAGTGAAGAGAAATAGGCTGGTGCTCTCTGTGCTGGAATGTAGTAGCTTGCCAGCTACTGAGCTAATTTCACTGTAGAAATGGATTATTTTGTTTATTCTTTTAAATGCTTAATTATGTTTTATGTATACTATCAATTTGAGGAGGTTATGGTGGCTTTTTTTGGGGGGGGGGAGGGGGCTGCCAATCAGTACTCTTGCTCTGTAGGGAAATCACTTTCCTTATGGAAAGTGAATTGTGGAGAGACCTTTCTTAATAAATCTCTCCATCTATAGGAATACTTAAAACCAAAATAATATTCTCAAGGCTACTTGAGATAGGCCTGGATACTTTTAAAAACAAGCAAAAACCAACAAAAAATCCACTGAGTTGCTACATTAATCTGACAAATACAGCTATGGGCACTGCACTCCTTCATGAACTGTTCTCAGTATCTCTGAAACTACCAGAACATGATTGATACTTACCCTCATAATCCTCCTCATGTCTAAAAGTTTCAGACTGAATCATTCACAGGTTTTTTTCTTCCTCCACCTGTATCCACAGCATCCTGTTTATAATAAGCTAAGATCCAAAATAGCTGACTGGCAACAGTCTCTTCCTTTCCTTTCAGCATTGTAAAAGTCTTTATAAGTTACTTGCACTTAACTTTTTCCCTATACTATAACATAAATTTTGACTATTTCAAATGGTGTAGCTGTATGTATTTTTATACTTAGCCTTTTTTCACTTTGCAATCATCTGTCTCTATTTTCAAACTTGCAAGAATATTTTTGGAAAATGCATGGACCACAGGGAAAAAATGCATTTACATTTATGTTGATGAACAGTCTTTTCATATTTGCAATAAATCTTCTGCCCTTGTACTGGCATGTCTCATTACCTGGTAACCCAAGTCATCCACAACACTCTGCGTTTCCTAAATCTGCATTATGTTTACAGTTTACTTAGTATGTCAAATATTGTTTCTCTGCAGAAAAGCTAAAGCTTTTTACTTTTTCTGTAGTACTTTCTTGCTAGGATGTGTGTTTACTTAAGACTAAACTACAGAATTTGGAAAGAAAAGGTTAGCGAAGAGCACTGGATTTGCTTTACTAAGCTTACATTCAGAGGTTCTTGTGACTGAGTTTCTTGTCTCTGGCCCCAGTTTAGACAAGCAGTTCTAATACAAAAAAACTCATGCACTTAATGCCACAGGTGAAGCTGAGCAAGTGTTGTGCAAAATTCTTTCTTAAAGAGGAATCTCTGAAAATGATGAATAGCAGATGCTTCAAAGGTTAATTTCTATCCCTGAAAAAAAGACAAAACCCAAACAAACAAGACCCCCCTGCCTTCCCCCCCAAAAACAAGCTCCTCCCATATCCTCCAACTAACAAGTAATTTTGTAATTTGTGCAGAAGAAATTCCCTCTCCACTGTAGACAGTTAATGAGTAATATATGCATAGTGCTTGAGGCTTTATACCACTTTATTAATATAGTAAAAGTCCTGTCTTGGGTAAGTGTAGATGACTCTTCTTATTACCCATCCTTTTTGAATATCTTTAATTGCAGGAATATCTTGTAATGATGAATTTCATGATGCATTGTTTAAAGTATTTCTTACGATCAGTTTGAAACAACAGTGTTTTATTACAGTGGGTAATGCCTTGCTGTGCTCTGTATAATAAGTTTCACATAGGTTGTTACTGTTTGGATGCTTAAACTCCTGGCTTTTTGGAATAGGATTTGTAGTATCCAAAACATAAAACCTTGATTAATATTTGTCACCTGCATTTCGGAATATAAATCCTTTCACTTGTCAGAACACTCTGGCACCTTCTAGTCCAAAATCAACAGGCTGCTTGGCCCTTCATGCATAATTTGAAAGCCAATGCTATAAGTTTGTTAAAATCTGGTGAGCTGTAGTGAGTCACAAGAATAAACAGTACTTGGAATTTGTTAAAYATTCATTAAAAGTTAATTCATATGAACATTAATATTTTCTTTCAGTTATTCAATATTTAGACTTGAATTCATGACAACGTCAACTGAGAAATAAATGCAGCACTGAGTACTATTTTTCTTCCAATAATGAAAAATCTTCTTGTAAGGCATGCATAGGAACCAGAGGTTTTGAGTTGAGATACTGTAAAAAGAAAAGTTAAATGATTTACTTTTGTTGGTCTTCCTTCTGAGCCACCCTATCTCTCCACTGAACGCGGTGTCAGTAGGCCAGGTGTATTCTCTTCTAAACCAACCTAACAAATTGCTGAAGTGTCAGATGGCTGGGTTTTTTTCCCTTTGAAAAGAAAATTCTTCAAAGTAGAATTTGCAGTAAAAAAAAATGGTAGATACCTTGACTGAAAAGAATGTGGGAAAACATTTTCAAATGTTAAACCACTTAGTGCGATGTTTTCAAAATAACCTGCTGTTTTTTCAGAGGTACCACAAGGCATTCTTTTCTATCTCTCTCTCTCTCTCTTTTTTTTTTTGTGAGAGAAAACCTTCCCCTTTTTATTTTTTAAAGGGGCGTCTTTAATGTAATGATTGACTAGCATTGTATCCAAAGGGGGAAATAAAGAAAACGCAGAAATGGTTGAACACCCTGGGAAATAAAACCTTTCATATTTGGTCAAATTAAATATATCAAATTGACTTTAAAATGAAACTTTGATCTCCCAWACCAAAAAAATCAGTCATTTGCCCACTTCCACATGTAAGCTGAGGTTTTTAGTTGCTTGCACTTCTCTTTGGAAGAGGGTCTGATGGTGACAAAACTCAATGAACTTGGGAAGTTACAAATGGACTTTTAGTGGATACAATTGAGTTGAACCACCACAATGATGGTTGATGCTGCATAAAAAAGTTTTCATATAACACATCTTGCCAGATTATGAATAAAAGTGACTGTGGTAGGTAACTGCAGAGTAATTCCATCTTAATTGAGTAAATGGATTCAGAAATGAAAGAAAAGATGGTGGGGGGGAATGATTACAAGATAACTTATATTTTCATTTAGGTAGACCAATTTACTTCTAATGTGACCTTTTCAGTGATGAATACTGCTTCCTGCACTTTCCCTTCCATGTCACAGTGTCCATCTGCATTGCGTTAGAAAGAACAGCGTACAGTTTTGGCAGTTTGCTTAGAAACTTTTTCAGCTAAAAGTGGAGAATTCAACAGCACATCATAAACAAAGATAATCCTTTTCCCTGTGCGCGTTCTGTCTCCAATATAAAAGTGACACTTTACCTGTTTTTATGTATGGGAGTAGAAGACTTATGAATTAAAGTGGAATGTGCAACTTTAATAAAATGGTTCATATTTTGAAGATGATGCTATTAGTGTTTCATTTTGGGTTGTGAAGATGTAATTTTTTCATGTTTGCAGAGCGCTTTAAGACTCTTGAAAAAAGCAATGATAGAAATGCAGAAAATCAAAGCCTATGTGTTTTAAGCCAAGGTGAAAAAGTATTGCAGAGATGACTTAAAGAGCCTTTTTGTTTAATGGATTGATATCTACTGACATTGAATCATTCTAATTACTTTGCATGTCAGTCTTTGGAATAGGATGGTGGGATAGAATATCCCTAGGTTCAGTTTTCACTATCACAGCATAAAATACAGTTTAGGAAACTCCTGGGACTGAGATATTTATCTCTAAAGTAGATAAACTTGCCAGAGTACTTCTGAGTTTGTACTGGCTTTCCAGCGTGGGAAACAAATATGGATTGAAATGAACAGAGACAGATGTTACTCAAATGGAGGAAGAGACTGCAAGAGTTGACTGGCTATCAGTATGCCATGGGCCAAAAATCTGTTGATGACTGAAATGACTTCCTGAAAATTTGAGGTTTGTGAATGTTGGGCTTGCTTATGTTTTCATGTGTTCCTGTCTTGCCTTAAATCCTATCATTTTGGAAATGAAATACTGGAGTGCTTCTGAATAAACTGTTCTGAGGATAATCCTGATCTTAGTGGGCATCATGGGGGCTGGTAAACTGGGACAGAAAAATAATTTTGGGAGGTCATCTGCCCAGTTTATAGAGATACAAGGCATAGGTTCAGATCTAGGCAAGATGTCTGTCAAAGTCTCATCACTGAAAGATATTTGGGCTCATTCCAAAAGTTGAGGGCAGGCTGATGGCTTCTTGGACCTTTGGCCCATCCAGTTAAGATAACATCTTGAATCACATTCCAAATGAAGGGTTTCAGCATCACTTAATCCTGTGTGCTCTCTTTTGGCTTTATATATTACAGTAGTGGTAGTTTTCCCTTTGTGCATGTGTATGAGATCTACTGCACAATTTGGGACTGTATGTTGGGGAGCGGTCAGGAAAACTTAAATTGAATAGATCTTATTTTGCTCAGCTGAACAGGCCTTAAATAAATACCTCCTGGGACCCAGTGTCTTCACTGTGGAGGAGGCCCCTACTGTTGGTGTTATGGTGTGTTCTCCATCCTTCCCTCTGAGGTAGCCTGGGCTCAATACCTGAGTCTTAAGCATGGCATTGATGGACTTTTTTTTTTTTTTTTCCTTATGTTGTTGGAGACTTGTAGTTTGGTGACAAATACTCACCCCTCTGTTTTTCAGGGTTTGAAAGGCTAGTGGATATGATAGCATAGAGAAAATCCATGCTATGAGGCAATGCGGGTGGAAGCTGGGCTAAGGCTCAGCAAGAGTATAGAATCTCTCATTTTACTGCAAATTTCAGAAAAGAGTGTTTGTTTTTTAGTTTGAGTTGGGGAAAAACAATACTGTGGCTGGGGCTAGAAAATAATACAAGTAGCATAAATGGTATACTACAATAATAGTTCTGAAAAAATACTCAAAGATGGAAACTGGTAACATTTTAGGTGCAGTAAAATAAGTTATATTAATGTTGGTTAAGACTTCTTTCTCCTTCTCCGTAACTATTAGTTTTAACAGAAAATCAGAGAAGTCTTTTAAATAAAACATTTTCCTGTTTCCTCTTCTGTACTTTTTTAATACTATTATAGAATTATATTTTAGGGGCTTTACTCCTGACTTATATTAGTGTAAGCAACAGAATAATGAAGTCAAGATTTTAGTAAAAGAAATGAAATGTAAATTGCTGCCAGTTTTCTACTAAGATAAGCCCAAGAGATCTGGAGGTTATCAAAGAAATGACTCGACTGAGAAGACAAGGTTGCAGAAATTAGGTTTGACCTGGGCCCTACCTAGAACTTGTTGATCTTGCTCTCTCTGACAGACCCACTGGCAACAGTTTTGGAAAGGGATGGGGGAGAACAGGCATTTAAAATGAGCAGGGACAACTGCTTCTGAACTGCTTCCCCTCAAGTAGGGGAATGGGAATGCTTGTGTTTTCTTCAAATGCTTGTGCAAAATTTCTTCCTCCTCTTGCTAATATCCCAATAGTCCAGAAGAAAGCTCACTGTCTTGGCTGCTTGAATGTGACTAAGCCATGGCAGGGTAGGGGGAGAACTCTTGAAGAAAATGCCTTCAGGAGTTAGGAGTAAAAGTGCTTTGCCCCACTTCTAACTAGTAGCTTTTTAAAAAATTTATTTATTTTAAATTAAGACTATTTTCCTTATTTCTTCTTTCGTAATGGTTTGTTCCCTCCTTTGAGATGGACAGGACCTTGTGGTCCTGTTCACCTTTGAGAAACTACTTTCTGCAGATTGACAAGTTTTGAAGTGAGAGTTAATACATACAGTATAAAAGGTATCAAAGTCAAGTTAGACAAAGTTGGTGCTAAATCAATATTTTTTTCTGTCAGATGCCTGCGGCCTAAATAGCCCTGTATTTACCTGATAGTGTTTTTCACTATGTACATTGTTTCAGTTTATCATGAAAAAAGAAATCTGATTATGATCTACAACCCTCATTTTATACTAAGAGGAAAAGAAAGTTCAGTTCTGTTCTATCTTACTAATGGAGAAAACCAGGATGTTTGGCCAAGAGAAAATCTTTAAGAGCAAGATATGTAGTAGACTTTAATGTTGTTGAAGCTTCACAGATGTTCAAATGCTGTTCACTGCAGTGAATCCGAAGCCTGAATCTGAGTCACCAAATGAAAGTGCAAAATCTTTAGGATCTAAAGAAAGTTTCTTGGCATACAACCAGCTGGAATTTCTTCTGTGCTTCTGGAGTTATAAAAGTGAAAGAATTATTTTAAAAGCTTAAAATTATTTTCTTGAAGTTATCATCTCTAAAGCATAATTATCTAGTCTGTGTTGATTATTAAAGTGTGTGAAAAATGGCAACCTGTCTTAAAATACACAAAGTATCAATTAAAACTTTTACCATCAATTTATTCATATGCAACTTGCATGTTTTGTCTCTTTCTGAAGGTCCAGAAGTAGAAGGAACAAGTATTTAATTCTCTTCAGACAGACTTACCTGTTTTAAAATTCAGAATTAATCTATTTGTATAACTTGTGCATCAGTGACAGGAATGACATGTCTGTACTTCGCAATGTAACCCTTTTGACATCTTGCAATTTTGATTCTGTAACAAGGTGTGTGTTACAAGGATGAAAAGCAGAAGTGTGCTATAAGGAGTGAGAAAGATCTGCTGGCCCAGAACCAGTCAAATCTGCAGAAGCATTTAGACTGAGAACTGCATAAGTCAGGGGTACTACTTAACAAAGCATAAATTAAAACTCAGGAGAGATCAATTTATTAAACGGCAAGGCCTGTGTAGAGCATCTGTGATTACTAGTTTAAAAAGCACTTTGACATTCATAAAAATGAGGCATGACTTGAAAGCAAGATCTAATGGCTTTTGAAAATTCATAAATTTCAGTAATGGCACACCTTTGTGTAACTGCAACATATGCTGTACAAGTATAGTATAAGCAATTCTATTAAAATTAGTGCCTACTTAGATAGCGAAACAACAAATTTTTACAGGTCATAATTTGAAAGTGTGTATCAGTTTCCTTCATGATAATGACAATTCACTTTTATTAACTATTTATTATTTATGGAAATACAGACGGTTACATTTGTCATAATCTGGAGCATAGAGTTTGAACCTATGATAGTTCATGAGTTATGGGGCAAAGATTTTATTCGGGGATGCATCATCTTGGGGCTATCATCTTGGGTTTTGCAGAGGAGGTCAGAACTTGGTTTGCTTATTAGCAGTAGTAGTATCACTGACTCTTATCTTAGCTGGAAAGACACATTTTTCTCTCCAGTAGTATGTAGGTGCAACAAAGACTTCTGAAGACTTCTGCATCACTCTAATAAGGGTTGCTAGTGGGCTATATTGTCACAGTAGCTTGCAGGTAAAAATATAATCACTCTAAAAATCTGAATATCATATTTAGAGATCATTCTAAAAATAATCGGTACAACTAATGGGCTGTACTTTGCTTTGATCCTATGAAATCTGCATGATCTGTTCGTTTGTTTTTTTTTTTCCTCATCAGTTGTGGTGATCTGAAGTAACAACATTGATGGGTTTTGGGTTGTATTGGTATAAAATTGGCTAAGTGAGAAAGGAAAAAATTAGGACTTGTATGTTACCATTTAGCAGTTTATGTTGTAATTAATATGGTTGGAAAGGACAAAGTTTGATCTGAATCTAAGACATTTGAGCTATTGGCCCTGCAGCAATGCCTTCTGGGCAGTCTTCTTTATAGAAGGTAATTGAAAAAATACCTGTTGTATAGGGGAGTGGGAGAAAGATTTTTTCACTCTGTTTATATAGTTATAAATGTGTACATACTTATATGTGACTAAACAAACATATATGTAAAACACTTCACTACAGAGGGATAGGAAGTCAATGAGACATATGTAATATATACATAATATATATTTTATATATATAATATATATTTGAGCAAAGCCAGAGGTCTGTAAGGATTTTACCTAATGTACCTGAAGACAGATAGCAGTCATGCCCTCTTTTGATATTTTAGGAAAGGATTATTTTTGATAGAACTGGGGGTGTGGAGGGACACATATTTTTCTTTAAACAACCATTGCTGTCTATCTGCTTATTTTATTTACAATAAAGCCACTGAAACAGTAATGAAAGCACCTGGGCTAAAAATTTAACTAATTTAAACCAAAATAAAATCTGTTTTTCATTAACTGATATGCAGCTTGCTTTGTTAAATGTATAAGCTTTATAGCCTATCTCAGTAATGCAGACATTAACGTGGGTATGAATTTCTGTTCTTCTGCAGTCATTGGGTTTACCTTTACTAACTTGCCTGCTGCCTTGTAAGAGAAAATGATTTTACTGCATTGTTCTCGCTGTTCAAGATTTCTGTTTCTCTCTAGGAAGAAGGCAGAATGCTTTTAAGTCCTGCAAAAATTGCTCCTAGTATTTAAAGGGGAAATGGCAAGTTTTGAAGAAAGACTGCAAAGGGCAGAGCTGTAGCGAGGCTGTTTTGTGACTGGGGGAATGTCTGTCTAGCTTCCTTCCCCTTTCCTCCTCACACAAGCTTGGATGGAATAGGGGTCTCTGGGGTACTCTGCCTTATATACCAGAGCAAGGATGGCTGCTCTTCAGTACGCTGTTTGTTTGCAGTCCTGTTGCTTGGCTGATGTTGACGGCAGTGAAGTTTTCAGCCATTCCAGGTTTTAATCCAGTTGCACTATCTGGATTCTGGTGTCTTACAGCCCCATTCATCTCCAAACATTTGGTGCCTCCTTGTAGAATGGTACCTAGAGTAGGTACCTCTGCCACCTCAGCCTTGCCCTGGTGCTCATCCAAAAATAAAATGGTAGTTGACAAGCTCAGCCCTTCCAGGATGGGGGAGTGAACACAATCTGCAACTACTGATTGCAGATTGTTTCACTGAACAGGGAGTTGCTAATTGTCTCTAAAGAGCTGCCCTGCTCTTGCCAGTAGAAAGAGGGAGCTGCTTATGGAGCCAAGTTGCTGTTGACTCTGAGACTGCTGGAAAAATAGACTAGTTAAAGAAGAAGGGAGGAAGAGTCGGGGAAAATTATTCTTGTCTGCATTCAGAGCTAAACAATGGCCAGTACCATTGGTTGTCACTCACTGTTGGCTACTAATCCATTTCATACTGGAACAGCATTGGATTCTGCTGGATCTTTTGTAACACTTCAGGGATTAAGTGCCCTAGAAAAAAGCAGTCAAGTAGAGTTTGGGTCTCTTGCATCAAATTTAGGAAGGATTTTGAAAAACTCTATTCCTAGAACTTTATAAGTCATCTTCTGGAATGTATTGTGGATTCCTCTGGATGTTAGGAGTAAGCCCTCTCTAGGCTATATCTTCTATTTAGGATTAGTTAGTCTGTAATGTAATTTGTAATGTATTTATAAAGGCTGTTTGTGTGCAGCTGATTGTTTCAGAAGGAACATGTTGAGTATGCCACAATTAATTCAACTGTAGTGATCCAGGCCAGCTGGGGGGTCACATTCTCTGGCTGCACGAATCCATTAAAACTGGAATGCTTTGGAAAAGAGGAAGGTGAGCCTTCCCTTTGCCCAGCTGCACAAAGGATAACAACTTCACAGGGATGTAGTGAGAGTTAAGTCATTACATTTCCAAAACGTTCCAAAATTTTTGGATGAGAGTTGCTGTGGGAGTGAAAACGAAATCAATGTCACCCTAACAAGTCCAGGTTCTCCAGCTCAGAAAGAAGTGGGATGAAAAGAGTCTTTAGAGTTGTTCATTATAGGAATCTCCTGGACCTGGGAGATCCTGTTCCTAGTGCTTAACATTAATGTGTTTACTTTATAGTAGTTTATATCTTTAGTACCAATGAAAAATTAGCAAAGAGAGGAAAAGCAATCTGTGTGTACCTTCTCTAGTATGTACACACATAATTAATCATTTTATGCAAACTGAGGAAATCACACAGAGAAGGTGCAGTTACAGAAACAGGAAATGGGCCATTTTAAGAGGTCTTTGTTGTGCTTTTCCAGTGTGTGGAGTGACTTTAAATGGGGAAGGCTTATTAAATTAATAACTCAGGAAACAGTAAATAAATAAAATGTGAGACAGTTAATCTAAATTTAAGTGCCAGGGCTTGGATCCAACTTTGGAGGATAACACAGGAAACTTGAAAACATGGAGAGCTTTTTGCAAAGAAAGTTTATCTCAGTATTGCTGTCTGGCAGTGAAGGGTGGGAGGCCCAGAGGCTAATAGTTTAAGCTGTCAGGGTAGTGCAGATGGAAGAGCTCCTCAGCTGAGGTAGATCTCTGCAGTTCCACTCACCAAGGCTAACAGCAATATGCTATGCAGGCTGGGGAGATGACCTAAAAGTGTAAGGGTTTTGTAAAGCTCTCCAGGCTGATTGTCATTTACAAGATATTATACTTACCAATGGGGAAAAACTAAAGGAAAGAGAAATCTGCTTGAGTTGAGATGTGATCTTTGCTTTTTCTGGATGTGCCTTAGGCTTTCTTCTATTGAGCACTATTGCAGGCAAGGGGGTTTGACCAATTAATTGGTCAAAATGACTATCAGATATTTTGTTAAGGTCAGCAGTAACAACATGTACTAACAATTGATTTTGTATGTGTGCTAAGGACATGAATGATGAATATTTAATGTAATAGTTCAGAAATATACATTTATCACCTACAAACACATTGGCTTTAATGAGACCTTTAGTTATGCATAACAAAGCAAAAGATGAAACTTGCTAGAAAAGACCCATATGTAATGTCCAGCAAGAATGATATGTTAGCTAGAGCCAGTCACTTCTGAAAGCTACTTGCAAGTATAATTAAACTCTTTAAAGTAATGACTCACAAAGGAATAACCTCCTTTAAAGAGAAAAGTGATTTTACACTCCTTCCTCCTATTTAAGAAGTCTCAAGTGTATTTGTATACTTTTTTCAGGCTGTTCTTTGCCTGCTGATCATATGTAATCCAGTACTCTTCAGCTGATCTAAGTCTTTACACTGAAATGTCTGTGTAAAATTGTTTGTAGACCATGAAGTGATCTGTAGTTATTGACTGAGTGAAGTGGTTCAGATATTTTATTATTTTTGGGATAGCCAGCTGACATGACCTGAATATTGGTGTAATAATGGGGTTCCTGAAAATGATAGGAATAGTGTAGTAAATATGAATGGTGATAAAAGACCACTAGAGGCCAATATGGTTCCCTTAATAAAAGCAGATGATACAGATTTTGTAAAATATTTAGTATTTTGTAAGGAATTTCATTAAAATAAATATGTTTAAATGAGGAAGAATGTAGTAGAGTTCAAAGACTTAGCTTTTAATCCACAATTTCTGTAGTTTCTTTTTTTTTTTTCCCCCCAAACTGTGGTTTTCTCAACTCATTTAAGTTCGTCTTTCTGCCCTCAATTTTTTTTGAATCAATTTTCCTTATTCCCAGCTTGGGGATTTCTTGGTTGGTGTTTTTTCACAGAGAACAAAATTCAAGTTCACTTTTTCTTCTCCGAAAATCTCAGATTCTTTTTGGCTTTGCTTCATGCAAAGTCTGCAAGGTGCTGTATAATGAGGAATGGAATGTGGGTCAGTAGACTTTCTAAAGAAGGATTTTCAAGATCTAGCCATAAAGGTCCCACACCCATTTATGTCCTTTTTCCTGTTTTTTTGATACTATTTCTAGCTGTTAGGGAGATGACCTTGGTCTTCCCTATATGCCCCCCATATTTGTGTCTGTGTATGTTTATAAGTTTATATACACATTCACAAACACTTATGTTTATGCATTCATACCTACACACTGTAAATATATATAGCATAGATATCATAAAAGGTACCAGTTGTACCACGGCATATATATTGTCTGTAACTGTGGTTCAGCTTTATTTTTTTTTTTGGCCATCTTGCATGTTCTACCTGCCTTATACAGACATTCTTTCACTATTGTTTTTGAAGCTGCAGTTGCTATTGGATAATATGATTCATCCCCTTCTATCTCAAGACTGAAAGCTTCTTGATCTTTTGGAGATTATATTCTCAAGCCACAGTAGTCCCTGAGAGAAAAATGTGCTGTTTTGCTTTACAGATTTGGAACTTATTTTCATGTAATATCTGCCAACACGTAATTAAAAAATACTTCAAACATCATAGATTGAATTTCTGGGACTTTTCCAGCTGATGTGAATGCTTTTTCAGATGCATTGCTTCCAATTTTGGAAATATATTATTTCACTGGCTATTTTATAAGTAAAATTAATCAGAGTTGTAACCATAAGTGAGAATTATATATCTTTCTGACATCTCTTGTTGATAGCAGGTCTGTAATATTAGAACAGACTTTTCTGTTATGACTCCCTTCCCCCTTTTCTCCATATGATTTCTGAGTCTTGAGTCACCAAGCTTCGATTCACCCACCAAAAAAATTAGATATATTTTAATGCTAGTCTCTCACTGCCTGGTCTCCAGTATTACTGCATCAAATACATTTCAGAGGAATGGAAGCCATTAAATGTGTTTTGTGCTTGTGTTAGGCAGACAAATGTTTTTGATTTCCTTTCCTGTTATGTGATATAGGCCCAAAATAAATTAAAGGGAAAGACTCAGCTTATTAGACTCATTTCATTATTTTCTTAAACTATAAAAGAACTTAACAGGGCTACCTAATATTGAGTTCAGTTTTCTGCAATTTTTCTGACTCTGTCTTCTGCTCTTAGGGACTTAACCTTATTCTTCCTCCCATTGTCCAGCTAAAAATAAGGTTGTAATGCACAAGCATGACCCTTCATTTCAGGAGCTYCTTCAGTTCTTGAATTTGCAAACTCTCCAAGTGTACTGCCATAGTTTGATATTAGCCATATTGTTCATTATGTGCCCAACAGGGCTGTTCAGAAATAAAATGAGGACTGAGACTACATGCTGAATGACAGCTTTTTTTTGAAATGGCACCAGGCCTTTCCATATGCACCAGGACTTTTCCTCATTTTTTTCTAAAGCAAAGTAAAATGAAGCAAAACAATTTCCCTTGGAAGAGAGAACTTAATCCCCACCCTCAGGATGTCAATATCTTTGCAAGACCTGTGACTTTATCACACAAAGTGCTGATCATGCTTCATTCCTGTTCAGTTATTGGATCTGTCTACAATAAAACTTTTCCATGTGTAACTATATAAGCTCATAATTTAGACAATTATGCATAATTATTTAGCTCAAACAAAACTATAGGATTAATTTATGTAGGCTTTGCTCTGCTAAATACTGAGAATGGCTAAAGTAGGTTTTTATTTGTAGTACAAAATTATTATTTATGTAGAATACTATAAGTCAGCAAACAAACTGTTAGCAAACTGCTTACGTGCACCGTGGTAATTTTTAAAGTAACAATTTGATAGTGCAGTGTTTTTGTTTAATGGGTAAATAGTGGTTTTATATAACACTAAAGTTTTAGAGATTCTACAAGTAGTCCCTTGTTAAATAACTGTTTTTCATAGCTAATCACAAGGACTGCACTGAAGCAGAAGAAAGTTGCCACTTTTCTGTTACTACTGTTGTTATTCCCATTGCACTGAATGACATGACGAAGATCACACAGTGAGTCAGTAGTAGAGTCGGGGAAAAGATTTTGGGTTTCCAGATTCTCAATGTCCGTTTCTAGATATTTTTCAAATTATTCCCAGACAAAGTAAATAAACATGTTAACCAAACCAGGAGAACAATTACAAGAAGAGTAAAATGGGAAATATGGCTAAAAGCGTATGTAATTAACATAAAGGCTAACAGCAGTTATGGCATATTGTAGCTTCCCCCTTAACCCAAGCTTTACAATTCAGGCAAAATGGACCTGAAGAGAACTGAAATGGTCTTTCAGTACAAGCTTACTAACTTATGTACAGGCAAGTTTAAGACAATCTTGACCTTCTGTTTAATGATACCACGAGAGAAATTAAAGGGGAGAATATCCTTTTTTTGGTTGAGTGTTGGGGGGGGGAACTCATCTGGTAGCACAAACTTGTATTGTGGCAAGAGCTTTGTAACCTGAGTTTTGTACTTATGTTATAAGTTTGTTCTATGATTTTAATGGCAGTGTAGCTGCATGTCAGGGCTGTGCTTGCATGGATATCCAATGCACTTGAGTCATTAATTCCCTGGGTGGTCCAGGAACTCCCCAGCTAACCATCTGCGTAGAGGAAATAACTGATGGTTTGAAACGGTGGACTGACTTGACATGAAGTGCCTTACTGAGCTCATAGCCACCTTCCAAATACAGCATCTGACTAACTGGTGCAGGAGATTTCCAGATGGGAATGCTGGACTGTCCTGAAGGTTCCCCCAGGTAGCTCCTGCTGTGCCTAGACCAATTAGTATACTTAAATATGTCAATTAATGTTCTAGGTGGACAATCCACCCTAGAGACTCCCCAGGTAGTTTCTGCTGCAGAACTGATCAAATCATGCATAGATACTTCTAAAAGGTCAGTAGAAACTGTTTCAGCAGGTACAGAAGTGGTCACACAGGATAATCTTTTGTATGTGGTTAGGGTACTTGGGGATGCTTTGTATGTAGTTTAAGAAAAATCAATAGTGATGGATCATGCATATACTGTAGCAGTCACATAGGACCACTGGCCAGCTGGATTTTAATATTCTCACTTGATCAAGCTGAAGGTGCTGTTACAAGGACCCTTGAAAATGGAGATTCCCATTGTCTTCCCAACAAATCATTGTTTCAAAGATTTGATTTGCCATGTGAGCATTATCCTATGCCAAGATCCCAATAACTTAGGTTGTTTTGTTTGTTTAAAAAAAAAAAGTCACTGTTTGAGTGTCTATGCAACAGTGTAAATCATTCTGTAGCCTTAGTGAGTACATTGTTATAAGGCAGACTTAAGGTCATTGTGCTCAAGGGACAAATATGTAAATGATGCAAATCTTTATGCTAAGATTTATTTTCCTCTTTAAATATCCTTCAACCAGTTGGGGTTGCAGAAGTAGCAGCTGAATAAAAGACTGTGAACTGTTTAGCCAAAGCTGTACTGCTTCCTGGTGGTCATGCAAAATAGATACTAATTAATGAAAGACACTTCATAAAACATATACTTTGCACAATACCTGGATAGGCAGATTTTCTTTAGAGGACAGGTAGGTATGGGGAGAGAGAATTCATATATTCTCCTGATGGGGAGAGATGTGTCCCACATTACTTTGCAACTGCACTGGATATTAGATTTGTATAAGTCTGGCTCCTGTCACTTCTGACATGACCATAAGGGATTATGTTTCTACTGACTTTTTCGGAGCTGATGCTGAGTTGCCTTTTTTAAGTGGAGATAGCTGTTTTGTTGATACCACTCTTTCAAAGATGGATCACGGCTGATATTTA
The DNA here is from genome assembly GCF_003343035.1 of Apteryx rowi. Taxonomy (NCBI): domain Eukaryota; kingdom Metazoa; phylum Chordata; class Aves; order Apterygiformes; family Apterygidae; genus Apteryx; species Apteryx rowi. Next base: position 412,126 of record NW_020449531.1, on the reverse strand, counting down.
TGAATTTGTCCTAGTTCCCTTTTAATACTTTTATTTCACAGTCTGGGAAGAAATGCAATTACATAATGCAGAAACAGATATATGTTTCTTCTTGCAAGTATATACTTTGTCTATGCTACTTCTAAAAATGAGGTGCCTCTTTCCACAATCAATGCCAAGTGAATTTTGGATCTGCTTTGAACAAGTTACTAAAGAGTAGATTCACAGAAGCATGAAGAAATGTCCATTTGGTTTCAGTTCAGAATAGAGTCTTCTAAATGTATGTTCTTATGAATCCAGACTAGTGTCTTCACTCCTGTGTATCAGGGCAAAATTTGCTTCTGAAACCTGGTCTTTTATTTATTAATTCAAAATTATAGTTATTCACTCAAACCATATCCCCTCAGAGAGCAGAGTGCTTTGTGGCTCTCCTTAACAATCTTTTGGTTAGTCTGAAAAAATGGGGATGGTGGGACTTTGAACAAATCTGTATTTTTTTGCTGACTGAGAGGAAAATGAGGGAAGATGCTCAGGGCTTCTGCATGAATGAAGAAGGTCTTATTGTTCTCTTATGCTTCATAATGACAGCTAATTCTTCTTGCTGTATGTCATGTTAGATTTTATAAATGAAATCATAATCTGCAGAAATTTTGCGTACATAGATCTCTAATGTGAAGGGAGGTAAATAAATGAGGTACTTGCAAATGTAGCCAAGGGAAGAGGGTCTCTTTCAGTGAAGTAAAATTATTTTAATCTCTGGTGTTTCCAAAAAGTGCTGCCTATATATTGGCTCTTTCAAAATCTTCATTGTCAGATTTTCATGGGATTTATGGGTTTTTATACCTTAGCTCAGAATTTGGTTGCAGCTCTTTGATGCAGATGGAATTTTTGTGTTCTGCCAATGGCATCCTATGTCCTAGCTGTAGACAACATAGAAGAAGGAGCCAATTTCCATATATTCACCAATGTAAATATAGTCTATTCTAACAATGAGAAAATTCTCTCTGTAACACAAAAACTATCAGTAGTCTTGTGTTGTGAATCCAAAAATTTGTTACCAAAGCCTTTAAAGAAGACAAATGTACATCTCCCTTATACTTGATTACAATTTTATGTCTCTGTTACATTTAAATTATCTTACATTTCAGTCAGCCACTGAATAAATACTTTGTAAAACTCTTGTCCAGGTATGTTTCATTTGTTCTCCACATAAATGATCATATTGTTAACACAGGGTTGTCAGAAACTGAGAATTGCCAGACATGGTATGTATGTGGTTAAAACTTGTGCTGTGTTGTGCATCTAGATTTCTTGCTTTTGTTGTAATGGGGATTTTAACATCTGTCTTGAGTTAAAAAAAAAAAGTCAAGTTTGCTCAGGAACTTTTAATTAGAAATGGATGTATTCGGTTTGTCTAGTTTCTAACCCACCTGAGCATAAGGAGTTTGAAAGTTCAGTTAGAATATGAATGTTCTAGGACTTATGTTTTTCATAGGAGCAAATAAGTAAAAGAAAAAAAAGTTATATGGACCATCCAATAGGCAAATAAAAAAAGTGGATTAGAAAGGTGACTGAGGGGGGAAAATGAAAATTGTTGATTCTCTCCTCCCCCATAAAAAATAGTAGAAAGAAAAAAGATAAATTCATGTCAAAATAGATGCATGTAGCATTCACTTTTACTGTAGCTTAGCCATTTTAAAGGAGTATGTACTGGATTATCTACATTATTTATGTATTTAAGCTTTTTCTTAGTTTGAAAATGTCTGTTTTTAAATTAGATTGCTCCTGGGAAAGAAAAAGGGTTTAAATTAAAGGAATGAAATTTTATAGACTCATACTGCTTTGCAAACCCAAATAGTTTTCTAATAGGATTGCAAGCCCTGGACTTCGTCGTGTTCACCCACTCTGACTGTTAGTGATTATCCTAAGCCCTGCGGAATTCAGGGATGATCAGAAATACTCAAGAAATTAGAGTTTTAGCAGTACAGCTGCTAGAAAAATAGACAATGGTAACATGAATGTGCTTTATTTGTTCTGAAAATATTTGGTCATATTTTTCCTTGTCAGTTGACTCATCATTGTTGGTGTCTGAGTGATATTTCAATATTCTGCTGAATGTACCTCATCTGTTATGGCATGCTCAGCAGCAAATTTTAAGGCTAAATGTACACACCTTATGGTCGTGGACACAATGTTGCACAGAATGAGACTACAGTGTCTTCTCTTCCTATTCCTCTTGTTCCCCTGAAGAGACAGATGTCACAGTACTCTTGAGTTGCAGTAATACATTCGTCAAATGCAGCTAAATAGGATAGAAACTGTGCCTAACTTCAACCCACTGCCCCCATCCTATAAACAGGATTAAATAGAACTTTTATTACCTTCCCTACATGGAATGAAAGGGCGCAGGGGGCTGTGCTTATTGTATTGGAAAGTTACTTCTGCAGGGATGGGAGAGGAGCTGTGCAGGCTGCACACCTGTTCTCCCTGTTCTCCCTGGGGAAGCTCAGGCCTTTACTGGCCAACACCAATGTCTCCTGTGTGGGTGGTGTGCGCCTACTGGGGTGAGGCTGAAGAGCCATGGCTGTAGCCTTAGTCAGCTAAGACAGCAAGAGCTTTATTTTCTGTATGCAATATTTCATTGAGATTTTGAGGAACTGGAGGCATTAGTTGTGCTAGAAGATCCAAAAGAGAATCTCTCATTGAGACTGTAGGAGTAATTTATCTGGTCAGAGATGGAAACTATCCTATGTTCAGTTTGTATTCTGGCCTTAGACACCTGCTGTGCAAACTTTTCATGCTAAATTTGATTCTTTTAACTGTCTTTCCTTCCAGCAGAACTAGCTAAGTGAGCAATAACTTCTGCATGTAGCTCATAATTATAACTTAGCTATGAAAGGATATGTCCAAGAGCATTATAAAATGCCTGTGAAAAAAGAAAAGTTCACTTATCCACATGTAAACATGCTCCAAATTTAACAATATTACAAACCAGCTTCACTGAGAAAATATGTTTCTATACAATATGTTATGGTTCATTTAGTAGTTCTCATCACTTTTTGGATGATGACCACTCTTTCTCGACTGTCAAATATAGCCAGAAGTTCTTTCTGAGCTGTTTAAGAGGGGAAGTGGAGTGTGGCCACTATCATCTATGTTAGCTAGGTTTAAAATGACAGCTAGAAAGTCACTGCAATGTGGAACAGTCACGTTTTCTTTCCAGAAGCTCTGTTGCATATCTCACGTACAGAGCTGGGAATGTTCAGCCAGGCATTGAGTTCAGTTGCCCATTCATTACTGGTCCAAAATATTTTTTGGAATTTGCAGTACATTTGTTCTTGGCCATGGAATGCATTTCAGAGGAGCAGTACTTACTAATTTTCATCCCACAGTCCTATCTGTCTCTGCTCAGCAACCATGTGGTTTCCCTTTCGAAGTGAACTGCTTAATTGGTTTTGAAACGGTCCATTTGGTGTACTGAATACCAGAGCAGAAGAGCTACCACTATGACACAGCTTTTGCCGAAACTGAATGCCTAGCTGCAAGTGATTCTGAGCCATGGAAAACAATGGGATTTTAAATTGGTAGTTCATGGGTAAATGGTTGTTTACTGTGCTCTTTGTGTTATCATACAACTGAAAAACTCAATATCCCCCTACCCCGAGACTACTTGTCATCTTTGTTCATAGGAGACAAACTTGGCACACAACTGGTAGTAGGTAAAAAGGCAAGGTGACCAAACTGCAGGAGCCTTGGGAGCTCCTTGGAGGGCAGAGAGGGCATGTCCGCAACTCTGTCAGCTGTGACACCTAATGCAGCTGAATTATGGATGTGTCCCCCTCTACTTCTATTAATGCCAATGAAAAAGACTTTTGCTTTTCCTAATATAGAATTAAAACCTAAATGCAGATCCAGCCCATCCCTCTGCTTTTTTTGGTTTTGGAGGAGAACAGGTGATGAAGACAGATCAGAAATGGAGAAAGGGAGGGAGACATTTCCCAAGGATTTACTTCATTCTCTCTGTCTGTATTTCAGCTGAATTTCTGATACTGTTGCTGATTTAACCACATTTTCCTGCTGCAGAACTCTCACTGAAATCAAATTTGGCAAGATAGATCAACATCATACATATCTCTGGTACATATCTCTACATAAATATCTTATTGCCAACCACAAAAGATAGTTAAAGTATTGAATAAATAAAATGAAGTTACCAAGTGAACAGCAAAGAACACTTTCTTATGAGTAATTTTTGTTACAAACAGGAGAAGACAGGCTCAGAATCAAGCCACCACATACCTGAGGAAAATGCTTGCAAGGTTCAAATAAAAAGTCAGCAGGTCTTCAAGAAAATGTGCAACTCTTAGATTTATATTGTCAATGAAGTCTGTAACAACACCCTAAAAACAAATACAAAATTTTCTATGGCTATTCCTGTGTTTTTCTTCAAGATTCTTTGTTCCATAATTGTTCCATTCAAATGTTAAACTTGGTCAAAAAGCCTAATAGTTTTGTAAATTCAAAATGTTTTAATTAGTTGACCATTTTTGATAAATATCTATAGTTTCAGGTTTTCATTTTTCCATAAGAAATTCATGGAAGTTTAAAGGCACTTAGTGATTAGTGAGACTCTTTGAAATGTGAGTGAGTGAACACAATGCGGTTCCTACAATAGCAGTAAAGCCATATAATTCCTGCAGCATGAACTAGATGCTGTGGTCTGTCTAAAGCTTAAGCATGTTGTAGGATATTTAAAGAAGAATTCATTTTGTTTCATGGAATGTGAGAGTTATTAATTAAAAAACCTTTCTAAATTGCATTTCCAAACCACACAGATTACTGATATATTTGAGGTATCGGTTCATCATAGTATGACTGGTTTTTCCAGTTTGTAGTTAGTAATTTCAGAAGAATCCTTCCAATGGTGGATTTTCATAAAGGCAAAAGAAAACAACATTTAGACCGTGAAAGTTCTAAACATGATTGCAAACCTTTCCCCTGCTTTTTAAAAGATGTTGGTAGGCTTACTACTTACTAAGAGATGTACTGTGGTTTGTGGCTTGGATTTCCATATGTTTTTGTGCTGCTTTTTCTTTCTTAATGGCTCTTCATGATTTCAGAAAATTATATATGGATCTTTAATTCTGGTGTAGGGCACAGGAGTAAGGATGGGTGAAGAAGTCCATTGCATCAGAAGGTAAATGAGTGAGATTGTTTCTCATTATGGAGTTCCACCAGGTACAACAGATATGCATATATGTTTTAACAAGAATTGAAAGGAAATATTTTGTCTATGGGAACATGATGTTTCTCTAGCAAACAAGAGAGACACATGTGCTTTGGTTTGGATTGATTGATTGCATCTGCAGTTATGTGCCCTTGCATTTTAAAGTTACAAGAAAATGTTATACCTACCCAGGATTTTATTCACTTAGTCTTTATCATGAAGATTTTTTTCTTTCTAGGAGTTATTCTGAGTTTGGGAGGAGTTGTAAGGAAAATTGCATTCATGAAGGCGGTGTGAGACTGGAGATTCAAAAGCAGAATCTAATATTCAGGTTTCAGATAAGATCTATATATCTTTATTTTTTCTTTGTTGTAATATTTACATAAGCCATGGCTTCACTTTCCAGTTTTTCATTACAAACACTCCTTTGGTATTTTCCAAATTTGCTGTCCTTACTTAAAGTGGAATACTGAAATTTATTTCCTGCTGGATTAAATTGTATTTGGCATTTGCAGAAGGGTTGATAAGAAAACTGCTCCCCATTTTTAATGAAAATGTGTAAATACCTGAAAAATAACTTTCTTCATCAAATTAAAAAAAAAAAATTGTTTTTCCTCTTTCATGGATAATGATGGTTCTTCCATTTAAGAATAGTTGATACAGAAAAGGTGCAGGGTATATTCAAGAATTTGAGAGACTTTGCTTGTAATGTTAGGAGAAAGAAAAATGAAACTTTCATTTTAAGCTAAAAAGTGTTAAAATTGGCTACAGTGAATTATAACCATTTTTGGCTGAGTCCTCTTTTATGACCCTTTACTTTGGTAACACAGAAGGCTTTAGAGTGGATTTAAATTACATAGGATAAATTCAGCTAGTCTGTGACTTTTTTTTTTTTCCCCTCCTCCAGAAATGTCTGGGCTTTTTTTATCCCTTAGAAGCCTTTGTCATCAGAAATACTGAGTTCCAAATTCTGTGGCATGCTCTTGCAGAATAGAGAGAAATGCTAACATGATAACATGAAGGAATATACTTAACTGTTGAGAGAAATACAGCAGTACAACTTGAAGACTGTTGCTATGACTGCTGTAAAGTTGTGGTTACTATAAAATAGTTAAATCCTAGTATGTAACAGTTTTTCATGCATTGAGTATGTAGCAATAAGTCAACTGCTGTAGTGGGTCTGTTTATAACATGCAAATATAGTTATCTTGATCAGTCATACTTGTAATCTCACTTGAAAAAAAAAAGATTTATCTGGTAAGACTTGTTTCTCAAAATCAAGCTGATTGGCATTAATTATTACTTCTGCTTTCTACATGACTGCCTCTCATATCAGCCTTTCCAATATTTTGTTTAAATCAAAATTGTGCTAACTGGGCTATAATTTTCCATGGTATGTTGCATATGCTTATTAAATTCTGAAACTATTCCTTTTTTTTCTAAACCTTTGAAATTTCATCAGTGTTCAGAACTTTGTTAAAAGTCATTGTCTACTGCATAAATAACTCGGTTATTCTGTTAATGATAATATTATTAATGTTCTAAAAATGTGCAACAATTGCTTCTTAACAGCCTCCATGGTTGACGATAGAATAGAAAATAGTATTCTGCTATCATTAGATAATATGAAATCTATCCCCCTGAACTGTGATGGACAAGAAATCGTCCTTATTTGGGACTGGATGTAGTCATGAAGTAAGATTTTTATTTAAAGAATCCCTAACTTAACCCTATTGGCTATCTGCTTCTTATTCATCTATTTCTTAGTTTTTCCTGTCAAACACCTCTACTACCTGGCACTTCTTTGTAGCCATTGCTACCAGCACCTCTATTTGTTAAAACTGCTTGTTTTAATTTCTTCTTGGTTACTCACTGAGGTAGATATTACTGGGAGAAGTCTTGTGAGTGTGGAACTCTTGAAGAATTCCCAGTTACCATTTGCATTTTACTGGTCTTTCTCCCATGCTGCTGACCATCATCTGGGTGCCTGCTCTGAGGCCGTGTGCACCCCTGGACTGGGGTTCCCTGGCAGAGCCAGGCAAGGAGGCCAGTGACACAGACATCAGCTGTGTCAAAAGCTGAAGAGAGGCCAAGGAATATACTGAGGTCACTTAACAGTCCTACAAAGCGCTTCAAGCACTTTGAAGACTGGAGTTTTTGGTGCATCTTTCCATGTATGGTACTTCATTTTAAACTTGACAACATAGATGGATGATAAGGTTTTTACAGTGATGACTACTAAACCAACTTTAAAGTCAGTCCTGACTTCTGCAGCTAAAAACAGCACATTGCACTTTTTTTTTCATTAGCATGAGGCTTACCATAAACAAGATTTGTCAATCAGAATGGAATATCCTCCTCTGTGGCTGTTATGTAAAAAGTATTTCATAGAGTTAAAAACATAGATATGCTAAGTCACCTTGACTTTCTGGAGTTTGCAAATGCTTCAAACTCTGATTATCTAAAAGGTCTTCCCCAACATAGCGGGTTTTTCTTTTAAGTTTCATAAAAATTCATTTGTTTTAATAGAACATATTACTGTATTTCTTTCCTTTGTTCAGTGTCCAACCCTTTACAATAATTTTGCAGCTTAGTCGTGGCTGGGTGAACTAAGACATTTGGGGCTGTATTTAGAACAATTTGGACTCAGCTGAAAAACATGCTGATAACAACTTAGTCCTGTATGTTATTGGAGCTGCAAATGATTTGAAAACCCAATAAAATGAAGGAATCTTCTCTGCTTTTCTATTTTTATTATGTCATGATGCTATAATAACTCAGCACATGCCAGATGCCAGGCAGCTGGTAGCAAAACTTTGTACCAACTGCTGTGGTGTGATCAGTAACTTGATTAGGTTTTTTACACTGTGAAAGTTGCGTGCTCTCTCTCTTTTATTTTTATTTTTTTTTACCCCCAGAAAATTTTTTATCAAAACCACTGAGCTGCTTAAGATTTTCACATGAAAACAAAATGTAGCGTATTGCTGGGAACAGAGCTCCCCAGAGGTGAAAGCTGCTCTGTTTCAATCTCCTCTGAGGGTAGAGGCAAATTCGTCCATGTTTCTTCACTTTAGTCATATCTTCCTGTAAAAGTTGATTCTGCTAATTAACAGCGTGTCAGCTTTGACTATATATATAAGATGTGAGGTTTTAAAATGAAATACTGTGGCATATACTTCATGAAATTTATCTACTTTTTCCAGGTCTCTGGCACTATTGATATAGATTCAAGACAGGGTGGAAGGCCTAGTGGTTTGAAAACAGAGATGTAGAAAAATGAGGAACAAAAAACATCTGTGATGATACCTGATGATTTCTTCCATGGAAATGCAACATCATTGTGGGATCAGTTAGTAGTCATATTGATTAGATCTAAACATTAGCTGTTTTATCAATACAAATTGTCAGCCCACTTGAGAGCCAGCAGGGCTCAAGCAACGGGGGGGGGGGGGAAGCACCTGTGTTTGTCACATTGGTAATCAGTGCATTTTTGCATTTTGACCTAGGAAGAAGTGTATCATAGGTTATGAGGCAGTAGTACTAATTGCAATTTTTGTAGGTATCTCTCCTTGCTTATATATATATTACCAGCTTCTTAAAAATCCTCAGTAATTCAAAATCACACCTGAGTTATATCTTCATTTTTTTTCCTTTTCTCTCTCTCTAAAGAGTTTTGCATTTCCCTCTGTGGTAGGTAGTGTAATAGATTGTTTTCTGTTAATATATTCCTCCTAAATTAAAAGGGGGGGGGAAGCACCCACAGGATAGAGATAATTTTATGCCATATGTTATATGAAGAACCCTTTGTTAGGAGTGTGGTTCTTAGCACAAACTGGGTGCATGACTTTACCAATGAATTGCAGAAGTCCCTTAATGAGCAGCCACAGTAGGATGGCTGTGCTGGACAAGCGCACATAGCTGTTAATTATTCCCAAATTATTCAGCAAGAGAGACATGATGGAGCAAAGACCATTGTGGAAGTAAGTTTCTGTCTTTCTCTGTTTCTCTCTTTGTTGTTTTTGGGTTAGCTATCCTTTCTGGGGATATCCATCTTGTGCTTTCTGAACGTGGCTTCCTCTGAGTGAGCCCCTAACCCAGACAGAGGAGTGGAAGCAAGTACAGCACACAGATCACAGCTCTCCCCACTCTTGCCCAGCTTTCTTGCTTAATTTGCATGTGTTTAATCTGAATAGTTTGTGAGGTGCTCTTTGTCAAGGCATTCCCTCACACAGAAATGGAGCACCATTTAAACAGAAAAGGGAAGAGAAAGAAAAGGCAGTGATTTGAATACTGTGGGTGCTAGCCAAACTAGTTAGCCTTCTGTAATGTACTGAAGTTGTACTCTGCTAGAAGCAGAACTGGAAGCTCAGCGTGCAGTTTGCGCTGATTGGAATGAGCAAATTCTATTGTGCTCATTGAAGAAGAAGAAGAAAAAAAAAGTACCATTTAAGATTTCAGAACAATTATGAACCCAGATTATGATGCCACTCTTGTGAAGAAAATGCAGTGTAGAGTGAAAAAATTATAGCAGAAGATAAACAAGGGCTTCAAGATTTGCTCAGAAATTTAGCAGTATAAAGACAGCTCAGTGTAGTAATATAGAAAAGGAAAAACCTTTCAAGTCAGAAACAAATAAGATCTTTAACAGCGTTGCACCTCTTCTAACTTCAGTTTTGAAAATCACAGAGTTACCAGAGGTGACTGCATTTCTAACATGGTTTTATTTAAAAGGTTTTAAACAATGTTGTGGAAACCACCCCCCTGCTACTCGGCTTGACCTTAGCTCGGTGTGTTAGCAGTACACATGGTAGGAGGCCTTCTTGGTAACAAGAAGCAGCTGTTACTGCCCTCAGCACATAGTCTACAAAGCTATTCAGTGGAAGTGAATAAATATTTATTATCCCTTTTCTTGCAAAACTTTTAGGACTAAACAGTAGGTTCATAAGCATGCCAGAAATAGCACCTCATTTTCCATTGAACAAGGTCAAAACAAGCCATTGAAAACTGATGATCGCCTACTTTAGGAAACAAGAAATCCATAAAATATCTGATGCAAAGCAACCACACATAGGCATCTAGCTGTCGTGCATTGCAAAGTGGGTAGCTGCTTGCACCTAATTGACAATTGCTGTTTGGATTTTTTCCTAAATGACATCGCTATTCAAGTTACCATTTGGTAAATGATAATCTCCCAATCTCAAAGGAAATTTTCAAAAGAAATGGGAAAAAATCCCCATGAGAATAGATCAAAGACAAAACTCTCTCTCAGAATGTACTTTGTTTACCCTTTTTCTTGATAATGTAACTGAGAGTTGAAAATCAGGCAGATACTAAAAATTAGGCTGGTGTTTTGTCCACCAAAGCCTAAACTATATTTTGCCTTTTGTAGTCTGTGTGAAAATCTGATGGGCATGTTAAACTTTCCCCTTAACAGGTTGTAGCTCTTTTTTCAGAATAATCTGAAGCAATAGTTTGCCTTGTTCTGACAGACCAGAACAAGACCAGGCTTCCTAAACCCAGGTGTAAAAATGATGAAGGCTGGTAAAATAACTGCTGATATCATTGCATGAAGATTAGACTGACCTGAATTGCAGATATTAAATGGTACAGCTCAGCATAATGATGAACTACAATCGGGTCCAAGTTTCTTAGCACTGCAAATTAAAAAGTCAGGGATCTGTGTACGTAAGAGAGCAATGAGGCTTATATTGTTCAGTTGCTGTTGCTGAGTATTAAATCCTAAAAAATATACAAACATAGTTTTCAACATCATTTCACAAATTTTTTCTGATTTAATGGCTACATTTGAAAAAGTGAGACAGGAAAGACCCTTAATGTGACCAGTTATCTCTGCTCTATTGTCATTGGTATTTCTGGTATCCATCAGAGTCCAGTCTATAGAGCTATATCAGCTGTAAATCTATTGTCCAATACTGACTGCTTTGAAAGTAAAGATAGGGACAGTGTGACTTTTTGAGCAGGTGAGCAGACAAAAGAGCTAGCTGGGAAACTAAGTAAGAGATGTGGGTTTTTATCTTCTCCTGAAAATGAAGCCATCAGTTATAAGGCTTAAAATATTAGAGATGTTGGATAAAATCATAATGATTATACATTGTCATATGTGATTTTTATTTGTTCCAACAAAGAAAAGAACAAATGCAGAGGACATAGATTCCTCAAAGCAATTCTGTTTTTTCTAAAATAAAGGAGAATAGATTTGTGAATCCATTGATATAAGTACATTTCTGTACCTAACACAAGCAAACTCAGGAATGTCTGCCTTGCATAGCAAGGCTTGAATATCCATTGTGAGTAGTAGGGACAAAGTCTTAAATACAAAAGAATCTTGTAAGTCATGTGTGTCATAATAAGGGAATTAAAAAAGGTAACCTGCTCTGTGGGACTCCTTATTTGTCTTTCTTTTGCTTTCTAGATTACTGTTGACTTAGTTGGCCATCCTGAATCTGAAATAAATATTTAAATAATGTATTTAAATAGGGTTTTTTTGGTGTGTGTTTTACTATGGATTATAATTAACATAAGATTATGGCACAATGAGTTTTTGTTTCCACAATAGTTACCACAGAAACATGACCCAGCTCTAACCTTAAATACCGTAGAATAAATATGAAAATGTTTAAAGACAGAGCAGTATTTTCCATTTAATAGTTCTGAGAAAATTGGAAGCATATGTTTAAGCTGTGCCTTTTTTTTTTCTTCTTGTTTATCTGATAAAATTCAAATGAGAACAGGTTCAGGCCTTATTAGGTCTTGCAACAATTAAAGGATTCCTATTTATACCCATATGCTTTTGTTTTCTTATTTCCACAGTTGCCTGGTTATGTAATAAAAAGAAATCCCTCAGTTATCATGTGACTGGTTGGTATCTCCACTGACACCACTGAAGTTCTACTGATTTCAGCAGAGCTACTCTAGATTTACCTCAGTGTAAATGGGAGGAGAAATGGGCCCAAATGCTTCAGAAAACACCAGGGTGTCCCTGGAGCTGCACTAGCTGCAGCTCCCTGCACCTCTCACAGGTAAGTCTCCAGCCACTTTCCATACAGAGCTGATGCATACCGTGACCCCGCTGGGCAATGCCATGCTGTTACTGTCAAAACTGTAATGGGCATAAGCTTCTTTTTCAGTTATTATAGCTTTATTATAGTTACCTTCTTTATTAGGTCCAGTTCTGCTGGTATTTCATTATTAATGAAATAAGGTTTTATTCTGAACTTTTGGGGTTTTTAATTATAGGCTTTCTGGGGTATGGACAGGCAGTATAGCTCCTCAGGGGCTCCTGGGTCTAGCTAAGCTCTCAAAGGAGTATTAGTTACTGGTGCAGTAGAAGTAACAACAATTGTGAAGTTGTTTAAGGGAAACACCCATCATGTTGTAGAAAGCACAAGAGAGTAGGAAGTGTTCTCACTGGTGAGAGAGTGGGGTAGGGCTGTTGCCTTCGCTATGTCATGGCTGCTTCAGATGGTGCTAATGGGAAAACACTGTCCCTTTACTTGATCTCAATCCAAGTCATTAATATAGAGAAAAACACACCTGGGCTGTGAGATATGACTGTATTGTTATTAGAGATGTGTAGAGAAAGGGGCTGTTTCTAATGAGTACTCACCAATTATCTTGACAGAAGTACAAGAAGGAACAAAGCCACATACATAAATATTAGGCATGGGCTGATATTTTAACTGTCATTCTCAAGCTGTATGTCAAGCTGTCAGAAAGGATTCATTCAGCTATTGCAACTGCAGTGCACTGACTGAGGGCTTGTTTAAGCAAAGACAACAGCTTGCCCCTCTCTGGGAACTCACAGAGTCCCTCCGTTGGCTCCAGGGAGAGGGGCTTGTGCCTCTAGTGCTGGAAGTTCATTATGCACACCCACACACGCACACAAATTAATAAGTGTGTGAAATGTAAAACTGATGTTAGCTCCTATGGAGTTGTTCGCATCTACTGATTGTTTCAAAGTTTTCCTTGTTCCTAAATGTATTTATTTTTATCATTTTTTCCCGGGCTGGTTTAGAGAATATAACGCTAAGGCTACCAACTTCAGACTTGTTTTGTGTATTTCTAGGATGGCACACTGACTTAACAGGTTAATAGATTACGTTTTTTGAGATGTATCTGTTTTTAGAACACAACATTTCTTTTTTTAGTACTGGAGGGAACAGGGTTTTGGAAATAGAGACCTGAGTTCTGAGCATGATGTTGCATTCAAGATTTTTGACTATGAGGACCCTGGTACCTGCTATTTGTGTGTGAATTTGTTAATGTGAGACAGAGGAGTGAATTGATTAATCTGTCCATCGGTAGAAGGCAGTTGAAGTGCCTGATCTTGCAAATCCTCAGTAGTCTGACTAATATTGTTAATGTTTTCTGTGGAGGTGTAGTGTGGATCCATTTTTGTAGATTCTCTTTTAGTTGTTTTTGCACTGCTGAACAAAGCACAGAGTCTCTACAGTGGGCTGGAAGAGGTATGCTGCATGGGGCGACATGGCATGTGCATTCTGGTTTCAAAAGATTGTCCAAGTAACTATACTAGTGCTCTACAGCTCTGTCTAGCATTTGTGTGCTTTTTGTTAGTTCTTTGGTTGTTTTTTTTTATTTCCAAGCTCTTAACTTTATATAGGAAATTTGACTGGCAGAACAGGTCAGTGAGCTGAGTCACAAATCCCTCACACTGATGTCTCCTTTTCAGGTATCAAACACACACATGTTTAATGAACAGAGCCCTTCAGGCTAGAAAAATAAACATGCAGATGAGACCCTTTTCCCACTGCTACCACAACCCTAACTCACAGACAAATGAAAACCTGATGAAGGATATATGACAGGACCTATTCCACTCCCCCTCAATGACCTCAATCTGTCATGAATGCAACTGGCCTGTATCGTGGCAAGCAACCCAGCCAACTGTCAGTGTTGTCAATAAATCATTATAGTCCTAAAGTTATGAACTCCCCACAAATGTTGCTATAATTCTTGATGTTCAAGTAGTCACATGCCTTAGGGTTGCAAAAGTTTTGAACAAGGTTCGCTCATGTTGGTGTTATGCTCCTTAGATCAAAAAGAAATGTGCTCCCCTCCAGAGGAAGAAACAGGAGCAAGTTTATTATTGCTTCACTCTCAGGGCAAAATGTCTCCTTTGTTCTCATCTGTAATAAGCTGAGGCACCCACCATCATGAGGAGCATATGACAGATACCTTTTGTTCGCAGAAGAACAGAAGGTTTTCTGAAAAAAGTGGGACTTCTGGTTCCTCTGAAGTAGTTGTCATGTAAATAGTGACTGTTAGGTACTACTGTGCTAAAGACAGCTTACAGTCTGTTTTGCACAAGTGGTAATGTGTGTGGGCATTTGGCTTAGTATTATTCCTTTTGGTTTTTCTATCCCATCTCTGTCTCTTTCATGTTATCTGCCATGAAACAAAGGCAATTTGCAGTAATGGAGAGACTTTCTTTCTGCACTTTAGTTACTGATTCACTATGTTCTGTGTAGAGAGGTTGCATGTACCAATATAGTAGTTTCATTCTCACTCAGATTTCTCCAGTGTAAATATGATTGCAGTCTGGTCCAACACAGTTATGTTTCAACACACTTGAGCCCAGAAAGTGTTCTGTGCAGTAACATAGCCAGAGTTCCTGGTGGCTGACGCTGCAGTAAGTCTTTGCCTGATGGTACAGTGCCGTGCAGACTTGCTTTGAGCAATATAATGCCAGGAACAATGTACTTGCTGCTTAGTTCATTCCTAACAGGAGTTTGTCGTTGCATCACAGATTTTTTAATCTTCTGCAGTAGAATATAGCCATTACTGTTCTATGCTGAGAACAGAGTTACCTGTGACTGATAATGCAGTTTAATCATTTTTTTTCTTCCACTTTTATATTTCAGTAGCATTATGCTCAAAGAAGACAGCAACTCTTTTGATATCCCTGCCCTATGTGCTGGCTGTCAATTCTGTCTTTATGCTTCCTTCAAAATGACAGATACAGTTCCTATAAGAAAGCAAAGGCAATCAGTCAAATGCAATTCTGCTTAGACTGAGTAAAGTATACATTTATTGGCACATAGCAGAATAAAAAGGCAAGTGAAAATAAAACCAAGTTTTTTAAGTGGGACTTTTCAGATCCACAGAGGACAGGTTAAACATCCATGTTCTGTTGGAATCAGGAGCTTATCTGCATTTTAAAAATGTGCTTTGAAATACATTAGGAATAGTGTTGTTGTGGATTAAAAATGAGACAAAATTGGTAGGGAGGAGCCTTTGTTAAACAAACTGGTATAGTATTTAAAAACAAACAAACAATCTTTGGGGCACAAAAAAGTCATCTTCGTTTCTGGTCTGAAACTCAAGTACCAAATACCAAACTAAGGAAAGAAGATTTGCTCTGAGCCTGACTTGATTATAGTAATCAATTTATCAATTTGTGAGAGGAGAGTTGCAACGTCAGAGAATTGAGGTAGCAGAAAATCTAGTCGAATGTTCCTTCTGTGATCACGGGGTGAAATCGTTACCCACAGAAATTAGCTGGGAAGTCTCTTGTTTTAAAATATTTAGTAAAAGAATCAAATAAGAAAAAAAGTCACCTTGCTCGGTCTACTTAAAAAGAAGAAAAAGCTCTTCTCATGTCCCATTTTGGAACAAAGATATACCAGGGAGGCTAAAAAAACGCCGCAAAATCAAAGACAGAGATATCAAAATGTGATCCACTCTGCTACAAGACTCAGACTTCCCCTTCTTCATTTTATTTTGTCTTTTCCTCTCACTCTGGCATTTGATTAATCATAATAACTCTCCAAATATCTTGTCTTTAATCTCCTAGAAGGCCCATACGGATGTACACATTTAACTAGAGCCCCTGAGTGTCCATGAGTGTCTACCCAGATGCTTTAAAGTTAAACGTGTGTAAAAGGTACAGATCGGGGCACACACTGACAGCTTTGGCTGAAATCTCAAATTGCCTTGCCAAAACACCTAGTCACTACTTTTGCATATAGAGGTGTTTTACCTTGCCAGCAATGGAGCCCTAGCAGAGATGTGACTCTGCCCAGCAGAGATGTTTTAATACTCTGTTAGTTTTGGGGTGGAGCTAGACAACGGATGCAAAGACTGATAGATTCACATGATGTTATCGATGCAAACGCGCCAGCCACTGGTGGAGCTGTGCCAGTGGGAAAATATTGCCCCAGAAACTTGTAGCAGAAAAGGCCTTTGTGTAGGTCAAAGAAGCCATTTCCCCCACCCCCTCTCTTGTCCTGCTACAGCTGGATAAACAGTTAATTTTAGTATGTCTTGTTACTCAGATCCCGTTCCATATGTCCTAATTAACCCTGTCTTATTCTGGCTAAAGGTTTCTGTTAACACCTTCTTTTCAGCATTTCTTGCATGCTGAATAAACAGTCTCATGCACAAAGCTCCATTAACATGCAAATGCCTAAGTTACGCTTTGTGTTGAACTTCATTAGTATGGAAAGATGCATTTCCCAATGGGAGGTCAGTTGGACAAGACTTAGTATAGTTGTACGATTTCAGTGACAGCTTAATATCAGGTGGGTGAATACTGCAACACTTTCTCTGGCACATTTTAGAGGAAAGTGAATTTTCTTTGAGCATATATTGCACTCATTTGTGCAACTTTTCTTTTGAATAAATACTTTGGCATGTAACCTTGCCAAAACAGTAAATTTGAAATCAGTTGATGAGAGCATTCATGTGAATTAACATTTGAATGTATAAATAAGAATATTCTAGAGCCAAATTTCTAGGATATACTTTTTACATAATGTTTCACTGGTAAACTCGTGTAATATCAGGTGATATGCATGTCCGGTAAAATGATTTTGACTCAGATTTTGGTACTCATTTTCCTAATTGTCAAACATATTGCAAACAATTTTCAATTCAACATAAAAAAGAGCAATTCATTGCGTACTTGTATATTTTAAAATCTGAATGGTTTCTAATTCATAAACACAAAATGAGGATAAATTGATTAATGTAACAATTTTGTTACTCAAATTATTTTCTGTGTATAACACTTCTTATAAATTGTTCACTTGTTTGTGTTAAATATAAAGCATCAATATGTATTACCTTCAATTCTAATCCAGCAGGTAGATGTTTACCATATTCATTTTAATGTGTAATAAATATAAAATATTTTGTCTGGAAAATTATAATGAAACAGACTTGGATTCAGCTGTGTTCTTAACAATCCGTCTAACAATGACTACGTATATTCTTCATGTGAAGATATGAAATTAGTTGTGTGCTAAATTAAGAGTGTGGTAAAAATGGTTCTGTTTCAAAGCCATGATTTTTAGCTTCACAAATAAAGAGGTAGACAGTAAAGTAAAAATACTTAAGTTTTAATTATAAACAAGTAATACTTATTTGAAAGGAGAGGTAGGACTGAATGGCAGTTGTGCTTCTGCGCTGTGTATATTGAGTTGTGTTAACCATGGAAGCAGAGCTCCTTATGTTTCCTGTCCTTGTCTTTAGTGTACTGTGGACTGAGCTGAAGAATGATGCTCCCACAATTTTCTCTAAAGCTGCCTAAGAAGGTGGAGAACCTTTAAAAGTTTGTGTTTTCAGAAGTATTTCTCTCAAATCAGGAGGAATAAAAATAATAGTGAAAAATGTATAAAAGGTTTAAATCTTTGTGAGGAAGGATTTCTGAGGTAAAAATGGGGTGCCAGCATGGAGAGCCGCTTGCCTTTCACCTGCTCAATGGACTGGTCATTGGGGCAAGTTGCTTGGAATGGCTTCCAGTCTTCCCAGAAGAAAGGGGACGCAGGGCCAGATTGTGATTTGAGTTGTTCTGACTTGCTAACAGGATTAAAAACTTTGACAATTATCTTTTATGTTATACAGACAGTAGGCTGCAGGTTATCACTAGCACTCTCACTGATAAGGCAGTGCCTGAAAGTTGCAGAAACCTATTTAAGTGGGGACACCCCTTCCCAGACTGGCCTCAAACCATACCAGCTGCTAATTTTTATTTAAAAGTAATAATACTGTGAAAGCTCTAAGAAGTCAAGTTAGTAGCCTTGTAGGAGTAACATCATCAGTTCATCTGTGTCATAAATCATGATGTCAGTGTGATCAGTGGCAGCTTATACATAGTGGCTGGTTCTCCTCTTGTCACTGAAAGTGACCACTGTAGGTTGATTCAAAAGAATGCTGAGAAAGTGCAATAATGGTATTTCTTCTTCAAGTAACCCAAACAGCTAATGATGGTTTATAACATCTTGGACACAGGGATTTAGAATTCTTAAACTATATATATATTTTTTTACATCACCAGAGATCCTTATATTATCATCCTATAATGATGGTGATGATGATAATGATCCTATAATCTAATCCTATAATCTTATATCAGTCCTAGGCATTTTTGATCCTACAGTATGTTTTGGGCTGCAGTGATAGTTCGTAACAAGTTTCACAGCTTTATTACTGTTTTGCATAAAATAATATTTTTCAGCCTTTATTAGCTGCTATTCAGTTGTTGAATAGCCTCTTGTTTTTATATGGGGAAAGCAAAAAGTGACTTTCTCAGTCACTGTGTTTTTGGAAAATGTCTATCATTTCTTCTGAGTATCCTCTGTAAACTAATTATGCCAAATATTTCCAGTTTCTTTGCTTATGGAAGYCTTCTCATGTTGTTACACCATTCTTTTGAGACCCTTCTATTGTTACTGCATCTCTTTTGCAATAGCCAGAATTGCAGAAGAGAGTAACCACTGATTTATTGAGTGACTCTATAATCCTTTTGCTATTATTCCAAACACATATGCTTTGTATATACTTAAAACCCACATCTCTCCCTGACCAGTACAAAAAGGATATCTGCACAGACTTCTCCATAATGTCAACAGAAATTTTTATGAATGGTTTGGTTATTGTAGAAGAAATTATTTCTTGCAATATACATGGTTTTTCATGTCTTTCATCTGCCAGGTTGATGTATAACTGTCCAACTTTTTCAGGTCTTCTGAAATTCTTCATGCTATTCTCACATCTCAACTAATTGAAATAATTCTGCCTTTATTTATCACTGTTTTTTCTCTCTTCCTGACCCTTTATGGCATTCTTGAATTCCTGCTTTAGAGATGCTCTTGAAAAGCTCTTTACTGCCAAATATAATGGATTTGCAGCACGGCATCTATTTCTCTTACAGTTATTCCTGGATCTTTCTTGGTGTTCATATGAAGAATTATCTGTACTTTTTGAAAGATTTAATATACATTACATGGAAAAATTAGACAATAATTCTGCTCTAAGTAGTTGTTTCTTTGTTTTGTACCATCCATATTAGGATTCATCAGAACAGTGTGCGGTATATGCAACATAATGATTGTTTTCAAAAGGTGAGAAAAGGAGAGGTTGCTTTTCAAATAAAATATTAATGTTCTATGTAGTTTGAAGATAGATACAGTTGTTATATATAGACTTAACTCGAAGCTCTGCATGAGGATGAGAAACCATCATATCTGAAATGGGATCAGTGTATGGATTTTGTAATATGTTGATGTGATGGCTCATAGGAAGGCTGGTTACAAACCCCCTGCGCATCAGGGCCAGAAGACTTTTGCTAGTGGGCAGAATGTATGGACTACTAGCATAAAATAGAGATTTTCCTCAAATGAGCATGGAGATCTGTGCTGAATGAGGAAGCATGGGAAAGATTGCAAGAATTCCCAAATTAAATATGTTTGAGTGGAAAATGAAGGAAAAACTGTAGAATGTTCCAGATTAAATTATGTGTGAGTGTGGGCATGTGAAATAAATGACTTGTTTGCTATGGAATTTCATTTTAAGAAAGATCTTGAGGGATCTACAGTGTTTGCAACTTACTCATGTGCTGTGTAAATACTCGGTTTAGTTTAGAAAAGAACCAGTGGCAGAACAATAATGTCTTTAAAGTTTTTGGTTCTGTCCTCTTCACTGAGTCAAAACTGCCTCAGGATTGAGTTGCATTTGTTATATCTTTTGATACATTATAGAAGTCCCCAAACTCCTGGACTGTCTTGCTATGTCTTTAGACTGGAAGTGTGTCTCAGATAACGACAATGAAATTTGTCATTATTTGGAATAATCAATCAAAATTTGGAGACAGAGAGAGAGAAAAGAGAGACAAAGAGAGAGAGGGGCATATCTAAGTTCTCTCTTTATTTAGAAGTTTTTGACTTAAACTTCTCAGTTCTTTTAGAGCACTTCAGAATGAGAAATCTGAGTTAAACTCTAAATCAGAGTTTAAATTTTTTCTTGAAGATGTGAGATTTTCACACTAAATGGTAATTTTAATGAATTCAAGACCAGAATCATAATTATTGTTCATGAAAGAGATATTAAAACTTAAAGTGTATTATGGTGATCTAAGAGTAAGTTGTTGACATTCAATGTACAGCTTTCTATGGATTTCAGTAGGACCAAGATTTCATCACTACTTCTTAGGTTTCCTTCCTTTCTTTTTCTAAAATGGCCTCTAACAATATCGTCCCTGTCAAACAGCCAATATAGGTATTGGAGGTTTTCTCACTTGGAGGTATTTGTTGCGTGGAATGCTGGTATTTCCTTCTCTTTTTCCCTTGACAGATTAAAAACTCAAATCTGTGGACAAATAGCTGCAAAAAGGCTTGGGAGAAACCAGCCTCTGAGCCTCTTCCCTCTCGCAGCAATATCCCCAAGGGGAGTCGGCAGCAGCATCGTGCCTCTTCCCTGCTCCCTAATCAAAGGCAGGAGCTGATCTAAACAGGCTGGATTTGCAAGTGCCTCCTCCCTGGTAATACCATTTTCTTCTTTAAAAACCATTCAAAAAACAATTTTTTGATGACATGGTGATCTGATGCCTGGATAAAGGTAGTATAGAGACAGACCAGCATTATGAAGTCAGCTTTAAATATATCTTTATTTAGAAATAAAAAAGCTTGTGTTCTCCTGTCCATATTGCTCAGCATCGTTTTGTTCACATCAGGATGGTAAGATTTAGGAAGCAAAGTTCAGGTGTTTATATATTATTTAGAATCCCTTTGTGAGGGAACTGTTGTGGTTTTTGGTGGTAGTGGGGGAAGGACCCCCAAACCTTTCCAAGTTACAGTAGCCACTCATTTCTAACATTTAACATCATAATAATTGCATAATATATTTGTTTACTGTATGTAAATTGCATTTTGAAGTAAATGAAATTACATGTTCTGTTCTTTAAAGTCATTTGACTATCAGTACAGTGTATGTAATACCTCATAACAGACTGCAGACAGGATAGTATTTCTGCTATTTGAATTACCTTTCCATTTTATACCATTTTTAAAATGCTACTTTGCCAGGCAGGGTTTTTTTCCCTCATTAAATATTATGTAAAGATTTTATTCCTTGAAAAGTTACTAAGGGTGCATTAAAAAGCTTTACCTTTTAATAGATTTATTTCAACTGTATGATATGGGAATTTGTATGAATTTCATGCAGTTTAAACAGAAAGAACAACAAACCTGTTAGAACATTATATGACATTTAATACTAAATTCAGTTTGAGAGTCTGACTTCTGCGCTATGGCAACACCCTGTGCTGCAGTCCTGCTACAATTTGGGCACATCATGTTCTGACTTCAGCAGTCTAAAAGTGTGTAAACAGCCGAAATGAGAACTTGGACTGTGTACTGAGCCTCTGGCTGAATCTGGCCTTTCCTGTTGTCCGTATTTCTCTGTTACTGTGGGCTTGGAAGAGTACAACCAAATGGTGTCCACTTTTGTGATTCAGCATTTGCTGTGCTACACTGTCATCCTTCTAAGGATTTGAAGGGGATCAGCTAGAGGCATCTTATAATTCTGTGTGTGCCCTGCAGTCTCAATGAGAAACACAGCTATGAGATGGAAAAATTAGCTGGGGCTGGGTTCTGCTGTGAAGAACTGTGAGAATGGTCGATTTGCATTTCTGTAGCTAGACTGAGAAGTTGCTGCCCAAATCTTTTTTCAGGCTGAGTTGACCTGAAAATATTTGAATATTTCAAGTGAAATGAAAAATCTGATTTTGTTTCAGCTCAAAGAAAGTTGTATTTGTATTTAATGTAAAAGAACAAAACAAAAAAACCCAAAATAAGCAACCAAGAGAAAATTTTTGTTTGAAAGTGAAATATGCAATTGTTCTGCTAGGTATTCAAAGAATTCAAATGAAAATGTGACTTTTTTTTCTTTGTTTTTCTTGGTGAAAAGCATAAAACAATCAGCAGTTAACCATGTTGTTTAGCCTAATCCTGTATTTTCCAGTGGGTATTATGACACAAGTTTGGGCCCACAGATGCACAACTAGTAGAGTAGGAGGGAGGGAGGGACTTGGACCATGTTTTGAGTACGACTGGCAGGAAGTCCTGTTTTAAAGACAGAGAATTGATCCAGAGGGACCCTTTGTAGCACAGAAATGATGGAAACAACTTCAGCGATTTGAACAAAATAAGATAGCTAACAATAATTAATCTTATGGCCTTATGTACCTTTTGACTGGAGAAAGGTTTTGAACCTTTGGACCTGAGTAATGCTTAGAAAGACAGATGTCAAGTCACTCTTTTAAAAATAATTTTAAACCCTATTAAATAATTGAATGTAACCCTTTGTGTTCATGGGTTTTCATTTAATGTATCTGATTTCCACAGATGTATTCTTTCTTTATGCATTGTGGCCACACTGGTGGCACAATGGACACAGGTTATAGGGGAAATATCACTGTTGCTGTGGATATCAAATGTCTTTAGTAGTTTACCTCACTCAGGGCATTTAGCTCCTTAACTGGCTTATTAAAACCTTTAAATTTAGCTCTTCCTGTTTAAGTTATTGCATTAAAAAAATCTTATGCTGTATGGTCAAAGCAAGTGAGAAAACATAGCATATAGAAATATTTTATTCTGAGCTTGTTACTCTAGTGTATCTTAAAAACACAGGTTTGTTGTTTGGTTGGATTAGGGAGTAATGAAGAGTTATAAGTTTTTGCTTTATTGTGCTTTGTGGGCCTTTATTCAAAGTTACAGCCTATGTGCTTTCTCACAGGCTTTCTTCCAAGCATCTGTCTAGGGACAATTAGGCAAGTATTCCTTTTCAGTATACATTATGAGGCAATTAAATAAGAGTAGCTCTCCTCAGAGAGGAGATGGAGTGAGATCTGGGACATTAATTACCAAGATGTCATGAGAAACTATAGTGAAGTAAGTGATCTGGTTCCAGCTTGAATTTGCAGCCAAACTGCAAATTCACTGCAACTTGATATTACAACACGGATTCAGTGATAGCCCCTTGCTCAGCTCTGTCTGCGTGTGCTTGTTAGAAAAGGGAGGGAGAAGGGAATAAGAAAAAGAAACTACTCTTATTAACAATTTTGAGACATGGGAGCTATTCATAAGCGAATAAAGCAGTATTCGTTAATCCCCTGAAAAGAAAATGAGGGGGCTACTGAAACTTCCCATTATTTTTAATTTTGGTGCTAGTTACTGAAAGGGTCTAGTTAACTATTTGACCTAAAAAGTCTCCAAATCCTGCAGTTTAACAAGTTTCTAGTGGGTCAGAACGGCTGCTTTGTTATATGCGCACACTGGTGTTATGGTTAATAATATAAAATAATCTATTTGCTTCCTAAATAATCAGAATTTTAGTTTTAAATAACAAAATCTAGAACTGTTTACTAAGAATTCCTCCATCTGACACACTGTAGTGAAAGAGTCTTAATTCTCCATGGTTGTGAGGTCTGAAGCAATGAGAAAGCAGCTGTAAAACTGATGATTAATTTCATGCTTTCTAAGCCAGTCTTACAATTCATTTTATTTTTTTATTTTTAATTTTTTTACTAGTGAGAGGGATGGGACTGACTCGTGATCTCAAAGGCTTCTGACCAAGAACAGTGTGATAAGATGGCAGGCATGATAGCCACATGAAGGCGTTCATGTTTGAGTGGAGGAGGAGGATGTAAAGGATGATGCTGCAGTTGGAGCATTATGTCAGAAGGATGATCAAAAACAGTATGTTGAATGGAGGTAGGGAGTGTGAATTGCAACAATGTAACTGCTGTCAAGTACAGAGAAAAGGTTATTACAGGGGTCTGGGCAGGAGTGAAGATATCTTCCTCAAGCCTCTCAGGAGGCCCTGTTTGATTGGGCGCAGCATCTCTTTAATGCAATTACATGTCTTTCAGGCTTCAGCTGGCTTGTGTCCACCTGCCTTGGAGATTTAACACTTGCCTGTCAGTATTCCTCTGTGTAGACAGTCCCTGAGATGATATAGGCTTAAATAAGACCTGGACAGGAAAGGTAAATTTTTGAAAAGTTCTGAAACTGGAGGTAACAGGAGAAGGGCATGGTCTGGAGAGATGGACTGAAGATAATGCTTAGATTATGGGCCTGAGCAATTGTCTGGAAAGGTGGGGGAATTATCCACAATGACAGAGGAAATTTAGCTGATGGGAAGGTTGGAGAGGAAAGATCAAAATACACTTGTGTTGGGTTTAAGTTGTCGTCTGGATTGGCACTAAGAGATGCTGTCAGAGAGGTAAGAGAGCTGTGAAAGAGCAGAGCCACAACAGGCAGTGGGTAACAGGACTTTAGGAAGTGGGGGGTAGCACTGTTGTCAAAGATGGCCTTGTCGTCTAACCTCCTCTTCTGAACAAATAAGGAGGAGCTGGTTCTTGAGTGAGAAGAGAGGGAAGCCAGACCAGAAGGATGATGATGAAGAAATCTGCTCGATTTCCATGTATTTTTTTTATGATCATTAAATTATTTTTACCCAAGTAACTTTCCATGTGTATCAGGTGTGTACAGAAAGGGAGGATGCATCTGAGAAACTTGCTGGGCCTGCATCCTCCCTTTTTCCTGATTTGAGTTCCATTCGGTGCCATGCAGTTAAATCTTTGTTAGCAGACAAATACTGCAAGAAAGCTGACTGTGGCCCAAATCTGAGTGTGAATGTATGATTAGCTGACATTGCTATCAGAGCCAAAAAGTGGTAAAGGGAAGAATCTAAATGCACTTTATTTAATGTCTGGAAGCTGTTTTCTATTAAAAACCAGCAAAGCATCAGGAGAGCAGATGCGTTTAACAGGCCCTGTAAGACACTGCTTTCCCTTGTGGAGAAGAGATTGTGCATGTTACAACTGGAGGTTGTTTCTAATTGGTGGGTCAGAAGTGTGATCTGTTACTTGTGTTTGGTCTGGTTGCAGCAAGGGGAGCTCTGGCAGCAAAGGAGCCTGCAGATTTGGAGTGCAGCCTTCCTGATTTAGACTCCTTGCTCCCCCTGTGCAACCCCAACATAGTCTTTGGCCAGCTCTTGAGCCCAGCTCGTGTAAAGATGACTGTGGGCACAGATGAACTGTGGACACTCGCTTTTCTTCTCATTATGTTGGGACAGGGTGAGGGAGACATAAGCTCTTTTATGGTGATTCCTAGAGACAAAAGTATTTGCCATTAGAAGGAATATTCTCATTCTGCTGGAACAACCACTTTGGTGGCTGAGGAATGTGAAGGGACGTGGTAGAAAAAGCAATGGGCTGAAGGGAAATGAACTGGGGTTTAGGGGACTTGGGTGCTGTGGAATTCTGCTACCTAATTCTGCAGTAAGGAGTAATTTTTTTGAATTACTCAACCAGATCTGGTTTTCAGAAATATTAGCTGTGGGTAGCTGCTTACAGATGAGTCCTTAAATTTAACTGGGGGGAAAAAAAGGAAAAAAAAAATCTTGCAACCTCATTGCTCAGCTTTTTCTCCTGTTAGATTTGGGGTAAAAAGCAAAGAATCTTGAAAGCCCACAAATATTTGTATTTAGCAATTCAGTGGTTTTATCTCTGCATGAGACCAGGCAGGGATAGGGAATGCCTTGGAAACACAGAATAAAACAGCTCTTTAAATAGTGACTCCCAACCCCCTTCCTGAAAAATTCTCATGGCGATTTAATTAGAATCAGAGAAGGAGTCTGACTAACACCTCTGAAACTCACGGACATTGCTACCTAGATCTGATCTTCATTTATGCAATGTGGCTGAGTACACAGATTCTGAGCAAAATTTTAGCCTGTCACTGTGTCAAACTAATTAAAAATGTATTTTTCTATTTTTGAATTCTCCATCTAGGAAAGACAGTGGGATATATTGTAAAACATATTTGTTTAAAGGAGTCCAGAAAGTCCAGTCAGTGAACAAGCGGTGTTCAAACCAAGCCTAAAACTGGTCTGCATTGTGATGAGTCTTCACATTAATTGCACTCTCCCTTTGCTAGCAAATAAGTTTTTTAAGGCATCCTTTGCTGCTTACTGAGTAATTTTCTGAAGTCTGTTAGTGTGTTACTGCAGAATATTGTGACTTTCAGAGCAAACCACTGCAAAACGTAATCCGTGTTTGTCCAGATTTCCACTAACAAACAGCAGAAAAAAACCCAACTTTAGCCAGCATTGGCTGTACCAGGTTTAATGGTATGAATTCTCTAGTTATGAACTCTCTGCTGTAGAGCAAGATCAATTAGCAGCTAATATATTCCAGGTAGTGGCCAGTGGTGGCAGGAAGAGAATATGGAGGAGATAGGCAAGGACGTACTAAGACAGGTTATCTAATTAGGAACCCACACTGGCAAATAAATTTGTCGTTTCTTTGTGTACAATTAGAATTCAGGGCAGGTACCTCCATCCACTGCTATCTTAGGGAGGTTGTTTCTGGGGGTGAGGATGATCATGAGGACAAGTACTCCTCCCTGTGCTCTTAGGTATGTGCACTGGTTCATCATCTTTACCTATGCTTTGTGTACACCAGGGATATAGTGTGGGAAGAAGTCTTCTTGTCTGGCTGCAGCGCATGAGAGCTGGGTGTCCTGCCTTTGCTGCTCCTCTACGCTCCCTTCACAGCTGGTGAAGAGAAACAGGCGCCTCCAGGAGGTGATTCATCACCACCGTCCTAGAGCTCTATCTTAATATAGTATGAATCAGTCTTGAGAAGCGGATGTCTTTTCCCTGTGGTTGCAGAGGGAGCAGAGGCTGCTAACTTAGACAGGCTTGTGACTTCTCAGTGGCTTGGACTGGATGGGGTTGAAACTTGCTCTCAGAGCCTAAACCCATGGAGACATGCAGCTTAGTATGACAGCTGACATAGCAAATGGAAAAGTGACAGCAGTATCAGGAATCCAGGTAATCACAAGTGTAATCAGAATTTCTTTTAAAGCTTACTAATTCCTGAAGCAGTTACTGTTTTAAGAACTACTCACTTGTAATTCATCTTGTTCTCCCATAGCATTCATGTGAGTCACTGTGACCAATTCTCTGCAACTTGGGCACAACTAGCACTGACTCAAAAAGTGTTTCTAGAGGCTGTCCGATTTCAGTGGGCATCTGCTGATGGTGTCTCAGAGCTAACTTCATCCTACCCCCTGCAGTTGCCAGCACCTCATTTAGTTGCAATAGCAGTGCACCAGGACCTCAGATAAGCAAAACACTTGACCTAACTGGACACTTAGGCTGAATGAATAGTAAAACTGAAAAGCTACATTGTCTCCTATAACCATAATATGTAAAAGCTTTAGGTGGGTTTGCATGAAAATCCATAACCCAGTGCCACTTTTCTTTGCCCACCACCAACCTATTTTATTTTTCTGAAATGAGAGTACTAGTTTTTTGATTTAAGGATCCTTAACTAGTTACATCTGAAGAAGATGGGTTTTGGTTAGCCAGAGTAATGCAGCACTTTCTCATGTTTTAATGTGTCTGAATTTGTGTGTAAAATGTCACAACCTTTTTGACCAGATGCTTTAATTCTGAATTACTTTTTTTCTCAGAGTATTGCCCTGTGTTGTGTTTTTTTTTTTTTTTAAGCCTAAGGTTCTTTTAAATGTGGAAACCACCAATCTAGAAATAATGAGACAAATAGTTCATTTGATGATATACCTTGATATAAGGAGGAGTTTTCTAATAATGTTCCATAAATGGAGCCCACTGTGGTGTCATGGTGCTAAAGGTCATAATTCAGTGGCAATTATAACTTGATGATTACCATGAGTAAGGTATATATCAACTGGAGACAAGAGAGGAGGTGTAAAACTCGGGACTTTTTAATCCAGTACGGAAAGCAATAAGACATTGAACATGTGAAACATGAACATGTGAAAACCAAATCTGCCACCAGACAGACCCAGGAACTGGTAATAAATGCCAGTGGCATAGCCTCAGCCTTGACTAATTTTGTTTAAAGGGTCTAAGACTGAGTTACAAAGGAAAAAAAAAATCTAATGAAAGTGTGCAAGGATTTTAAAACCCAGAAAAAGACTGCTGATGCAAGGGAAAATGTGAAATTATTTCAACATAGGTCTATAAGGACATACATACAAAGGAACTGAACAATAGCAGATGCACTTACGTATCCAGTGTGAAGAACAACTAACAATCTTAGACAAAAAATGAAAGCTGAAAAGACTTAGAAATAAGCAGCAGCATGAAACATCTTATTGTTTCAAATCCAAACCTCGTTCATTAATAGCCAAAATACATCATCATATAATACTTTGCTGACATAAAAGGAAATTTTGACTACACTGAATGCTCTGGTGCCTGCACGGGAGGCAGAGAAAGAAACACACACAGGCTTGAACCCACAACATCCATTTCTGTCTTCTGTATTGTTACTGGATTGTTATTATAATCTAACAGGAACTAAAAAAACCCCCAAAAAACCAGAACTGTGAATATGCTGATAGAAAAGCTTTAATGAAAGTGATTAGATTTTATTTCAAAAACACTTAAAATCCCTACTTTTTCTCATTGAGAATAAGACCCACCCTCCTGCCTCCAAATGTTGATGTTTACCATGGAACGGGAATGTCAAGTATTAACCATCTTTAGTGAACTATATTGGCAGTGTGAACAATGAGACTGGCTTCTCCTCTGTTCTACTAAAGAAGCCAGGACTTAGTCAAACCTTTATAAATACATAGAATTTTATCCAAGTGCAACTGATGTCATAATTTCTCTTCTTCAGGAAAAAATGATTGAAGATAACATTTTGCTTAATCTCTTGAGTCAAAAGAAGATAGTATTATCTTTGCTCTTATCCCCATTATTGACTTATTTCTGGTTATAGGAAAGTGAAAATACCAAAGATACAGTAAGTGTGTATCTGTATTAGTTTCAGTATAATTACAACTATTTTATTGTTTTTATTTATGTAATAGTAGTGGCCAGAAGTCTTACTCATAAGCTAGAACAGTTTCATGTGGGATGCTTTCCAAACACAGAATAAAAAGATGATCCCTCCCTCCAAAAGCTTGCAGCAAGGAAACAATAAGGCTGTATTACTTGGCAGCAATCACTGTAATCACAGCACTTCAGCAACTGCATTATTATCAAGTGACTTTTATGTCATTTCCTTAGGAGGACAGAGTGTCTGTGAGGTATTAGCAATCTATCTGTCTCCGTTTGCACTTTTTCTGTCTTGGCCAAACCCATTACACTCAGTCAACTTCATGGTAACTCGCTTGCATTAACTATGACAACACTGAGGCATGCACTGTTCTGGCTCATTTTGAAAGCTCAGAATAAGACATTTGTAATTCTGAAATTAAAAAAAAAATCATAGGTGATATGAAATTCCTATCTCAAGAAAAATATTACTTTGTGAGCTGAATTGGCTCCTCCTTATAATATTAAACACTGATCTCCAACCTGTTCTCATTTTTAATTTTTGCCAGTATTATCTGGAGAGGAAGTCAAGCTCCTGTCTGCATAGAAAAGATACATATGTTTTATGTGCTCAAACACACATGCACGTTCTCTCTCTCTTACTCTCTTCTGATTTACAACAGCAGATTACCCATTAAAAAAGCATTAAACATATCACTGCCAGTGGAAAGCAGCTGTAGTGGTTAAAGGTAACTGTGTACATCAGAAAGGTCTGTTGAAGAGCAAATCTGATTAATGATATGGCAAATAACCCATGGATCTAAAAAGATAGAGCACATATTTCACTATTCCAAAGAAGCTTTAATAATTCCAAAATCTACTGCGTAAATATATATGCACATTATTGCAAAATACAGAAAACCCTATTGCTTATCTCACCCAAAGTAATGTCTGAGAGAACAGGGGGAAAATGCCACTGTAAGCAGCTCCTTCTGTATGGTGCAGTCAAGAGAATGAGTATGCCATTAATAGAACATTTTTAGGCTATAAACCTCTGCCAGTAGCCTGCAATACCGATATTCGCATATGTATGTGAAAGGTCAGCTTTAGCCAGTTAAATGATTACTCAGTGGAGACACAAGCTGGGCTGTCCACATTGACAAGTGATATAAGCCTTTGTTTGTTCAGCTCAAAGGGATAATCAGTAACTGTACAAACTTAAAAAGTGAAATCTGGAATGCTTTCCCTGTCCTACACAAAACTGGAATAATGCAGGTTGCTCTTGGTACAGTAAGTCAAACCTTTGACTATTGTATTTCAATAAGTTTTCCCCTTTGGTACCAATAACTCTTTGGGATGCAGATGCAGGGAGTATTTCCACATCAGTCTTCAGCTGACTGAGTATGCAATATTCCCTTGAGTGAGGATTGTTCTTTGCCCAAGCTAGAGAGACTAAAACAATTAAAGATAAGCAATAGCTTTTGTTCTCAGTTGCAAAAATGTCGTTAAATTACCAAACTTCCTACTGAGCCTACATGGGTAGATATGTAACATGCATCTTTCTTCCCTGTACTTATTATCCTAAAGCTCTAACATGTTTGAGGATCCATCTGCATGAGAAATTGTCTTTCTTGCAATTTAGATCTGAAGCTTTGAGTTTGAGCTCTGTGTTGGGGTAAGCAAAAAAGAGTTTTCAGCCTTGGAACTCCCTCTCCTCATCCAGAAATAGCTTGACTCAAGTGAGACCTTGTGGACTTGCTTGAAAACTCCCCTGTTTTTCTGGGACATAAATTGTGAATGGGACCTTATGGGAGAAAATTGTAACTGAAGCAGCACAGAGCTATTGGAAATGGCTGCCCTTGTATTTCAAGCTAAGTAGAAGGTACTATGAGTGTGTATAGATGGGTACTGCTTTTGAACAGTTCTAGAAATCAAACAGGGAATTAAATCTATAGGCATTTAACCATAAACCTGTAGAAAAGCAGCTAATCTCTTGTCCTTCAACAACTGTGTTTACCTGGGCATCTACTTGTCTGTTTTTTATTACAAAGCTGAAGTTCTGTCAAACAAGAAACAAACCTACACAGTTCTCAAATATGCTTACAATTTGGCTGAATGTTATCAATAAGCCAACAGTTCAGACTGATTTAAGCCCTTATTTTAACCAAGTTATCTAAAATGGTCAATTAAACAACTATAAGCTAAAAAAAATTGAGAGATGGCCTCCTACAGGTATTTTAATTCTCCTGAATGGATACATTTAGAAATAATTTATGAAAATGTAATACAATTGAAAAAATATTCACCTTATTCTATTCTCAACTACACCATTTTACACTCTGCAGCAAATGGGTATTACTCTTCTCTGTTTCTCTAAAATGCTCAATGAGTTCAAATGACTCTCAAATCTACTGAGACAGTTGAATTATTGCAAAAATCTGTCTAGGGCTGTAAACGTGTTCTTTTGACTCCCCCTCCATCCTACTGAAAAATAAACTACTGTTCTGCATGGCTTATTTTGTCTCTGTCAAGGAAACTTTCTGCTCTCATCTCAGGAGAATTGTACTAGAGCAATCTGATCCTGACCTTTCTACCTCTTCCTCGAATAACAGAGGAAAATTGGACAGTGAAAAGTGGTGTATGCTCCATAATTGTATCCCAGACACAATCTAATGACACTTTTCTTCTAGTAAAAACAACAGTTGCAGCAAAGGTTAAGGTAAACAGGTTAGCTAATTACCTCTTAATCAAATCCAGTTATAATTTACTGCTCTCCTCTGAAACTCTGTGCCTACTAAACCACTGACATTGGTTGGATTAGCTTATCGCTGATAAATGCAGTGTGATTAATTTCTCCCACAGTACAGCAGCATGTAAACATCAAACAGAAATAAAATATGACCAAATAAACTCAAGTCACACACTATCACAGCAGAACTCTCCAAGGCCCTCACGTACCAGGCACTGAAACTGAATCCTTTTTTACAGGAGGTGGTGGTGGGGAAGCAATAATTTTTCTTATTTTTGTCACAAAGACAAAGAAGAAAACATCAAAAGTGAAATACACTGCTATTTTCATGCTGAGGCAAGTCATACTGCATACATATAACATGCACATTTGTGCATGCAAATCCTTGATATAGACATGTAAATCAGGTGCATGCATATGAACACAATCATGCATTTGTCATACTAAGCTTTGAAAATGTGGCTCTGAACATGCAAAGTGACTCATTTTTAAGTTGTCTTTTTAGAATATGGAATAATCTGTTTTTCAAGTAAGTGAGAGGAAATAAACAGCGCTCAATTAAAACCCCCTTTGAAATGTTTATATGAAATCTGAAACTACATTCACTTCTTGAGTTTATACTTTGGTTTCAAGTTCAAACTGGCTTAATCAAAACATTTGCTAAATTTTGAGCAAACTTGAGACTAGTTTTTAAAGAAGCTGGTTTGAGGTATGGTTCTGTATCAAAATAATAAGGAAGTCATAGTTCCCTAGAGCTTTCTTATGAGCCATATGAAATGCAATAGTTCAGTTCAGAAGCCATCAAAATCTTCTATTGGATAGATTAGCAGTTGCTACTACCCTTTGATTTGCTCCCTTTTGCATCTCTTTTTGTTAGCTCTTCCATTGTGTATCTTGTGGAAAACAGACCTTAAGTCCAGGACTCTACGCAGGGGTTGGGTTTTTCTCAAGCCATTGGAGTCCCAGCCGATAAGTAAGAGTCCTGGACTACAGACCAAAGTAATTCCATCATCACCAGAGGAAGACAAAGTGCCTAAGACAAACTGAGAAGCCAAGGGAATCTGCAGCTGAGAATCAAACTGGGACCAGTCAGGAATTCAGTAGCATTAAGGGCAAATTAAAGGACATTTTTAAAGCTTGGAGTGCACTCCACTGTTTGCAAGGAATTGTTCATGCTTTTTACAACTCTTCCTCAGATCTGTTGTTCACTGATGCATTCAGTATGAAGCAATAAGGATGATTCTGATATGTGAATTCTCCTCCTTTGAATTCATTTTACATAGGTGATAATTTTATCAATGTAATTGCTATATGAAGTGACATTGTTAGAAAATATTTTTATACCATACACCAGTACAGGAAAGCATTGCCTGGTCAGAACAGAGGTCAGGGTTTGGTCTGTTAAGCTTTTGGTAGCTGCAAAATGCTGCATGAGGCTTTTTAAATTGCCCACCTGCCAATATAGACCTGGTTGCTGCTTCTATTTCCTTATACAGCAATGGACAAAGTAAGAAATTCCTGCGCACACTCAAGGAGCCACTTTTTTCCCTGCAGGGCTGACGTCTGTCTGGCTGAATGATGAAAACTGTTGGATGGTTAGACAGGAGAACTGTATCTTCTCCATAGCCAGTATGCCTCTGACCAGCACTGTTATTTAAGACTCACTTCCATTCAGTGGCAGATCCAGGAAAACAGGCAAGAACATAAGCTAGCTTTTGGGTGAGAACAGCTGCGGGCCTTCAGTGCAATTGTAATTTGGCACCTTAAATTCATGACCCTTTAAATTCAGTGTCATGTGAATCCTGATTATTCATCCCCTGAGGGAAAGGGAGCCTGTTTGAGAATCTCTCACACTTTCAAACTGCCCCACATCTTTGTGGCTTTAAGCCACTTTAAAGTAAAAATCCTTCCATCAGCTATTGTTCAGTGGCTGTTGAAAACTACTTGAAATAGAACTTACTCAGCAGCTTTGTATACAGCTCAATCTCTTGTTTTTACAGTGTTGTGGATTGAAACATGAATGCAATTATTCTGGCTGAAACCTATGCCTCTCCACAATTCTGTTTAATATCAAATCTAAAGCTCTTTGCTTGTCTGTTGTGGATTGTCATCTGGCTCTATTCTGCCAGGATTGGGTACTGGAATACTGTTCATATTTCAAAAAAAAATTATTGTATAGTCTCTTGCCCAAACTGCCTAATACAACCAGGCTAGCTGGGATATGCAAAACCCTGAGTATTCTAGTCATGCCTTTGGAGTCCTCCTTTTTCTCATGGAAACCCACTTATTTAATGGCTTATTTATTTCCATTTATTTTAGCTCCTTTCTAAAGGTCTTTACACAACAGTTAGGTCAGAATTTAGTTAGGCTCACCTAGCTTTAGAAACTTCACCAAGGGCTGGCATTTGAACTTTGTCTGCTTGCCGTTAGCTTCCCCTTTAGTCAATGTATAGAGCAAGTTGTATGTAAAGGATTATTCAGCACATCCGAGATCTGTATTACCATATAGATGTAGAGTTAACTATCCTGGAAGACTCCAGGGCACAGGACACTATCTAACTTTCCATGTCTACTGTATGGATTTCTGTGCGTAAACTAGTCATCTTAGACATCCTCTAGAATGAATGGAGAGGGGAAAAAAAAGGGTACTTTCAGGTTGTCATTCATCTCATGACCAAAGCTGGTGAGATAAATCCCCCTCTTTTGTGTTCCCAAGAGACAGTGCAATGCACACCTGCAAGGGGATAGAGGTCTGTGGTGGTTAGATGAATCCCATCCTGGAGTGACTGTGTTTTAGACTTAAGAGCCTCCATTAAAATTCTAAGTTACTTAGGATGAACCAAGGCAAAATAATCCTGGACTTTTAAAATTGCTCCTCTGCAGCAGAATCAATTCCATTAAACAATATTGAGTTTATTTAAATCAGATAATCCATGGAGGATATTAAGAAAGCAAGTGTTGCAAGCTATTTGCATGGAATTGTTGAATCTTATTGTGCTATGTAATTTTCATCTGTTTTTTCATTAGTGTGTAGAAAGAAACTCTTTCTGTGCAGCAGATCTAGTTTTATCTTAGAGTTTTTGAAATGTAATTTATAAGATTTGAAAAGATTGTTAGCTGACTGAGACTTTGGTGAATTAGGAAGCATTAATAAATGTGAAGTGCATGGTGAGGACTGCATCATCTTGGAACTATGTATTGAGAATTCCTAATGCACAGCAAGTTCGAAAGCCTACTGGCAGTGACACTAGCTCTGAAGAGTCTTACACATTTGAAAGAGAGCACAATCTGCTTCTAGTATCTCCTGTGAAAAGCACCCATTAAAATATAGAACTAACAGCAGCTGTTTTTATAGGAAGGAATTTTACTTGTAGCTTTTATGAACAATGAGAGAAAATGACTTAGTCCTAGCTGTGCGATAATGGTCTCAGTCACTCACTTGTCAACAGATCAAAACCGCTGCCTTAGTGGTATATAATGGTCGACGCAACTGAGAGAATAATATGGGCATTTTTACTGTTCTTCCAAGTTCCCACCCTAGCACTGCAAAGGGATAATACTCTGAACACTTCTTATCTCAAGCTGATACTCAAGTTTCCCCTTATGATGTGAGATGCTCACTAGCTATACTAGAGGATAATGAAAAGTAAAAAGGTTATGTAAACTGTCGGTCTTGTCTGGACCAATGAAAGTTTTGTATTCATTCAGAATGGAAGTGTCAGCAGGACAGACTGAAGGCTCCCAGCCTTCTTGGAGCATGCTCACTGCATTGGGCCTCAAGGGTGAGCAGGAAGGAAGACCCCTGTATAAAATGAAGTGGTGTCAAAGGGATGCCTCACTGCTGGGTACTGATGCACCCATAGGGAACCTTGGAGCCAGTAACATAGGCACATTCAGGTTCAGGGAGCAGCTTTGGGGACCATGGTTTTTGGATTCGTGTACCACTTGCAGCAGTTATCTGTCCTGTTCATGTTCCTGTGCAGGTCTGGTGCCAAGTCCTGAGAATGTCAGGGCTTAAACTTTTGTCCTCTCCCCAGTATTTTCCTAGGTCGGGAGGCTCTTATCTCAGCATGTTGGCATTCATGGATCCCATTCTCGCTTAGACAACTCTCCTCCTATACTGCATGAGGTGCCTGGACATGAAATCTAAAGCTGGTAGACGCCTAGGAGTGCTGAGACTAAATCCACTTTGTGAATCCAGTCCCTTTGTGAATGCCAGCTGTACTTGAACATTTGACTTAGGATCTTAAAATTCCTTTGTAGATCTAGCCCTTAGGCACCTTTGAAAATCCCACCGTAGGAAATGAGGGTTTTTTTTCACCATAAGTGTGAAATAGGGTGTAACTCTTACTGGTTTTAGTGCAACTAAGATCATGTAGCACTTTTTATAGACTGCCAAAGGGTTGAAATATGGTCAGTAAACCAGAAAGTGTTTTAAGGGGAGTAGACATTAAGGGGTTACATCTGCATGGGCTCATTGACATCTGTATTTAAAGCACAGGGGGGACTCTGATGCCTTTTGGGAAGAATGCAGCTACTTGCACTTTATTTTATTTTTGTAATTTGAGTGATGGGTCCCTGGAGCTGAGGAGAGATGATCCTTTTTCTTTTTTTTTTTCTTTTTTTTTACCCTGAACATTCAGGTAAATACATAATGAAACTTTGTACAGTGATCCACTGCACAGAAAATTAATTCATTGAATAGCATGGTCTTTCAATGATTATTTGTATTTTCAATTCATTATTTTAAGCAGGCTGGATTTTCAGCACTTAGCTTCCTCTGGAAAAAAACGCTTTAGTATATTAAGGTTTGCACATGAGTTTTCAGGTAAAATTAACTGTGAATCATTGAATGCCGTGGGCTGAAAAAGAAAAAAACAACTTTGTAGTTGTGTGGATACGTGTTTTCATGTATTGAAGGGCTCTTACAACCAGTTTACTGTCATGGACCTTTTGGTGCCTGAGATGAATGTTGTGGGTCCTGTGGAGACAATAATTGCATTTGTTTTGTGAAGGGAAAATATATAATAATTTATTTGTTTTAGGAAAAAGTACCCTGTGAGGTGGACTCCAAGGGAAAAGAAATTTTACCATACAGATTCCAGTCTGCAACTCTTAGAAGTTTGGGATGGTTTGTAGTCTACAAATGCACTGACAAACGTGTGATTTAATGTGGAGAAAAACTAGCACAATGATCCTTTCATAGACCTCTTAAACATTGCTTCCTGTCTACTAGAGGTCACTCCTGGCAATCTGAATGTAATGCTGAACCCTCCAATGGTTTTAATGTGATCTTCACATAACTGCTTCCTTTAGGAGGAAGATGCACAGGTGTTAATCTACTTATATATTTCAGTTGTGTTATTGTGTTAAAGCAGGCTGTGAGAAAATGTTCTCTGTAGTTTGAATTCACTGGCTTTCTTTCCCTTTGTTACAAGCACGTTATGTGAATATATCTAAAGAGCTTTCTCTTGTAAGCTCTAAGGAATTATTTCATGTGTTTTATTCTGGACAGCTTGGTTGTGGGAGAGCAGGATCAAAAACATAAGCTGCAAGTTTTGCCTTGAAGTAAACTGATGTCTTCTGGAAGAGACTTCCAGATACTGGAGCTAAGAATATAGCAAAATTTCATCTTGTACTCACACAAAATCTCATTCTTGAGACTCAGTTGCATTAAGCAGAAAAAGATGTACTTGCAATCCGTGGTTACTCAGTTCCCTAGATGAGACAGTCCGTGAAGGTCTACTTAAAGCAGCTACTTTCACCACCATCTACTTAAATCAACTAAAGAGCTGCCCTTGTGGTTTTTACTTCAAATTTTAGTTTCAGCAGGCAGGTGCTTTGCAACCTTAGGGTGGTATGTTGCATATTTTCTTTTCACTTTTTTATGTTGCTTAATAATGTTTTAGTCATTTAAGGGAGAGATGGTGTTATTAACCGCTGAAAATATGGGAGGTGTAAAGTTCTCGAAGCAAATCAACTTCATTCAGCATAACAAAACTAACAAAACACATATTACTGCACTTTGTAGCTGGTAGAGCTATCATCGTAATTTCCAGTGCAGCACAAGGACTATTTGTCCTTCCTTTCAACAAAACAATTTCTTTTAAAGCAAGCTTCTTGATCAGCTTTGTGGTTCTGTACCAAGCCTCCTCAATCAGAGCTGTTTCAGAGAGGTGTCAGTGCACAGGAATTGCTGACTACAGGAGTTAGCATACATCAGGTTGCATCAAGCATACACTTAAGTGGCATAAAGAGATGTCCATGGGCTGAACAGCTCAGATAAATGACACCATTGAGCACATATCCATTTATTGCAGTTTTATAGACCTTTCAAAGTAGGCTATGGCTGAGTGGGATTGCTGATAGGCAAAGGCAGATGGTAGTAAGGGACTGATAAAGCGCAACAGTGTGTATGGCACCTCTACAGCTGGACATCCAAATTACATTTTCCGTGAGGGTGCTTAAACTCCTGTAATACCTGATGTGCAAGGTGTTTTCAGGTGCCAGAGCAGTTTCTGTTTGATTTGCTTGCTTGCATATTGTGCTTTTTGTCTACCAGCTTGCCTCCTCAGAGATTTTTCAACCCATTGTCCACCATCTGCAATTCTGTAGCCTCTTCCTTTCTAACATCTGCTTGATTTGCCAGGAACTGGTTAGATAAATGAGGTGTGATTGCTGCTGAGCACTTTGGAGCAAAGAAGCTTGTCAATGAGGTCATGCTGTGGTTTTAAGATCCTGACAGTCCAGGCCATTGTTATCAAGATCTGGACTTTCTAGGTTTGTGATTTCATTGTAGCATATCATATTGACACTAATATTTCCTTAATTTGTCTCTGTAGATCACACTTCGACATGTCTATTGCTTTTCTGTGAGATACAAATGTTACTGCTAACTTTAAGGGCAGAGGAGAATTAAGCAGAAAAAGATGTACTATTCTCTAGGTGTTTTGATGTAAGCTTTCTACTTTTGCGGTTTCTGCTGATTCAAAGAGTCAGTCAAAAAGAAACATTCCTTTAAAATATTTAAATAATGTGCCCCCCTGCCCAACTCTGACTGTCCTGTCAGGAAAACACAGTGGAGCCTGACATAGAGTTCATCAATAAGTAATTGTGACTTTGAAGTTGTGTTTGTTGAAAACCCAGGAAACCTCCATTTGAATTGCTTTAATAAGTGTTTACCTTTAGCTTTTAAATTAAAGAAGGAGATAGGAGGGTAGAAAGATCAGAACAAGTGTTTTGCAAATGTAGAAGTCAGTGTATTTGTGAGTGGCAGCTGAAGAGACTTCCTTTTCTATACACAATCTGTGTGCAGTCAAGTTAATTAAATGTGGGTGTTAAGGCATTAACAGCTTGTAGTGTCGTACGACAGTTCTAGATATGAGAGAAATAGGAATGGGTAGGGACTGCAGCTTTGCATGAACTTCCAGCATTAGCTTTTGCTGTAATCCTACATGCAGTAGCTGATGTAACTTGATGMTGCTGCTGGAAGAGGCAGTCCTGTCCCCTCCCTGCTCCTGGCAGCTTTTTCTCACTCGTTACCAGCAAAAGTGTTCAGCTGGCCATGAAGTAGGAGAGGGCCTGCATTTTAAAGGAACCATAATTTTGTTTTCAGTCCAATTCTCCTCTGGCTCCTCTCATCAGTCTGACTTCATGCGCATTAGGGCCAGTGGTGTGGGGACACGATGACAAGCTGAGCTATGACTGACTGAGGGGAGCGCAGGACTGCCCCTGTCTGCAGCTGTGCCAGCGTGTGCCAACTGAAATCCTTCATGCCGTTAGCAACCTTTCTGTGTTAGACAATTGAGGGGAACCATGTTCTGAGACATAAGAAATTTGAAAGCCATCCTGCTAGTGGTTCACTGCTGCTATTATTTCTGGTTGGCCTTATCATGATCGTGGGAAGGCTTAATCAAGGACCAGAAACACATTGCACTAGATGTTGTACAGCCACAAAAAGGGAAAACAGTCTCTGTCCAAAACCAGTGTAAAATTTTGACTCTTACTACAAAAGACCACAAGTGAAAGAGAATTAGGAGTCATGCAGGATGTGAAAGCAAAGGAGTGCAGAAATGATTTTTCTGTGTCAGCATTCAGGTATCTTACAGGGAGGCAAGAATGCAGGCAGAGTAAAATTACATTGCAATAACGAAGACTGTAATGAAGAAAATTTAGGTAAATGGAGAGGAAAAACTCTGTCGTAGAAATGTTATGCTGGACATAACAAGGATCTGCAACAGAGGTCATAGATGTCTGATTCAAAGATCCTGATCATGAGCCTGAAAGACAGGCCAGCATGACTGGGAGATCAGATAGTTGGGGTGGGCTGGGGAAAAGATTCAGTTTTGTTGTAGCTATGTTGAAGTTGACAAGAAGGTATCAAAGAGGTTGCCTTAGATTAAAAAAAAAATTAATTTGTCGAATTAGACAAAAGGAGGCAGATCAGAGCAGAGAAGATCTATGAGGAATCTGCATAGAAATGGCGGTGGGATTTGTGTGATGGATGTTCAAGGGGGAAATGCAGGTTCTTGCATACCAAATGAAGATTTTTAATGTGGGAAATATATATATATATATATATATATAAATTGTATAAAATTCTCACTGCGAAACTCCTCTCTTTTCCCAAACTGCATAAAAAATGAGTGGTGTGACACTATAGTTGCCATGGTGGAGATCTGTTCAAGGAGAAATGGAGTTTTGTAGTCAGCTATGCTAAATTTTCTTTTTTTAGCATGTCTGCATTTAAATAAATGAACAAACAGTATCATGCATCTGTTATAGTTCATGGTTTATTGAATGGGGACTCTATACATGTAGTTTCACTGTAGCTAGGCACAGGAGAAATAGCATAACTATCTTCTGTCAGATGAGATACCACAATCTTTGTATTCTTACAAATAGTTCTCAATTACAACTGTGAAACCTAGGAGGTAGTTAATTTTTTGTCATATCCTACGGAAATAGAGACAAAGTCAAAATATATTTCTAGTATTGAATTATTTCTCCATTTATCGCAAATTAAAGATGCTAATTACTATCTGTATTTTTACAGCCTCCTCTGATTACATTAACCTAACAAAAGGGCAGCCAAAATTCACGATTAAATTTCAAGATAATGCTATTAAACTGCAAAGACTAACTCCATCTCTTTTCCCATCTCTTCTGCCTTTTGGCTGATTTTCATAAACTCCTTTATAAGGTTCATATTAGTCCATTAATTATTCCAGCACAGTATCCAACCTGTATTTGGAAATTTTAGTTTGAAATCATCTTCTTGTTTTAAAAATCTGACTTCAGAGCTGCATATTGCCCAGGGAAGGCAGAAGAATGCAAATAATGAACTGAAATTCAAGAAAAGAAATAGAGAAATAAAAGAGTCTGCTGTGAAAATGTCTTCTGGAAAGGAGAAGTAGAAGGATAGTTTCAAGGAATCACAATTTTGGGGGTTGTAGCTACACCCAAGAAACATTCTGGCAGATAGAACCTGTCAGCAACATACTCAAATTTTCCAAAGGATGTCTCAGAACAGTGGCTTGTGATACTCTCTGTGCATGTGGGATATATGGACTACTATAAAAAGGCAGAGAGTGACTGTAGTATTGTCACTGTTTTCAAAATTCTTATCAGTTTGAGGATTAAGGACTCAGCCTGGAGTGGAATGATATGATCAGGTCAGAAACTCAGCTTACATTAAAACTAGACCAAGTTCCTAGCCTTCTTGGTTGTAGAAAAAAAGTAAAAGTATTTATGTCAAGGCTAGGAGAATAAGAAAATGATATTTTTAAAAGTGTCATGGAGCTTCAGCCAATATCTTATGTTTTGGGATCCCAAAGTCATGTTTTTTAAATACCTAGGATTGGTACTGGGGATTTTACTTTTTTTTTTTTTTTTAAATGAAGTTCTGCTTAACTGTGACTGTGGAAGGAAGCAGCATCACTTGCCAAATGCATTTCAGTCCTTCTCTCCTGGCCGTTTGTGCATAGTTATCCTGGTACAACATCCTGCAAGATGACCGATGTAAAAAGTGACCCGTAGTGCCTCTATTTGAGTGTGAGGCAATTTATGTTGCTACAGGTCAAAGTTTTAGATTGATCTGAGGGTGTACAGTGTGCCTAGTGTCAGGACAGTTGTAAGACCTGGGAAAAGTGTAGAGCTCAGCTGTGCCTCTGAGGGCCAGCCCTCCCTGTAGTATAGTGAGAAGCTCCTCATGCCTGGAAAGGGTAGCAAGCGGCCCACAGCCAGAGCATGCAGCTGCTGCACTTCTCCTGGGATACTCCTGAGAGGGGGCCTGCCTCTTGCTGTAAGGCAGGGACTGCTAAGCCCCTTTTTGTGACATGGTGACCCCAGTACTTCAGCAGCTCTCTCTTCTGCAGGAAAGGTGGTATTTCAGCCAGAAGCATGGACAGACAAGCTTTTTGTGCCATCCCCTCCACTCTGTATCCAAAACAAGGGATAGACACAAGTTATTCCCCAGAGGAGAATATGATGCAGGATTAGTTTGTGTCTTTCATACAAAAGGGAGTTTGAAACTGATGAAATAGGTCTACTTGGAAAGGGTTGAGCTGGAGTATCTTCTCCCAGGTATTTATTTGCTTTGCCACTTGGAACACTCTAGCCCACTCCAAAAGTCAAGGAACAAGCAAGGAACAAATGAAAGAAAAAAAACTGAAGGTATTGATGAGTCCAAAGGCTCATAATTAAACAGGAGTTGGTCCTTCAAAAACAGAAATTATACTTTCCTTGGAGGTGGACCTCTTTTGACCTGGAGGTGAGGCTCGTGATCAACTCTCTCCATTGTGTCACTAACTCAGTAGAAGACAGAGAGTTCAAATTAGGCCCTAAGTGAAGCCTTGAATGAATTTGCATCACCTGATGATTGGATCTTCAGCTGATCAGGATTCCCTTCTGCAAGTGGCTTCAAATCTTCAGTGTTCAGAAGTAGACTATGATGCATGTGTATACTTCTTTAATGGAAATGGGTAGGAATTCTTGCAGGGCAAAAAATTCACGGTATTGCCTCAGTGGAGAAACAGCTAAGGGAAAAAAATCCTAAGGATCAGTGGACTCCCACTGTTGGTTCTGGGAGAGAGAAATTTGCAGGAAAGGGAGTAGGCCCTCCTTAGATTTGCCAGCTCTGTAGTACTTTGCACAGCCATGTTATTGACTAGTAGGGACTTTGTACCTCTCCAGAAGGACCAATGACACAAGCAACACCTGTGTGCGCAGAGAGGGCAAGGCACTGTTACATATTGCTGTGTACAAATAATCCCTCTTTAAGAGAGACCGAGTTTTGGCTATTGCACGCACTCAAGCAGATGTTTACAAGAAAGATGAAAATGTTACTCTTTTGCTACTCAGACACAATGGGAACACCAAATTATATATTATGTCTAATACATATTATATCTCAAGTATTGTATCTCAGCTGCTGTAAATGGAAAAGTGACTGAGAAAATTAATGCTTCCTATAGAAGAGCTACAACAACTTAGTACTTGGAAAATCTAAAATCTCTTCTAGTGAAGGCTCATTTGTTTGGCTTACTGTCCTTAATGAAAAATATGACAAATCCATTCTCACAGGAAAACTCTTAAGCATGGGGTTGTACACAACTCCCACCTACTGGTATTCTTCCTCCCTTGCCATGGCAGAAAAAGGAGATTCCTCTGGTCAACAATAGACGTGTGCACTGCAAGTAACAGGCATCATGGGGGTGACATTCATATCTCCTAAAAGAAGTCAGATGAATTGCACAACACAAGTGCTTATTTCTCCCCGTGGATGAGGAGGAGAGTTTGGGGAATGAGCTCAGACATAGATGACTTTTTTTGGAGATGACTGAAGTGGGCAGGATGCAGTCTGCTGATCCCTTGAGATAAAAGGGTGCTCCTCGTTATGGTCATACTGTCGACCAAAGGCTCAGCTGCTCTGCTGTTGGGACTGCCCTCCTACCCTCCTCCTGAGATTCACTGCCTGAACTGCTTGTGTGACTGCCCCAAAACCATTTCAGTCAAACTGAATTAACCTAAAAATGCCATAAGTTGCTAGTCCAACTTTTGTTGTCTGAAATGCATTTTAAGGGGGTGCATGAGCATGTGTGCACACGCCGTGTGGGAGCAGGCTTGGCCCTAGAGAGGTGTTTGGTGACAGGAAACTAAGGGTGGTCTGGGCTTGCAACGTCCTCGGCCAACGTGGCTGCTGCAGGGAGAAAGCCTGTGCCTGGGGCCAGGGATACTCCTGCGGCTGCAGCCTCTGCTTGTGGCCTCTCCTTGGACCACTGTCTACCAAAGACATGGGGGAAGAACCCAGGATGATCTGTGCTAAGCGTTTTAAGTGATTTCTTTACTTATATGAAAACAAGGTCAGATAGAGGTTTTTGGTGTGGGTTTCACTGGTCTGGCTAGTCAAAAGGATAAATAATTCTTATGGATCTTGAAACAGGAGTAGAGGAACTGGAGGATGCAGATTTCCCTGAATGAGTGACTACGTGTGCTCGTTTGCTTCCCTGGCAAAAACTGGAAACAATCTGTCCCTCCTTAGATGATCCAAAAACCTACTTAAAAAATCAAACACTGAAGCTGATTTTAGTTCAAAATATTTGAAGTAGATCCAGTTTATATTTTCAAAAGGGTTTG
The DNA here is from genome assembly GCF_003343035.1 of Apteryx rowi. Taxonomy (NCBI): domain Eukaryota; kingdom Metazoa; phylum Chordata; class Aves; order Apterygiformes; family Apterygidae; genus Apteryx; species Apteryx rowi. The sequence goes on along the minus strand of NW_020449531.1, from coordinate 367,397 downwards.
ATGCCTATATACATATATATGGCTTTATATTAAATATTATATAAAATAATAAAAACCCAGTGAAAACCCTACTGAACTGATTAAAGAGTTCAGTGGTTTACTGGCAGTCCTTTTTCTATTATACTAAAAGACGAACAATTAGAAATTGGCAACAATCTTTTTATTTAAATAGTTTCTAAAAATATTGATAAGGAAACAGAAAATGAAAAATGGCTATAACACAGTGTGATTGCTTTCACAAAAAAATAATAAAGTATTTTTCACCTGAGCTGCCCACCTGAAGATTAAAGGAGACGGTAATGTGTGCTTTCGGGTCTCTGAGTTTTACAAGGTTCCTTCCCCAATTAGCTAGTTTCATTTTTCTTGTTCTCACCACAGTAGCTGCTGACCTGCATGTTGCTACAAACACCCACAAATCTTGGCGCTGAAGCCTCAAATTACTGTAAATCAAGATCCTCCTTTCGCAGATATGTATTCTAGCTGAACCATGTATAAGATTTTTAGCACTATCATTTTTGGGTTAGATGTGCCCAAATGTTTAGTCATCCTTGACATGCGGGCAGTGGGAAATTATGTATTTGTGTATGTATTAAGCCAGTTGGGGCCACATCTGAGATTTGAGCTGAGCACCTAAGCTTGCAAAACTATGTCTTAAAATAAAGGAGAAGCTGGTATTCTAAATCATGGTTCTGTTGAACTTGTATGCAATGCTTCTACCGTTCCAGGCAGAAAAGCACATTTTTGCTTTTCTTTAAATAATAAATTGACATAGCAAAACATACAGTGGGGCATCTCTGACAGACTGCTGCTCATACAACCTTCAAAACGTTCTGGCTGCAGCACCACATGCCATTGGCCTGCCAAGATTTCCTCTAGCGTTCATGTTAGGAGCCAGATCTTTGACTTCACAAAGCACTAGAGGGCAGGCTAACCTAGATTTTTTTTCCCACCAAATTGAGGAATAAAAGAAATCAAGCTCCCAATCCTATTCAGAAGCATAACTTAAAAGAAAACCTCACACTGCACCCAAAGTCTTTAACAGGAATTAGGCCACTTAACAGGAAATACTTCTTATTTTTGTTGGAGAGCTTTATTTCCAAACCCAAGTGATAAGTGGTGGTGTAGCAAAGCAGACATGAATCATACATAGCTAGGTACAGCCCTGCATTGCTGAGGGGACAGTCTGTACCACCAGCCCTTGGGGATCCCACAGAGGCATGCTTTTCCCAGCCCAGTGGTGCTCTTCCCAGGCCTACAGCTCAGAGTTATGCTCCTGGCTCCTTCCGAGGATGCAGAAAATGCCTGCGTGTCTACCTGTGCATGCCTGGCCCTGCTCTGTGGCCAGCTGAATGGTGGCCTTGCCTCTGCCAGCCAGCTGTCCTTTCTGGAGGGTCATGTATATGACTAATATTCATCCTGGCAGTTAAAAAATACCTTTTGTGCCACTCCCCTGCTGTACACTTGGATAAATGACAAGCTGCTTGTGATTCCCACATTAGTTAGCAACGATTGCAGATGCTTTGTGTTTCAAAGTGGCTGGTAGAACAAGGTATTGGCTTTTGTACTATTAATGGCCTGATTCTGCAAGATTTTCTAATGCAGAGTAGTATTTGCTTCTGGGTTGTCCATCCATTAGACCAGAGCGAGATCAGGGACAGTTCAGCAAGATGGGCTGCAGAGTTAAGCCCTCAGTTACTCTAAAAGAAGCGCTGCTAGTATTTTAATTCTGCAGAACCCAAAGGCACTGACAGATGTTGATGTCCTTCTTCCTGTCTTGATTTGATTACTCTTCACAGCCATTTAATGACTAAGTTTTTCACAGGCTCTGAGCTGATCAGGGTGAAACAGACTGGCTCAGTGGCACAGAGCCACTGACTGAGATAAAATACTGCTGTGAATAAATTAGCTCTGTAGCAGGTCACATACAAGGCACAGAGTTTTAATGGATACATGTATTTTTTTTTTTCTTTAGCTCTCTTACATTTCTTCTTCGGCCCATATAATTTACCATCCAGATTAACCTACCACCCCGAATTATTTGGAACTTTAAAGCCTGTTAATGAAATGCTTCAAGTAAACTGTAAAAAACAACATGCATCAGCTGTCTAGGAGATGTCTTAGGTTGTTTTGTCCATTCCTTGGTCAAGGCAGATTATTTTCTGTAGTACGTCTCTCACCACTTTGTCCAGTTTGAAAATGCCTTTGATTTAAATATCTTTCAGGATATTTGGCGCCAAGCTTAYCCCTGGTATAGCTCCAGTTATCTCAATCAGTCTGATCTCTGGTCAGTGTAAATCCCTGTAGCAGTACTCTGTAATATGATTATTATTAGTTTCAAGGTATTTTCCCTGATTCTTCACAATTTTCTTCACAAAATTTCCTAGTGCTACTCAGCATAACCAGACTATCAAGTCCTCTTTCACTCTTCCAATACCAAACTGGGATAATTTACCTTGAGGGCAAACAAAATTAACAAATGAGTATAAAGCTATTAAGGGCAAATGTTCTGGGAAGTATACTGGCCTATATWTTTTTTTCTGACACAGTAGTCATGGATTGAATGGGATGAAAGGAATTATTAGTCTCTGCTTGTATGGTAGTCTTAAAGATTTTTCTTTCTGAGTAGAACAAATCCTGAGTTCCTAGGGTAAACAGAAATTTGGCTGACTATCAGCCAAATAAAACCTCCCTAAACACCTCAGGATTGTGTCCTGTCTGAGCAAACAAGTTGGAGGGAGTTTTGTGAAGCAGTCTGCCTTTGGCTGACCTTGTGTCACTGCAACTGATGGTGGCTTGCTATTGATTTCAGGGGAGCTGGATTACACCAGTGCTGACTCCCCTGAATATCGTAACATGGGTTTATAATATAACACTCTGAGCTGGTGGCCACACTAATAAGAACATGAGCTGAGCTGTGTCTCACCTTCATTTACTCCAAACCGAAGTGGTCAAGGTATGATGGGAAATTTCTGTGCTCTCAGGAGTTTCAGAGCTGCTTCAGGGCTGCCCATGGCTGCTTATTATTCTGATACCATGTTATTTTATTTRCCAATGAGTGCCTGCTGAGAGATAGCTAGGGCATAGGGAAGCTGCTTTCCTTGGTTAATGAGAGATCGAGAGAGGTGAAAGTGTCAGCAAGTTCCCTTTTTCCACCTAAGACGTATCAAAGCTGACTCTCCATTTCTTTGTACTCCACAAAACATTGATTATAGAAATGAGGAAGTAAAAGAATGTAAAGAATAGACAGCACATACTCAAGTCCACTAGAGCAGTTGGAAATATTCCCACTGCTTTTGAATCCAGCTTGAAACACAAAAGCAGTATCACTGGCTCACTCATGAGTTACGTCTGCCCAGACTTACTGTGCTGCACAGCTACAGTTTGGATTAAAGAGCTGAACATGATCAGAATACATTTATTTTCTGTATTACATACCGCCAGGGAATATTAGAAAGGGGAGTCTTTTGTCAGTCAGCTGCCTTGTGGCTTTTATGGTATACTTGTGGTAGTGTCCTGAAATTTTGTACAAACACAGCTAATCTRTATGATTTCCTTTGTGTATGAAATGGTATGCACTTTGTTTTTTTCTTCAGTCAACAGGGATGCAACTCTTACTGTCATTGTACATGATTGCAAGAGAACAGGTTGGATCTCCAGGCAGAGCATTGTGGTTTACATTTGGAGGGTTTCTATTGCACTGGATGGGACTAAGGAGTACTTCGTTTAGGCATTTGAAGGCCATAAGAATGGGTAGACCTACAGCTGTGTGAATTTTATCCTCAGCTGAGTTTTATCCTCAGACCCTGCATTTTAGCTCCTCTCAAAACCAACAGATATTCCAGCATGGTTTTAAGCTTCTTCTCCAAGTAGAAAGGCTAGGGCTGGTAGAACTGCTGGAGGCTGGCTACAGCTGATGTACTCGGTTAATATATGGTGATGCTTTATTATGTTATTTTTATGTCATTCTGAAATTCATCTACAGAAGCCCACATGCAAATTTAAAGGGAGCATGCCTGTTAAAGGCCTGATTTCAACAGAACATTTAGGCATGTGCTTAACTTGACATCTTTAATGAGATTTAACCACATATTTGTGTTGCTGAATTGAGACCTAAATTGCATTCAGTACAGCACTGATTTCATGAAGCATTAGAGAGTTTGTGACCCCTATGTTACATTGAATGAGCACAGAATTTTGTGATGTTTTTTTGCATCCAGCGTTATACCTACCAGTGGTTGAAGCTCCTGACATACCCAAAAGCTACAAAAATGTAGGGCATAGTTTTTGGATGCAATTTTTCTTATAAAGTGTGATGTTATGTTTTTAAAAGACTACAAGCACAAAATAGAGCTTGGTTTATACATTTGATAACATGCAGATTTACAGAGAAGGGTGGTGGGGCATTAGCTTCTGTTGCTTGATCCTCTGCCCCAGTGCAAGGAACCTGCATGCTCCCGGGGCAGCACTGCACTTTGCAGGACCTGGGGAGTAACCCGACACAGGAGTTGCCTGCCCAGGTATATGATCCAAAGCACAGATAAGGCTCAGCCTTCTTATTCACTTCTGGCCTACGTCTGTCCCTGGCATTTTGAAGTGAAAGTTGAATTCATACCATGTTTCTGTCCTTTGCAAGCACCAGCAGCAATGTAGTTATAAGAATGTAGCCTAAAAGTTGCATGGTTTTTATCTGCTGCATTTCACATAGTGTGTCTTCAAATTCATTTTCTGAATTGTCCCCTGTACAGTTAATCAATTTCCTGATTTTTTTCTTGATCTGAATACAGTCATTCTGGGTGAAGAAACATCTCTCATCCAAGCAATTTAAAACAATGTGCACAAATTATACGTGTTTTATATACATAGCAAATTATTTTTGCTATCTAGTCTCTGATTTCTCTATTTTTGAAGTTAAAATTGTATTTTTGAAGTCAAAATTAGAGGCCTTTTGATTCTATTATTTTTAATTAAAAATATTTATTTACATAATATTTATGTAAATAGTGTATTTCCATTATATGTGCTCTGTTTCACGAACATTTCCACATAGGAAAGCCAGATAATGTTTTTGGTATTGAATTGTAAGTCTGATTGTTGTTTTTAGAAACAAGTATGAACTATATAAGTGAATGATTTGAAGCATGTTGGGTACATGGAATATAATCTTGAATAAATATTTAAAATGTTATCTGTATCTATAAGGACAATTTCCTTCAGGAAATACAGTCTCTCAGGATAGGAGTTAATTCAAAGTTAAAACAGAGCAGGTGATTTCATATCCCCCCACAATGCTGAAATGTTGATTGATTCAGGAGCAAGTCTGGAAAGTGATGACCTTGACATTAGAAAAAAAAATTACTCAAACTCAGTAAAATACACAGAAGGAGGAACCCTGCAATAAGGTCTAGTTCCAACAGAGACTTCATACAGAAGATGAGTGATTGGTGATAAGAAAAGTGTGTTTATTGTTTTATGATAGACTTTCCTCTGTTCGTTCTTGTTCTGAATACATGGACGCTGGTCAGCCAGTGAGTAAACCCATCATGGCCTGCTGTAAAAGACCAAACTTGTGGGAAATGAGTTAAAGCCAGTCCTGAGGAGGCAACCACAGGGGCTGCCTGGGGACAGTGCTGCACTTGGGGAGGAACATGCTGTAAGGTACCACCTCAAACAGCTAAAGGCCTCAGATCAGTGATTTGATTAACAAGAGCTGCAACTAAACGGCACTTTGCCATTTATAACTTGGGCGCTATAAAGTTTCAAGCATATACTGAGCATGGTAGTTTGCACGCTTTTTATTTAACACTACGGCAGTGCCCAAAACCTCTCTGAGATCACCCTGGAGAGTGTCAAAAGTACAATTATCTTGAGGACAATTTAATCTTAATCTCCATGTGCCTCAGTTTCATTGTTAGTAAGAGGTTAAAGATAATAAGACATTGCTGGAGCGCTGCAAATAGATCTGCTTGCAACATTTGGTCAAAAATGATCTTTAATGAAAAATACTGTTTTCATAGTAAACAAATGTTTTAAAAATATTTTTCAGTAAAACTGCATTTACAATTGTCTCCTGAAAGGAAGAGTTGACATTATGCTAACAAACAAAGGACTGGTTGGAGATTTGAAGGCTGGAGGCAGCCTTGGCTTCAGTGACCATGAGATGGTGAAGTTCAGGATTCTGTGAGGAGGAGGSAGGGCAATAAGTAGGATCTCAACCCTGGACTTCAGGAGATCAAACTCTGGCCTCTTCAGGGACCTACTTGGAGGAATCCCATGGGTTAGGGCCCTAGAAGAAAGGGGTGTCCAAGACAGCTGGTTAATATTCAAGCATCATTTCCTCCAAACTCAAGATTGGTGCATCCCTATGAGTAGGAAGTCAAGCAAAGGGGTCAGGAGACCTGTGTGGATGAGCAAGGAACTCCTGGCAAAACTCAGACAGAAGAAGTAAGTATACAGAATATGGAAAAGGGGACAGACCRCTTGGGAGGAATATAGGAATGTTAGAGTATGCAGGGATGCAAGGAGGAAGGCTAAGGCCCATTTGGAATTAAATCTGGCAAGGGTTGTCAAGCGTAACAGGAAGGGCTTCTTTAAATTCATCAGTAGCAAAAGGAAGACTAGGGAAAACGTGGGCCCGGTGGTGAATGGGGTGGGTGCCCTGGTGACGAAGGATGCAGAGAAGGCAGAGTTACTGAATGCCTTCTTTGCTTCAGTCTTTACTGCTCAGGCCAGCCCTCAGGAACTCCAGACCCTGGAGGCAAGAGAGAAAGTCTGGAGAAAGGAAGACTTTCCTTTGGTGGAGGAGGATCGAGTTAGAGATCATTTAAGCAAACTTGACACCCACAAATCCATGGGCCCTGATGGGATGCACCCACGAGTACTGAGGGAGCTGGTGGATGTTATTGCTAAGCCACTCTCCATCATCTTTGAAAGGTCATGGAGAACAGGAGAGGTGCCTGAAGACTGGAAGAAAGCCARTGTCACCCCAGTCTTCAAAAAGGGCAAGAAGGAGGACCCAGGAAACTACGGGCCAGTCAGCCTCACCTGCATCCCTGGAAAGGTGATGGAGCAGCTCATCCTGGAGGTCATCTCCAAGCATGTGGAGGACAAGAAGGTGATCAGGAGTAGTCAGCATGGCTTCACCAAGGGGAAATCATGCCTAACCAATCTGATAGCCTTCTACGATGGAATGACTGGCTGGGTAGATGAGGGGAGAGCAGTGGATGTTGTCTCCCTTGACTTCAGCAAGGCTTTTGACACTGTCTCCCATAACATCCTCGTAGACAAGCTCAGGAAGTGTGGACTAGATGAGTGGACAGTGAGGTGGATTGAGAACTGGCTGAAAGGCAGAGCTCAGAGGGTTGTGATCAGTGGCACAGAGTCTAGTTGGAGGCCTGTAGCTAGCGGTGTCCCCCAGGGGTCGGTACTGGGTCCAGTCTTGTTCAACTTCTTCATCAGTGACTTGGATGAAGGGACAGAGTGCACCCTCAGCAAGTTTGCTGACGATACAAAACTGGGAGGAGTGGCCGATACGCCAGAGGGCTGTGCTGCCATTCAGAGAGACCTGGACAGGCTGGAGAGGTGGGCAGAGAGGAACCTCATCAAGTTCAACAACGGCAGGGTCCTGCACCTAGGGAGGAATAACCCCATACAGCAGCACAGGCTGGGGGTTGACCTGCTGGAAAGCAGCTCTGCAGAGAAGGACCTGGGAGTGCTGGTGGACACCAAGTTGACCATGAGACACCAATGTGCCCTTGTGGCCAATGGTACCCTGGGGTGCACTAGCAAGAGTGTTGCCAGCAGGCCAAGGGAGGTCATCCTCCTCCTCTACTCAGCCCTGGTGAGGCCACATCTAGAGTACTGCGTCCAGTTCTGGACAGTACAAGAGGGATGTGGCACTACTGGAGCAAGTCCAGCGAAGGGCTACGAAGATGATTAGGGGACTGGAGCATCTCTCTTCTGAGGAAAGGCTGAGAGAGCTGGGCCTGTTCAGCCTGGAGAAGAGAAGGCTGAGAGGAGATCTTATCAACGTGTACAAATATCTGAAGGGAGGGTGTCAAGAGGATGGGGCCAGACTCTTTTCAGTGGTGCCCAGCGACAGGACGCAAGGCAAGGGGCACAAACTGAAACACAGACAGTTCCGTCTGAATATGAAGAAAAACTTCTTTACCGTGAGGGTGACAGAGCACTGGAACAGGTTGCCCAGAGAGGTTGTGGAGTCTCCTTCTCTGGAGACATTCAAAACCTGCCTGGACGCGATCCTGTGCAACATGCTCTAGATGACCCTGCTTGAGCAGGGGGTTTGGACTAGATGATCTCCAGAGGTCCCTTCCAACCTCAACCATTCTGTGATTCTGTGATTGTGTTATAATAGTTTTTAAATGAAAATATTTGTAAAAGTTTAAAAGAATCAGAATTATGTTTCATTTTTGTGTTTCAGTTATGTTTCAAGTCAAGTTTTTCAATTTTACAGAAAATGTCAATGTTTTTGTTTTTATACTATTTTATTACAGAAAGAATGGAAATATCAAAATTTCCTGAGAAAACAGCAAATACAAGCCTTCCTACAATACTCTTTCCCTCCCCAGCTCCTGCTGGGGAGTAACATGTTCCTGAAGTTCTGCTCCCTAATGATTTGATATCCTTGGATGGAAAAGTGCACAATTATCATCATTATCATAAGTAAATGGTACCATATTTTAATTCACTTAGTTATTTTACAGTGTTCTAAGAATGGGCTTAAAAGTACCTCTGTGTCTCAAAAGAATATATAAAGAAAGTATTTACTGGAGAGTTTCTTAGAAGAAATCCTGTTTAAATTTTTTTCATACTTTACTGTTTTCAAAGTGTTTCAAATTTTTATTTCAAGCACTGGAGTTTTGAACACAGGACTCTAGACACTTCTGGTAAGATGCACTAGTTTAGATTAAATTACTGTCTGAAAGACTAACCTGAGACAGGAACACCACTGTGCTGGGAAGTGCAAAAACACTTTGAGCTAAATCCTGGCCCATTAAAGCCAGTGGCAGAAATCCCATTCACTTCAATGGAGCCAAGAGTCAGATTTCGCCCACAGTAAGAGACAGTCCTCGTCTAGAAACTCTAGACCTTGCTGCTCTTGTACTTTGGCAACTGAGTCAGCAAACCTCTCCAGCCACCCTCGTGCAGAATAAAAGTTCCAAGAGGTTCCTATCAATAGGACTTAAAAACAAACAAACAAACACAAAACGCGGATGCAGTTCATGGAACAGCTCAAGTTCCTTTGTCTCTTTTTCTGGAACTCTTCACAGGCCCTTCAATCTCTAATTGAAATCTGTAAAATGCCAAATTCATTGTTGTCTCTCCATTGTGTTTCTAGGCAGAGGCAAAGGCTGTTATATGTCAGTACTCCGTATCAGCAGCTCACAGTTAGATAGTTGCAGACTTCATTTAGTGTTGGAGAACAATTCTTCCTGGAGTTTATTGGGGTTTTTTTTATTTTATTTTTCATAGAATCAAATTGGTGCTCCCTACATCTTTTAGCTCCTATTTTGGAAATACCTTCACTATAGCAGCCTTCCAAGATCATAATCTCTATAGTATTCTTGGATTGTAAGGTTTTCAGCATGTCTTATTTTTTAAGCTTGGATAATTCTGCTGAGTGAGAAAAATAAGGGGTGGGCATTTTTTGCTTCACCTTCACGTCTTTCTTACATAGGGGATATAGGGCTTCTAGAAGAGGAGGAAAAAGTTCAAGGCTTGGTCAAAATAACACAATGTCTGTTTATTTTCTTTTGAAAGTGCTTCTTGCTTCTCCTGAACCAATTCATTTCAGGGGAAGCAGACCAACTCTAGTACTTATATGGATATGGGATGACAGTTTTCATCAGAATAAAATTGTCTGGATATGAGATACGAGCAAATCACATTGTTAATGCAGCTTGGGTGTCCGTTCTTGGGGCAAACTCTTTTATTTACGGAGGTGAATTTAGATCACAGCAGGTTTGCAGGGAGAGGTGATATTAAAAGTTGCCGTCAGGAAAAACAGCCAGGGTTTTGGGCTTACAAGTTAACTAGCTATATTAGTTATCTTAAGAAATGTTATTGCTCTTCCTAGCAAAGGTTGTCTCATTTATAACCTTAGAGCATCACACCTACTACTTGAAACACCCATACTGTGTTCTGCCTGTCCATGTATACTGTTCCTCACGAATTTCTGTGATGGGCACTGGAGAACTGGTAAGCTCAATGTATGCTGTGCAAAATGGTTTGATGCATGTTTTAGAGCAGAATGTAAACAGGTAAGGCTGTAATGTATCTAATCTGCTTCCCTTTGCAGGGGACCAAAAGCAATCCACAGGCTCTTTTCGACTGATACATTTTGCCTGATTTATGCTGTATCATATTTCAAGGTTGAGGGTTATAAAGTTTTAAAAGAATGGATTATTGAAAGTTTTAAAACTGTTTTTTATCACATCTTGCTCTGTTAGCAGATTTCATATTTCATTAGACTTCTCCCCATTTCAGTTACATCATTGTTCCCAGAGTTCAAGGGAAAAAAGCCAGAGAAGACTGAAAAACATAAAAGGAAAATATGAACAAAATAACCGTCTTAAGCCAAGTGTTGGTGGGAGGTGCTATGCATAATAGGGTAATTCCATGCTCCTGCAATAAAAGAATCACATGATAGAGGATAAAGAAGAGTCACAAATAATGGTGGGAAAGTCTTCTTTAGAGAACTTCAAGAACAAATATAATTACCAAAAGCATTATTAATTGTGGAGAAAAACACTTTGACCAGCCTTTCATATGATTTAGAATGTTTAGCAATAGTGCGTACACAATTCACCAAGCCAATAAAAAGCAAAGGCTATAAAAATGTGAGCAGAGGGAGGGAGGAGACTGTGTGTTGGGCCTCAAAGGGCATTTTGGTACTGCTGAGCAATTTTTATAATTCACCTGAGCACGATTCGCCCTTGTGCCTGGAGCAGCATTTGATGTAACTTTGCCAGGCTGCACTGCCTGCAGTGGCTGGAGCAGACTTTGCCTGTGTCTCAGTGCTACCTAGGATGTCTACAGTGCCACGGCCTAGCTAGCATGTCCTTCCTGCTCCCAGCATCACATTCTGTGAAAGGTCCTCACAAGATAAACGTGTGTGCTTTCTTTCACAGTTTCTGCACAAGGTCTCTCGTACAAAGAGAGATATATCTGGCTGCGTGCTGGAACCTTGTATTCCTCAGCTCTCTTGGCGTAAGAAGCCAAGGTGAGGTTGGAGCTATTGCCCTGCACAGAGAATGTGGAGAACAGAGAGCAGCCGAAGTGGCCAAACTAAACACCACACATTTGCATGGTGACTGTGCTTTGGCCTGTCATCAAAATCTATGAAGAAAGGAAAAAGGAAAAGAGTTTTCTACTGACTGAATACTAAACTGTCACATATGAAAATTATCTTTCTGTTACTGTTGAGGGAGTCTCTTAAAGATACGGAAGAATAACTGTGCTCAGACTAGTCTTCAAACTACACCACCTTCAGACTTCTAAAAGGCCAGTGCCAAAACTCTTCAGTAGGAATTTTGCCTGTAAAAGTACAGGACTAATTATGCGGGACCAGGGGTTGGTCTGCAGATCCCTGAAGTGTTCCATCATGTTAAGACCTGTGTTGATATGACAAGGGCTATGTTAGTTTTTACTAGCTGTAATCTGTGTTTTTATTTGTGTCATAGTTGTTACAATGATATATGAATATCTTTGGAAGTCTAAAAGTACATATATAGAAGGAATATTTCTTTTTTTTTTGAGTGTGACAGTCTAAAGTTTTTCCTGTCATAACTAGAGACAAGTTAGCAAAAAAGAAAGTCAAGTCACGGGAGAGTCATAAGCAAAATAAAATTGAATCTGAGACAGAAGGAAGGTCTCATTGAAGAAATATAGTAATTGGGCAGCAAAATATTGCCCCTAGCCTAGTGACTAGAAATCTGGCAGCTTTGTCATGTACAGTTCTCCAGCTTCTTTCAAAGCTCATGCCCCTTCTTGATTTAAATATGTAAATCCTATTTAATATTAGTATGGATAAGATGAGTACATTCAGGGGTAAATTTTCCCAAATAGCCCAGGGCCTATTTCTCTGTTAAACTTCATATCCTTTTCCAGTCCTATTAGAGGACTCAATATATAGAAAGTTCATTGTTTGCAAACTAAAAAGAGAAAGAAGAATACTAGTTCCTAAAACTAAACCATTATTAATTCTGTTGCACATCCTTCAGCAGAAGTGCCCTCTCAGAATAGTAATTTGTCATTACAAAATGATAAGTGGACCTAGGCGCTGACCATAGTGTCTTCAAGAGCCCCTATGTGCAAAAGTGGATGCTTACTGTTTGCTAGAGTTACAACTTATGTGTAAAAAGCCCCTTGTGGTTTCCTTGGAAAAGTCTATAGAGACCCTGACCACTAGACTGAAGCCAGTATTTATCTCTCTGAGTCCATTATTTTATCTTAGTGTGCAATCAGACAAAGTGAGCGAAACATGCACACGCACAACCTTATTAGCACTGAGCCCACATGAGGCACGTTGAATATTTTGGCAGTAAACTTTCAATTTTCCAGCTCTGCCAAGTCAAGAAACATGCTAGGAAAAGAAACCTGTGCATAATTAAGTCTTCTTTTTTCTTTTTTTTTCTTGGAGATTTCTCGATTGACTTTAATTATTCTCCATCTCTTTCCCTGCTTGGGAAGTTGCTTTGTTTTTATTTTTTTCTAAGTGAGCTTTCTTGCCAAACAGGTTTGTTTAAGTTCCCACAGTTCTTCTGATTATTAGTAAAACAGTTTAACTTTCAAATACCAAGCCAGAACAAGAGTTATTTAGTTGGGAAAGGGAAACAGCGTTGCAGCACTAATATTTATTTTATTTCTATTGATGTTGCATTGTCAGTGCTGTTAAATGTCTCCTGCTGTTGGTAATGCCATTTCAGTCCTGGGTCCTCGCACTTTGCCTCCTGCTCCTAGTTATGATTGTTTTCCTTTTCTCTGTACCTTATGCAAAATTATTCTCTTATCATCTTCTCATGCATCTTCTTTATAACTCTTAATGTGTATGGCTCCTTGCACAGGTGAGTGGAATTGCCGTAGGGAAAGGACAGAGAAGGCAGTAATAACAAGAATTCTTGGACTGTAAAATGTCTTAATCACTGGAGACATCCTTTCTTGAGAGCACATCCTTTCTTGAGAGCAGTAGGCAAGGAGGCTTAATCTAGATCAAGGCATTCTGGAATATAATAGTAAAGAAACTTCTAATGCAAGATGACAAAACCCACAGTAACTGGTTCAATATAATTGTAATCCTTAAGATCCTAGACAATCACAGCACTATATTTACATTATTTTTCTTTCCTATCTGTTGTGCTAGGGGATTTTTATCTTTCTGCTTATTTCTCAAGGAAAATGCCAGCTTGTATTACCTGATAGTTGGGACTTCTGGATCTTAAATGTATGGCCTTATTTAAAATAGCTAGGCAGGTGAGAGCCAGGGAATAGTCCTAGGAACTCACTGTAGCTTCTTGTGGGAATAAAGTTAGTCACTGGTTCATACTGTATTAGTAGGGCTCAAAGGCTGTAATTTCTTTCTGAAGCATGAAATATGGCTTTCTGCCCTGGAGAGTGGCAGACACGGTGGCTACGTCCATATTAGTAAATAAAATGAACCAGAGCCTGTTCTCTGTCCCTGAGGCCAAGAGGCAAGACACATCTGGGTCCATACAGCTCCAGTCTCCTCCATGCCCTGGCAGAAGACTGGGCTTGTCCATCCTGGCTCCTGGGAGTCATTCCAAGCTTGCGTTACCTGCAAGCCCTGCACAAGTGTTGCCTGGGAGAGTACTGATGGCCACAGGCTGTCAGAGCTGCCACACGTGCTGAGAGCTGAACCACATGGATAATGCTGGGTTCACGCTCAGGCCTGTGCCCTGCCTTGTTTTATAAAGCACTGCAGATGTGGGTTTGGAGTGCAAAGGCTGGATTCAGCAGTGGCTTCAGGCCCCATTGAATAGGTATAGGTAGGCTCTGTGGCTGCGGAGCGTGGCTGTATTCTACGAGAAGATGTCCTACGAGAAGATGTCTTATGAGAAGATATCTTCTGCTGTTTCATGTGTCATTTGGTGCGAATGGCAAACTGAAGCCATCGTAGCCCCCAGGAAAACTGCACCTGTGATTTGTTCAAAACCACTGCTGTCAGATAGAAAAACTTCCATAGATTTTGCGTCCGAAGTTTAACAGAGACCAAAGTACAACTAAGCTGGTTACCGCACAGGAATGCTGCAGTCCTGCAGCCGATCTTTCTGCAAAGAAAAGAAATATCCCCCCTCCCATTCGTCCTGCTCAGAGCAACTCTTCTGTCCCGTGTCACTGCACTCTGGCAGGGCTGGTTGCAGGTGGACCTCCCTCCCTTGGGTGATTATGCACCTTCAGAAAAGGGAGGGAGAAGCACTTGCACTGTCCTGAAGAGGAGGCATTCAGCCTGGTTACAGGTAGACATTTAAAAAGAATGGGAAAGATTTATTGTGGTTCTTTTCTTCTCACTCCCCTTATATCCTCTTTCACGAAAGCACCAGGAAGGCTCTAGATCTAATAATGTGAATGATATTAATTAATCACCAGATGTTGTGTTAGTTTAAGGATATATTAGACAGGGAATCTATTGTCCTTCTATTTAGGGGAAAAAATCATGTAATCGTGTGTGCCAAAATAGATTTTCAGGGAATGAATTTGTGGGCAAATCCAGTGAAGAGTTGTAGCGAAAAGAAGTGATTAATTCTGAAATTTCAAAAAATGTCAAAAGACTATTTTGGAACTGCTGAAAAATTTTGTTCCCTTTTAAAAGGTACGGGTTTTGTATTTTTGCTTTTAAAATTGATTTATTTCAGAAAAAGAGGCAATAACTGGTAACTAACAGCAGTATCTCATTGTAAATTRAATGAAAAATGTGTCTTGCCTCAAAATGGAGTGTTCTGGGACTCTAAAAAACCAACAAAACTTAAAGGACTGTCTCTTCCACCTGAGCATATTTTCTTTCTCATTTTTTTAAATTTGTTCTTTGAGAGAAAAAAAAACTTTTTTTTTTGCACAGACCTAATTATGGCCACCTATTTTGTCATTCAGACTAAAAAATCTCTCTCTCCCATGTCTTCCTGAATGCAAAAGATTAAAAAGAATCTGTGCAAGACAAATAATGTGTTTGTTGTACTAAACTATCTAATAACTGGAAAAAAGTAAGAGATATGATACTTAATACAGTATTCTGAAAATGGTCAAAGAGAACATTGAAGTTTCCCTGCTCTACTAAATTTGGTTGTAAATGTTCAACTAAGTGCTCTGTCAGTGCCTTCTGACTCCTGTTCCCATATTCAGATAAGATTTTTCTTGCCATCCAAAGAAGGAAGAATTGCCAAGTGCTCAGATTTGATTTTTAAGATTACATTTAAATAAGAGTTGAGATTTTCTGAGATGTTCAAGAGATCTAGACACTTCTTTTCCAGAACAATGAACATTAACTTGAAACCCTTAGCCAAAATGTTTTCAAGTCCATTTAAAAAAAAAAAAAAAAAAGGTCTTTTTACATACACAAAGTATTAGGCAAGAGACTGGTGCTGGTAATTTTTTTTTTTCATTTGTTTTATATGTTTTATACAGGGAACAGAATTCTGAAGCTTGCAACACAGACTGGAAAGGCAGCTCAAGTCCTTTTAGACAATGAACAACAGTGGAGGGGACTGTATCCACGAAATGAGTCAGGAGGGGCAGTTTTGCCACCAGAGAAGAATTCCTCTTCACCAGCTGTGATATCATTTAATAATGACAGCTCTCCGGTTTGTAAGTGCAGCATGTGTCTTCAATGCCTTATTTGCAACTGTTTTTTGAGATAATGATTTAGGGTCACATCCTGCTTGCTTGATCTGCTTTTAGTTTCTGTGCCTTTGACAAGACAACTGCCAAGAGTAAGGTGAATAGACTTACGGCCTCCAAGGGAAAATTCCTAGTGCTTCAGACCTTGGATCCATCCTTAACTTGTATGAATTAGGGATAAACTTTCTCTGTGGATGGCCTGGGTCAGCCACATCTTTCTTTGAAGTGCACCATACTGGCCACAGTTGGTGACAAGGCATTAGATGAGACAGCAGTTTCTGTGTTCATAAACCGTCCCTAACGTTTTGCTCTGAAGGTATCACAAATACCTTGTTTAACATTTTACAGGAACTGCTTTGGGAAGGGAAGGGATTGGAGACATTCCCATGAACTTTGTTACCCCTTCTCCTCCCCATGAAATCTAAGTCTTAAAGCAGCTAGCATATGTCTGATGAAAAGCCACTAATGTATATGCTCATCTTGCACTAAGCTGGATATTTACATGGCTTAGGGAATGCTTGGTCTTTCGCAGGGCCAAGAAAAATAAAGTCACCAACCACCCCCCACAATTAAAAATGAAGTGCTGCTCACAGCCATATGTAGCAAACCTTGCAGCATTGCTTGTTTGTTTGTTTGTTTTATAATGTTCTAAAACTTGGTTCAGATTATTTTGTTTCCAGAGCCTTTGCCCCTAAGAGGCAAAGAACTTTTTATAAAAAATGTATATGGGAACATCTGTGTATAATTTTTTAAGGACCATGGTACAGGAGAAAGCAGGTTAGTTTAGGACAGGCTGGAACTACATGATGACAGCAGGAGATGCAAAGAGGACTATTGTGTTTGTTAAAAATAAATAAATGAATGCTGGAAGAAATTCTTTCATTAAATTGGAAACAGCATTATCCAAGGAGTTTGCAGTATTAATTAAATTGTGTAGCATTAAAATATAACTTTTGCCATGATGGCATTTCATTAAGGGCTCAGGCTAGAGATAGCAGCAAATGTATAATCTGATCCTTACCCTGAGCACAGGAAGATGTGGGTATGTTTGAACAAAGGATTACCATTTATGAAAGTCTTGAACAGGAGAGAGGGGGAGGGAGCTTGCTTTGTCAGTGAAAGGGGAAATAGTTATCACTGCAAAACATTGCTTTGCCCTGGGCTCAGCCTATGGAGGAGGAAGACTCCCTGCAGAACATACAGGGATCTGCAGGGGTGAACCACTTCTAGGAGTACTGGTTAGCTGTGTTTCTAGGAAGGTAGATATTTCTGCATGAGATAAGACAGTTGTTCTTTCAGTCTAGTAACTCCTTTCTAATATTGATAGTACCAGTTGGTTCATGAGTAGATGTGAAAATCCCCAATGCAGRCAGTTAAGAATAACCATAGATTTGAGAGATTCTGGTTTTTATATGGTGCATATTACCTTGTGGCAGAAAAAAATTGCTGAAGCAAGTAGCTTCCTTGACCCAAAAGAGGTCATAGAAAAGAAGGGTTCTGAAGAAAATAAAAGCTTTAAAAATGTTTACATTTGGAAATGTTAAAGCATTTCACTGCAAGTTTAATCCACCTCTGCCCATGCAGTCATGGTGGCTCAGGGGTGTTTTGGTCCGGATGTGTCTTGCTTTCATGGACTGGGCACTAAAGCCTACTGCACATCATATAACTCAAATCTCTGAATTTGCTCTACTATACAATGGGAAGGTAATCTGTTGTTTTGTAGGAAATACAGACCTGCAAGGGAGCCCAGCACATGAGAGATACCTTCAGATCCTGTGAGGACTCCATGATTGTTCACATTGATTTTGAAAAAAGCAAAAATGTCATTGAGAGAACAACCATGCATCTGTAGAAAATTCCTAGCCAACTCCAGTGATTGGCTGATGCTCTGAAGGGAAGTTTTATTTAATTTCTCAAAAAGTCAGTCTTTTATGCAACTATAGATTTTTTGCTATGTAAAATTCTAAGGCATAGTTAGAATCCTCCTAAAACATGGCCTGGATATTTCTTGGTTTGTCAAAAGGGAAAAAAGGACACTGAATGCATAACTGACCACTGGTTTAGTTTCCCAAAGGATATGGTGGATTTGCTGTCACATCAACTGTTTCAAGCAAAATTGACTATTTCCTTAGCAGGGACGCTCCTGTCCAGCTACTACTTTTTGAGGTTGGTGCAGGAATTACTGAAAGTTAAAACACATTAAAAGTATTATAATGCTCCATTCTGTCTGAGCGAAAATATACCTACTAATCTCTTTAACTTTTCCCATCTGTTGTGTGTTCCTCTCTATAAGCATCCCACTGAGAAAAGACGTTAATTAGAACTAAATTGTTCATTGTGAGTCATAGGACTGCAATAGGCAGAATTTACACTGTTAAACTTTTTTCCACAGACCACTCTATTTTTCTACTGTATTTTGAAGGTTGCACAATGAAAATACATGAGCCGAGAGTTGTGCCTAACACCTGTACGAGGTGGCTACCCACACATGAAGTCCTAGCTCCATATTATGGTTGCATTCACAGCTCATGGGGCAGTTTCAGTGCTTTACCCAACAATATCTCTTTGGAACATCTATTTGCTCATGATCCTCTCAGAGGTTGCTTTTAGAACAGTTTGGGATTCTCTGATTTGGGGTCCACTGGATTTTTTTTATTGCTGTTCATTGGCTGTATGCTTACATCAGCCAGTTTTCACCATCTTACCAAGTTAGACTGTGGCCATGAGTCTTCATTGACTGAGCCTACCCCTTATCCCATGGGAAAGTTATTATAAGATATAATTTCTCATCTAGTTGGGTGTTACAGATTTCTCCATATGGATATAGTTTCAAGAGATGCACTCTCAACATCTTGACTTGATATTTAACAAATGTATGCATCGCATGTATCTAGATTCAAATGCATTCTTGCAAAAGTCTAACAAATGCAGACTTAATTTCTTAGTAGAGTCTACTAAAGGATACTATCCTGTGGCACAAGGATAATCTTTAGTAGATTTTAGAAGGATTTTAATTGTTACATTTCACTTAAAAAAATCTTCCATAATTTACTATAAAATAGTGTTTCTCCCTAATTATTAAATCACATGAGGGTCAGAGAGCATATAATTATGCTATTCTGTCTGCCAAATTAAGTCAGCTATCAAAGATGCATTGGTTCTGGTATAAGGTAAAATTTGTGGTACAGTGTGAGCATATCAGTGACATAAATAGAAAGTATATTTCTAGAAAATATTAAATAGATTGCACCATTGTAAAAATGAGGCATGGGAGGTGAAGGTAACAAGGGATCAAAAGTAGAGCAGGCAAGCCCTATTCCTTCTGCTTTGCGCTAGTGTTTCTGTGTGTGGAGCAGAGGAAGAACCTGACATTTCGAATGGCATTAAAATTGTCATGCTATTTCCTCTCTCAGAAATCTGTTCAATAGTAGTTAACAAACTACTTTTCTCCTTACCAAAGTTGCCATGAAAATGAGAATTATGAAAGTAGAGGAAAATCACAGATACCATGTTTCTGAATTTCCTATTTACTAAAAGGTGAAATTAAGAGCAATAACAACTCCTGCTGTGAGAAATAAGCATACAATTTCTGACAGACTGCTTGTTTTAAAAGTTGCTAATGCAGTTAGGAAGCGATAAGTTCTCCTTTTCACTGTGCTGAATTATTCACAATAGGCTGATGAGCTCCTCACTGGACACCTATACACACGCGTGGGAATGCTTATTTTCATACTTGGAGGGGTCGATATGAAACACAGGAGGTGCGTGTGCGCGGGGCAGCTAACGCGTCTGTCTGCAACACCCAACGTGGTTGTAGCACCGGCAGCTCAGGGAGGCGCCAGCCACGTTTCATTAGAGGGTTTAATCGGAGCGTTTTTGTCTGACGATCGCTCCCGTGAATTGACACACTTGGACGTGAACGCGTGGGGCAAGGCGAGGGGGCTGTGACGGCTGCCAGCAGCTGAGCCGCGGGCCGGGGCATTTCAGGGACTGCACTCCTGATGTCCCCCTCGCCTCCGCGGGGGGCCGGCAAGGCCTGGGGGTGCCTGCGGGCCCGGGCGCCCCAGGGGGATGCTAGCTGGGCTGAGCCGCAGCGGCAGCCCGCACCGGCCCCTGCCGCTCCCGGTTCCGCGCAGGAGCCCCCTGCTCCCCTCGGCTCCTCGGCAAGCCTGCTCTGCCATGCCTTGTGTGCCGCCCCGCGACGTGCCAGCTTGCGAGCCGAGCTAAAACGCCGTGTTTCTTTTTCCTCATAGGCTTCTTGTAACTTCTTCACCCAGAAATTGTCCACCTCTGCCTCTTCACCAAATGTAAGTCTTCTGTAATAGCATCTGGTTGAATGAAAAGAGATAAATCACCGTTTGTGTGAAACAAGAACAATAAACGGATGTCACATTTGCTGTAATAGTTAAGGTTAATTGCATTCCCTCTCTTAAAAGTGAGGGGATGTAGTTATGATAGTGGCGTGTTTATCTTTCATTTGTCAGCAATTAGCCTGAGAAGGTGCTTGTCTTGACAATTTTCTGATCAYGAGCCAGGGTGCAAGGGAAAGTCTTTGTCACTGTGCATTTTCTTACCACTGTTAATCCACTTTCTTTGATTGATAATTGCCCCTATGGATTGTTACCAAAATGGGATTATGTACAGTACAGATAGGGAAAAGCAGAGGAGATCTGGTTTATTTCTTGCTTGATTTAAAGATGAGAGTGAAGTGAGTTAGGAGAGAGGGAGCAGCGTACGGATGTGTTTCTTTGTGAGTGTCCAGCCTCAAGGAGAACTGTTCGCTCTGTGATTAATACGTCGGAGCTGAGTGCATCCAGCGTTATCCTTCTTGTTTAAACCATATACAACGCAAGAGAAAGGGCCACCACAAAAAGGATGACATCAGTTTTTCTTAAATTTCTTAAGTGGTCCTGTTAACAAGGCTGAGCAGGGAGCTGACAGATTAGAGAGGGTTTTCAAAAGCAGGGAAAGCTGTAGAGAGGCAGGTGATGTTTTGAAGATGAAGTATTTTGAGCTCTCTCATGCTATTAAATTACAAGGGCATGGTATTAGGTTTTTATTTCTCCCCTTTCTGAATTTTAGACTGAAAGGACCTTACTGATGCATATTGCACCACATGTTTTCCATTTGTTCTAATGGTTGCCTGTCTGACATAGTTGAAAATATTTACAAGTATTAGAACACTGGCTCTTACATCCCCTGATGATGCGTTCCAGGTGACATCAGCGTAAATATCGCCTGGCTGGGGGGAAAATCCAACCTGCACGTCGTGATCTGTGCAACTCTTCATGAAACCAGGTGAGGCAGCCAAAAGTTTGAGGTGTTTTCATTCTTTCCAAAAGTGACTCTCTGGAAAGAAATTCATTGGTTCCTAAGATTCAGGTTAACTATTTTCAAGAAAATCAAGAAAAATCTTGATTAATGTTAAGGGAAACATTTATGATAAGCAAATGCATTAAAGAAATGTAGAATCTTCTTCTATGGTTCTCTGTGGTTACATGGCAGCCCTTAGTGAATTTGTTTGGTATTATTTATTTAAGGTAAGGAAAAGGTATGACATTTTTTCAGGAATTTATGCTATGTATTTACCAGGTGTTTTCTAAAACAACTAGTTTTAAAAGGACAGTGCTGGGTTAAAGGGTTCAGTTTTAGACATTAGGATTGGAAAATACTGATAATCATCCTGTTGACAATGTATGTAGAGATCATAAACATTTAGGCTTAGTATTTCATTTTTAAAATTACTCAGTGGGTGTTTTATGTTAACACATGTCAGACTCTTAAATTACAATTGTTGCGCTGAGAACTTTTAGTGATAAACAGTGGTCATGGGTATGGCTTAGCTTGCTTTTGAAAGTTGTGTGGACTGACCAGCTAATGAAAACTTCCTAGTTTAGATATGGCTTATATGGGCAAAAGTGTTTTCTTTAGTAGAATTTGTACCAATTGCAGCAAGAAATGTAGCAGAGGTGAGTAAACCTACTTTCCCACTCAGATAGCTACATTTATACCAGGAATTTGGTAGGATAGAAATGCTGCAAGCCTCAGAAAATGCTGCTGACTTAAATAATTCAGTAGCT
Organism: Apteryx rowi; assembly: GCF_003343035.1. Taxonomy (NCBI): domain Eukaryota; kingdom Metazoa; phylum Chordata; class Aves; order Apterygiformes; family Apterygidae; genus Apteryx; species Apteryx rowi. The sequence goes on along the minus strand of NW_020449531.1, from coordinate 345,450 downwards.
GAATAAAACAGGGTTGCAAATAACTTCCAAGTGAGTTAGAGGGAAGTTCTATGTGGTTACAGACTCCTGAAGTTCTTTTTTTCAGATTGATACCATGTGTTCCAGATCCTTACTGCTCCAGATCCTTAGCTTGGTCAGAGCTTCTGCTTTAAGACATTTTTGTGTTCCCTCATCCCAGTAATAGCACTAGAAACAATTTGAAAGGTTTCTCCGAAAGGCAAAAAAGTGAGTTGAATATGTACTATTATGCATGAAGCTGGTAACTGTGCACATGAATTTGAAATGCATGATTAGTGAATAAAAACTTGCTTATATAAGGGGGTAAGTAGACATAATTAGGATATAAATATGCATTTAGGATGTGTATGAAGAAAAAAAGCTTCCTAATGGGTGGGATAGACTGTAAATAATCATTCACAGGAGGCCTTGCCCAAACCACTTAACTTGATGCGACAAAGAAGCCAATGAATGAATGAATGAGTGAATCCAGCTAAGCTTTTCTGTCTCTTTACATGCACCATTAAAGAGTGCAAAAAGGAAAATGAGGGGTAAACATTTTTGGATAAAGATACTGGAAATTCCCAGGCAGTATGCTACTCATGCTCCCACAGAGATAAAGATTTAGCTTCAAAAAAGGATTTATATGCAGGCCTAAGGACTGGCCTCCAGTGTAGGTGTGAAATGGGAAGTTTGAGATTCTGACCCAGGAAGTGTGCATTTTAGATCCCATCATTATCATGTAGACTTTCTCTAGGAATGGGGGCTAGCACACAGGCCTCTTCGGTGCATGTCCTGACCAAAAAGTGGCTTTGTTTTTGCATTCCTTCTGGCCCCAGGAATGCTGAATTCCTTGCTATGCAGCAGCCCAGTTTCAGAGGTGGTGATGTGTGGGTGGGGGTGCTCTCACCCCAGGACAGCATACTGACTGGGGCAGGCTCCTGGCAGGACTGACATGGGAGTTTCCTGCTGAACACTGAATCCAGGCCCTTCACCTCCGGGGTGATGAATGCTCTATGTTTCAGATTTGTGCCATCCAAAAAGTGACTCAGGCATCATACATGTTTTAAAAATAAAGAGAATCCGTTCCTGGCTGCATTAGATGCCCTTGCTTTACGTAAGAGAAAACCATGAGAGCTGTGGCCAGGTCAGACCGTAAAGGGGATGAGTGGAGGTAGTGTGAAGTTTCAGCTTAGTGTATGCTAGCAGGTGGCACCTCAGGTTAAGGCTGGAAGCACAAAGTGAGTTTAGCTGCTGCCAGGGCTAAATGGCAGCTGAGTGGGAGAGATTTTTTTTTTGGTAGTTTTAGACCCACCACCTATATTTTGCTGGGGAACCCAGGAGCATTATCATGTCTCCCCAAAGGGGGAACAGGAAATGAGGAAGACACGTCTCACTGAATAAGTCTTCAGAGTTGCCCACACTGAAAAAAACCACAAAGTTTTGAGTTTCAGATGAAGTTTATCCTAAAGTTTGATTGACTGTGTGAAATGACCCATGTAACGTCTGCTCAGTGTTGTTTTTCAGACCAGTAGGAAAGTAAAGCATCTGTGGTCTTACATGTATTAATGTGCAAGTATCTGTCTTTCCTGACTGACACATCCATAACAACGTGGCCATTTGATCCGCCTCAGCAGAGAAGTCCCCATGGACCTTAGATAGTGAATCCAACAAGATTCAGCCTTGGGAGCGGCCATGCTAGGACTTCCTTCCTTCATGGGCTTAAAAGAATTTATAAAAGCAAACAAAAAAACCCCATTATAAACAAATGCTTGAATCATCTCTTCCCTAATATCTTAGATTAAGCTTTTTATTGATTGGCATTGCACTTCCTTACAAAGACTGCTAAGATTTTCTTTCTCATGTTTGAAACAAATGGGAGTTGTGTAGCTACAACCGCACACAATGTGTTGGAAAGCTGCATGCCTAAATTTTTTGAGCTGAATTACAGTGGGTTTATTAGAACAAAGAATTAAAGACGCAACTAATGCCTGAACACTGGAGACTTCCACAGCTGCACCCTGCCAATTTTTCTCTTAATCTGTGTATAGTATTCCTAGGGCTAAGGATAAAGCACACATACAAATACAACGGATGAACAGTGTGCAGTAGTCTAAGTCTTGCCTTTCTGCTCTGTGGGGTGTTTTCAGTCACTGAAAAGGTGAGAATAAGAATAGGGAACTGTCTTTAATTAGAAAACAAACAAACAAACAAACAACCCAGTTTTTCCAGCAAGAGAGCTGAAGAAGATCTCTGAGACTATAGGTTGGTCGCTATTTCTGTTTCTCCTATAGATTCCTCTAGAAAGAACTCAGTTCTTTTCATTAATTAGTAGTCATAAAAAAATCAAGAAATCTGGTAGAAAATGTTCTACAAAATTTTAGGAGAAGCTTAACATTTTATTACAGTGAATGTTAGGAACAAATTGCAGTGTCACTAATTAAAAAGGGATACCTTTATTTCAACCTGTTGTTTTTTTCAGTTCATATATGTATTTAAAGTTTTGGCTGTTTTGTCTCTTTATTTGAAGTGGAAAAAAATCTAATGAAAACTGTTTTCAAAATTCTTCTGTCCCTTCCATTTAGATTACTCAAAACAAAATTATATTCAATCTTTTTATTATAATCATTCATTTTGTATGGGCCATACACCTGAGGTCTTCATTGCATAAGAACGTGTAAGATATGTTTCTCTCTAGCCTGCAAGAAAGAAAAGAAAAGAAAGTTCCTTTCTCCTTCCTAAACAATCTTCAGAAGCAGCTGGGGGAGGTGCTGGGAGAGGAGAGGAAGGTGGCAATGCATTTTCTCCTTTGTGTTTGCACAAAGAAGAAAAGGTATGAGTGGAAATCAACACGTGTTCTAAAAAAGCTCTGCTGGTCAAAGAGGTTACTTGCCCCTTGGTCTTTTATATGTGCTCATCATCATCTCTCCATCAGAGGTCAGCAGTGAAATTGCTCATCAGATGTCAGGTCCTTAGAAAAACTAGGACATCCATCCCTGGATTGTTGTTTTTGATAGGAGACTTCGAAGGTTTAATCAAAAGCCTCCTTGGATAGAGTATGCCAGTTTATGCATTTCATTAGAGACACAGAGCATGAGCCAGGCTTTTTGAAATTTACAGTCTTCTGACACATCTGGACTAAACAGAGAGCAGAGACTGATAGAATTTAAAGGTCAGAAAGAACTTTTATGACCATCCTGAGCTGGAGGAACAGTTTACAATGAAAAAAAAAATAGCATTAAATAAGTTAAAATGATAATCTAGAAACAAAGAGACAAGAAATATGAAAGTCATAATAAAAGAAAAACTACCAACACATTGTTTGACTCTCCTGTAAGACAATCATATTTTAATTGAAGGTGCATGGTTTGCCATCTCTCTTTATGTTTGAGAGAGGATATGTTCAAGTGGCTGATGCCTATGATTCAACCAGCTTTTTCAAACGCATTTTCTGATCTGTGCCATGGCAATCTGCAATATATTGTATCTACTGTCTCAGACCATCCTGAAGAAGGAAGAGAAAGTGTGAATGTATCACAAACCAGGAGACAGAGCAACAGCTGACTGCATAGATGTCACAACTCATTAGGAAATAAGGCAAAAAATATTTGTCTTAAATATGGACATTGAGTTTCTAAAACTTGCCTTTTTTTGCATCTCTAACTTTAGTAGAGATCACACAGCAGTCAATCTGTTGTCTAAGTTAGAAGAAAGAATCAGTGTGAACCCATCACTGCTCCGTGTTTTTGGCTAGAAATATCCAGTATGAGATCTCTGCAGCTCCTGTGATGGCTGAAGGAGTCCCATCTACAATGTTTTCAGAGCTGGGCTGGAACAGGAAATAAGATAAGTCTCTGGGATACAAAGCTAATTCTCTCACTTAGTAGGGGGAAGAACAAACTGCAGGACTATTGTGCTAGCCCAAGAATAATAGTGTTCTTATACCTCTTCCAGAAGAATCTCAGTAAGTTTCCAAATACTTTAGTCACTCTGTAAGAGTTTATAAAATTTTGGAAGAAATAGAGAAAAACACAGGAAGTGCCAACTTGATGAAACTCTATTTTGTGCATACTGGTAGGTGGGTACAACCAAAAATAAATGATCTATTTACAAAGCACATGGCACAACACGTTGCTTTTAGCTGCAGTCATTATTTAGAGCTGGGCTGGAATATAAAGGGAGAATGTTGAGAAGATGATGGCATATTGTTCTAGGAAGGACATCAGGACATACTGGCCCTCTGGTACTCTTCTGAGGCATGATTCCTGTCAAGCTTCCCTGGTGGAGGAGAGGAAAATTTATGCTGTTCTTTTCAAAGGTGAAATATACTTGAATTTAGGAAGCGCGCTGCTGGTACTGCAGCTCTCTCTGGGGAGCAGCTTCACTGACGCAGAAGGGGTCTTTGTGTGCCCAGGTGCCATGAGTCATGGCGAGGAAACTTGCCTGCAGCAAAACCAAGACTCCCTGCCCAGTCATGTCCCCACAGTCTAATGCTTTGAAAAATAATTGTTTTTGTTATGTATTTTTCAAAAGTAAAGCTTAGTCAAATTCTGCCTTTTCCCTTACTGACTTAAAGCAAACAAAAACATCACAGATACAGTCTTGGTATATTTGTTTTGGGGAAAAATTACACACAGGAATCTAGTCCAAATTCATATGTCAGAAAAGCCACACTAGACAGTTTCACTTAGCAAGGCTTTGTGTAAGACATTATGCTTGGGTTTAGTTCTAAGGACAGCTTTGAATTTGGATGTAAGCAAATGCAAAGCAAAAACTTATTTGAAATCACTCAGTTTCATATTTTTTTTGCTGACGCCATAGCAAAAGGTAAATAACGTGTGAGTTTTCTGCAAGGCTGCAGCTGACCTCAGGTACTCTAACCATTTGTCTCAAGTGCACTCCAAAGGTTTCTGACCTATAACAAACCTTTCGGTGTGCTTGCTCTGAGCTTCAGGTTTGTGACAAAAGTCAAACTGTGACAGATTCCATTCAGTAAGGTAAATGCTTAGACAATTACTGTAGCCAGAGCCAGACAAGTGAATCCTGTCTTTGAAGGACAGCTATTAATCTAGATGATATGAATTAGGCATCTATTGGAGAAATAACTGGAGAATTCCCTGTGAGCTACATCTGGAGCTTAGAAGAGCATCTCTTGGTCTACTGAATTTGCTCTGCTTATAAAGAAACTAAGATACTGGGTATCTGTTTTCAATTACCAAATTAAAATACAATTAACCAGTCCAAGTGAACAAACAATGATTTCTTTAAAATCTCATTTTTAAAATGTATAAATATTTGTGGGAATCAAATTTCTGTGTTTAGGATGTTTTCACTTAAGGAACCATCATATGAATTACCACTGAGAATAGGCACTTTTTTCTTTTCTTTTTTTCTTTTAGGAAGTTAGCACATTTCCAACTCTGCAGTGTATAGAATTGTTTATGTTAAGGAGAAGTAATCTTTGCTTTTGTTGAAGTAATTTTTATGGGGCAGATCCTCAGATGATGTAAATGGCCATAGTTCTGCCACAAAATGGAAAAGAATACAATGACAGCAGTTTCATAAAATAGGAACTGACCAGCTTATGTGTAAGTCTGAAATGGAAACCGTATTTAACACAGTGATAAACTTGCACAATTAAATGCTTAGTATTTGAGAAGTCTGAAAGTAAAGGTTATTTACAGATTAAAAAAAAAAGCCTCTAGTTATGGAACAGTCTGCAATAAACTATTTTTAAATAGTAAGAGTTTTCTGCATTGCTACCTATGTTTAGGCTTGGCTCTCATTTGCACTGCACTAGCTTTCCATTGCAATGGCTTTTTAAAAGGCCATTAAAATAGGCATAAATTAGTCCTGCATGCCTTTAAAGACTTTTCTGTCTTGCCAAAATGGTGTAGTATTGTAGAGAATCAGTCCTGTATGTGTCTGAGATAACATATAATTATGCTGTTACTGGCTTTATCCTAATGCATTTGTGCAGGGAAGCATATATTAACTTACTTGAGTAAGTTTCTGTACCCAATGCTTATTTGCACATTTCCCAAAGTTTGGATTACTAAATGTGAATCCTTAATATTGCTTTGCCACATTATCTGTGCTTTGGAAGAAGGCATATTCTTACAATATTGGAATGATTTATTTTTATATGAATCATTGCTGAACATTAGTATTTTTTCATTTGATTGCTAGTTTTTGATCAGATACCTGTCAGTTTTTTTACTAGAAATAGATCTGTTAGCATGTGACATTTTGTAGAGTTGCCTGAGCTAGTGTAGAAAGTAGAAGGTAGAAAATTGTCCTTAAATGTGCTGCTAAGAAGCACGGCTGATTAGCCTTGAGAAGAGCATCATGCTCTCTTGTAGATGCATAGATGTCTATTTTACCTCTGTTACTGGAGTTACTGTGCTCAGAGGTGATTTTTGTATTCGTACATATGATACTGCATTGTGCTCTGCACATACCAAAACACTTGCTTGTGATTTCTTTGAGGAAAATGTGGCCCTTACGTAGAGTGAAAAGCATGAAAAGCTCAATCCTTTCACTGTATTAGAGAGAGGCGAGGAGTTGTGTCTTAGTTAAGATCTGGCCAAATCAGCGCACACACAAGATTTTGGTAGAGCTGGACTGTTTAATGCAGCCAAGCAAATACACCAAGATTCACTTGTTGAGAGCTGAAGTTAAACACATGCTTCCTAGAACTAAAGCAAATGCTTCTGTCCAGGAAAGGGATGGATTTACCTCACTCAAATATTTAAACTCAAATTGGATGACTAATATACAAGCTCTGAGCCTAGCTCGACTAGAAATTATGGCTTTAGCAGAGGAATTCCTGGGTACTCTTCTGTAGCTGGTGTTACACAGGCAGTCCAGCTAAGTTAAAACAGGAAGGTAGGAAAAGGGGAGGGAGTAGGGTGTTAGAGACCCCCTTGACTTCCTATGTGTAGTTTCTGCAGCTGAGCTGAGACCCCAACATGTTTTCCTGTTCCTCCACCTCTCCCTTTCACTGCGATGTTTTCTATGCCTTCTCCTTCAACATTATATAACTGGGATCCCTTCCTCTGGTCCCTGCCTTGTGTTCAGCCTGGGATTTTTCCCCTTCAGATGCCCTTCCCTTTTAAAAAGATCTTGCCTATGCTGTTCCAATAAAAGTCCATGCTCACTTTAATATCTAACTATATTATTTCAGTAGGTACAGACACTGCCCTTTATCACCAAAACAGTGCCAGTGGTTTACTAATGACTCATGCCACTACAGGTTAAACAAACATTTCCATACTGTGTGTATCCAGGACAGATATTTCCATGCATATTAGTTTGACAGATGTACAAATTAAAAAAACCCCCTAATAACAGCATCACTGCCTCTTCCTCCTTCACCATCTCCTTCACTATACCCTCAAATATGATTTTTTTAAACCTTGTGCATTTCCAGAACTTCATGAGCATCTTTAGTTGATCTTAAGCATGGGATGAGCTTTCATAGCTGGGATCATTTTAAGTAGCTCACACATATCTTCTTGCTCTTAAGCAGTCAGCCCTTCAGAGTATAATACAATCAGCGCTGAAAATATTCTTGACCTGTCTCATATCCTGGATATTACAGGGTATCAAGAAAAAACTGGAAAGCTGTCAAATAGTTGGACTTCAATTCCTGGCTAAATTTCGAGGTAAATAAATAAATAAATAAATAAATAAAAATTTTGCAGATGTAAATGGGATTGGATTACTCAAATTGAGGTTACTGACAGTCATCTCAGTTGAGGTGATTCTGTTGCAAAGGGACAGATTTTGTCACCTTCTGGAAAACATCCAGGCCTGCTGCTGATACAGAGAAGGAGGTGAGAATATTACCCTGTCTTTGCTCATATTTCCTGTGGTCCCCTGGAGTGATACAAACTCATACTGCACTCAGTGAGAGTGGCACCTATACTGACCAACCACAGGATTTTGGCCTGTATGAAGGAACTTGACAGAGGAGCATCTCCTATCATTTCTTATACCTTTGCTACTACATTGACACAAAAGCCAGGGCAATTTGGTTCCTGAAGAACATGCCTGGGGGTGCAGTGTGAATCTCCATGCATTCCCATGCACTCTCACTTGCAGTTCTGAAGCAGCACTGCAGACTTTGCTGAAAAGGAGCACCCCCATCAAATTGGTTCAGTTGATTTTATCTGAAGAGACAATGATGCTTTACAGACACCAGGAGACACATTTTCAAGCACTTCATGGGATTTTAGCTGCATGAGTCCCATCAACATCAATGGGAGTCAAGCAGCCAAATCCACATGCACTGTACTGAAAAAGTACTCCTGAGGGCCCAGTTCACAGCAGCAGAAACAAGACAAGCCATTTCACCCTCAGGACTTCTACTTCCATGATCCATGAAGAGAGCAAAATACACTTTGTGGCTCATTAAACCTTTTCACAGTACACAAGTGAACACACACGGCTGGGTAATGGTTGGTGCTCTCCAATTGCTGTGTGAGGAGCCAAGGAAGCATGCTGTAGTGGCACTGCATTCACTGTGCATTTAAATATTGGACTGTGATTTTCCTCAAAAACAAAGATACATTAATTATCTTGAAACCCCAGTGCTTGTAAAATATTTGCACCTTTCTCTAAAGAAATGTGTTTAACAAGCCTTTCAATTTCATGTCTGACTGCTCAAGGGATCAGCAAATCCATCATTTTCTTACCATCTTCTTCAATTTCATCGTTATTTGGTGGGCTGTATAAAAGTCTCAATTCCAATTTCTACTGTCACAGAAAAGCCTCAATTAAGCATGAAGCTGCCTTGTGAAACGTGAGTCTGCTCCTCTTCTCTGATATTTATTGACTTGAATGTGTTTATTATCCTGTAGGGAGCAGGAATCCTAAACTAGTATATGTGACTGACAAAGAAGTAGGTAAGGTCTCCAAAACTGGTACTGATAAATAAAGACCTTTCTCCTCGCTTCCAGTTCCTGCTAGCATTTTCCCTGTTTGCTACAGCTCAGAAAAGAGCTTCAACATTTAAATAAGGAGTTAACATTTATTCTTACTTCATATAGGACATTTCATACAAAAGAATATCTATTTCTTTGCCCTGCTATGGCAATTTTTATTGGGGTAACTCTGTACCAGGTAATGTTATAATGTAATAGCTGTGTTTATCTTGTACARCAAAGTAGGGAATCAGGCTTAGAAGGTCATTTGTAAGCTACACTCTGTATTCCTGGGTGTCTCTGTCTATTGTGTCTTGATGCTGTAGGGGGAAAAACTGTTATTTGGAAAGTTATTTGTAGATTTGGGGGTAGGGTGAATTATCTGAGTTTCCTAAACAGCTGTGTTTTATAAAACAGTTGTAAGCTGTTCTTCTTCTTTGGGAACCTGCTGGTAAGAGGGATATATATTGGGACCTAGAGCTCTGATTTGGAAAAAGTCCATGATGAAAAAAGGCATTTCTGTCTGTATCTGTTTGGTCCTAGTCCAGCTCTTGATGAATAGTGACCCATATAATAAAACCCATCGCTAGAATCGGCAGTCCCAGGGGAGCGTCTAAGGACTGAACTGTTTCACAGTGCCTTTGCTTCTGGAAGACAGTGCTGAGTCAGCACAGGGAGGTGCCTTGCCCCTCAAAATTGCATCTGTTCTGAATCGATTGACAGGGTGTCAGTCGTCAGAGTTATGCCCTGGCACAGTTCACAAGCAATAGCTTAACTTTGAGCTGCAAAGTGCCTTCTCTGCCCTTTACAAAATATGAATATGGAGGGAGCTTAGTAATTAATAATGGAACCTTGCAGGTTAGAGGCTTGAATTAATGGTTCGGGTATTTATTCTTTTTTCTTTACATTTTCATGTGTATGTAGCTTTTGTGAAAGGTTCACTAAAGGAATCTAGTTTTTTGCCTTATTCACAGAGTAGGTACCATGCTCTGTACAGCAGTCAGAGTATGCAGTTCTCTGTGCAACCAGCCTGGCATGCCACAGTCTTGACCTACAACACATCCTTGAGGGCAAAGGCAGCCAAGGCTTCCTTTGGTATTCAATTTTAGGAGTGGTTCATGACAGTTCTCATTCCCTGAGGCATAGGTAACAAGTAAGAAGAAGCAAATTCATTACCAGCTGCTTCATCACCAGCTCTGAGTGTTACATAGTACTTACTGGTTTTACTTCCTGATATACTTTGAACTCTGCTGGTCATGCCTGCAATACAATATCAATACAATATCTTGTCCCAGCATGTCCTGTACTCAGTGAAACAACCTAGAATGAATTATTTGAGAGTGATCTCCTCTGGATTCTGTAGAGCCTATATCCAGGATGGTAGGCTAGCCACGTGGCAGCAGGATAGAAGCCAGTGAGAGAGGCAAAGGGCTTGAAAACCATCCTGCACTCATCACTTCTCTGTTTTTTTTCAGTGGCTGTGACACAATTAATACTGCATTTCCCAGCTTTTTGTTGCTTTGTTTCAATTGCATGTCTCAGAAGGAAAGCCCCTTGTTTTGCCAAAGCAATTAAAATCACAAGAGTGGCAGAGATCGACACTCACTTTGAACTGGAGGCTCAGCAAAATGATTTACTGCTGTTGCTGAAGTGGGAGCACTCATGTGTGACTCTGACTGCACTGCATGTGCCATTCTCATCAGTGCATAACGTGTGGTCTGGGTCTGATGGCAGAGCTCCAAGTCTGCCTCCCACATGCAATGCACTCAAACAATGCCAAGCAGAAAGGCCAAGCTAATCACTCAGAGAAAGAAGAGTAGCAACGATAACTCACTATTGAGCTGATCTTCAGAACTGATCCACTCCATTCTGAAGAATGCCTGGAAAATCTGCTACACAATAGAAAGAAGTGTGTTGTGCAAAGCAGAAGGAATCAGCCGAGTCTCACCAGTTCATGTCATTGCACTAATGAGCTCCAAGTCTCCAGTTTGCTCTGTAGCACAACTGGTGGCTTTTTGGAATGATCATTTGGGAGCGTGCTTGTGCTGCTTCATGTACACCTGAGCTTCATAAGAAAACCAGATTATGTAATGTCTATAGGTGTATTTTGATTACAGCTTTGATATATATTTTACCCTCTAAAAAGGAGATTTTTCTGCAGTCAAAATACTCTAGGATCTCAAAAAAACCACAGTAAATAAAAAGGGAGGAAAACATCAGTATATCATTAGTAGATGCTATTGTTTTTTCCACTGGGAAAAAAACCCTATTCATTTATATTTATCTCATTGCTCACTTTGTTTAGTGTTCTGCTTTAGGATTCAAGATTAATGTTTTGATTTGTCTTGGACTTCATCTTTGTAAGCTCTCTACTCCACTTAATAAGAATGAAAGCCCCACTCTAATTGATTCAAAGAATTGCTACTCTGGGAAAACTGAAGAATGTTGCTTAGAAATACATTGCTCTGCATGCTAGTTTTTACATTCACCACCCCTTTCTCCTTTAGATGCTCATTCTCTGCTGTATGCATGAAAACAGGTATCTCCTTATGTATGCCATAGGGCAGCACTGAAGGCTCGCTGGGGCAGTAAGTTGAAGCAACTGTCCAAATGGGGTTAAGAGAATTCCTGTGTATCAGGCAGAAGGAGAAAAGAAGGAAAACAGGCTCTAGAGTTAGAGGAGAGGTATGGCATCTTTCCCTTTTGCTGAGAGACAGAAGAGAAGACTTCTCAGACAGCTGCTAACATTTATCATTGGATTTTTTTCTTGTGTTCATTATTATCTTGTGTTCTTTAAATCAGTAAGTGATGCCTAAAGGCAAGCACCTTCAAAACACTAGTGCTGAAATTTCCCTATGCAGTCAACATTTTGTGACACTAATAGTTATAATTTTGCTTCATTTTTATTGCTTTTCTTATTTACTTCTCTGTTTCCTGCAGATAGACTAGGGTGCAGTTTTGATCTGCTCGAGTTCTGTGATGCTGTTGTCACATCTCAGCCATGGGATGCTGCTAACTATGACCTCAAGTCTGTGAGTTCTTTCCTGGAAGTACTGGTATAACTCTCTTGTGCTTTTGATTACAAAAGGCATCCTCATTCACCTTGGTCTGCCTATTGATAGCCAAAGTATCTTGATATACTTGCCTCCCTTATGCAGTTTTACCTTTGGTATAAGATACTGAGAATGTTTTTGCATTTTCTTAGATGGATAATATTTCCTCAGGTCTAGGCATTGGCATTGTTAGCCCTGTTAGTGATATAGTTAGAGGGTATAGCTCTATGTAAATATTAAGCTTGAGTTATCAATGACTACCAGGATGTTTAACAATCTAACAGATTCTGTGACTGACAATAATGACTTGTCTTTCACTTGCTTTCTTGCTCTTTATCATGCATTCTTTTAAGAAAGCAAGTGCTTGGTGGAACTAGATTTGTGTGCCAATGTATGTCTATGGTGCATGTGCAAGGCACAGCTGGTTGAGAAAAACAAGAATTGCTGCCTGTGCTCCTGATGATCTGCTACAAATACATGAGTAGTAGGTGCTATAGTAGAGGTTGAGGGGGTGAGTCTCATGCTAAACATATGTTTTCGTATGACTGTGTCATGTTTTTTCCACACCATCCACAACTCTACTATTGTACTTGGTTTATGTCTTCTCAACTAGCGGTATGGGCACTGTGCATAGTCACAGCCCAGTTACTCTTTTCAGAGTCAATCACTGCATGCAACATGCACATGCTGATCTGTTGTTTTCTGAGATTCAACTTCTACTGACAAGAAACTTTCAAATATGACACTTTTCAGGTCTCAGAAATACTTTTTGATTGTTTCTGGCAGTTTGCTTTGGGCTTCCAAGTCATTTGCTGACATTATCAGGTAGAGCATGGAGCTACTTTTGCTCTATTACAACTCACAGTATCTATTCTTTTATTTTTTCCTACTTGTATTCAGCCCTGAGCAAAACTGTTGCCTTTCTTGGTATCTAATCAGCGCCCATGTTCCCTTTCATAACTATCAGCCTAGGGACTAGAATTTGGTTTATGTTATACTCTCATTATTTTTGCTTTCTTAATTCATACCTTGGGGAAGAATGACTTGAGCTGAAATCCCATATTTGTAGGAGCCAGCTTATTTGCAATGTCAGGTGCTGTGCAATTACCATGTGCTGCGCAAAGGCAGCCAAAACAGTGCTTTGTTTCCTCATCCAAATAGACTGGATGAGGAAACCCCTTTCAGTAGGTACCTCTTGAAAGTAAAATAATGCAAATGTCTGAATATTTACTCTGTATCTGTATCAATAGTTCCCAGTATGTGGTTTGTGAATGACAACAAAGGTGAATCCTTCCTGGAAGAACTTACTGTATTTTTCAATCCTGGGACACAGACTAGAGAACATAAAGACAAGGATTTTAGAAATGTGAACGTGCAGAATGGGGCCAGAGCAGGCTGGTCATATTGGGTGACAGTATAGCGTACCAGCTGAGATTTATTGGAAGAAAAAGAGGGAGCGAGGATATGCAAACCAGAGGTTAGGGCCCTCACCTGTGATAGATAAATCCCTGTCTTCTTTTAGGTTCATCAGAGAAACTAAAAACAGTCCCTGAATCCAAGACTCCCTCATGACTTCTCTCAGAGTTGTGCTGTCTCCTGTGCCCTGTGAATTCAGAACTGTCTTATCTTGGTATCATGAGGAAGGGCAGAGCTTCCACCTAGCCAGACTGGCCTCTGGTCTTGAGCTTAAAGCTCTGGGAAATGGGAATTCTGTGTTTAAACACCTTGGAGGTGAGGCAAGAATTGAACCCAGTTTTACTTTTTCTCAACTAAGTGCTGTAATTCCCCAACAGTGGTCCTCCCAAGCCTGTTTTTACTGCTCTGATATTTTTGCCAATAAATAGCAGCTGCAAATACACATTGGGAGCCCAGTCTCATTTGTGCAAGATGGGCATGTTCTGCGATGTTGTACAAGGCAGGAAATTGGCTTGTTCCTGGATCCCCAGCTGCTCAGACTGGGTCTTGTCTGGGCAAATACTGAGGTAGAAGTCTGATGTGTGGGTGATGACTGAGTAGGGTCTTCTCTAAATTTCAGTTTGGGGTTCACTTGCTTCCCTGCACTTTGCACTATTTCTTTTAAAAGCAATGTGAACAATGTCTTTAGTTTAGGCATTGCCATATTTTACAAAATGAAAGGTAGATTTTCAGCTTCACAGGGAATAACATTCGCTGTGGGACAGCTTCTGATAAAAAGAGTGGTAATGTGTGTATTGATTGCCATGTCAACCATTTGTACATTATGTTCAGCTAATTCTAACAATGCCTGTGAAAATCCAAGTAAAAAGACTTGGACCTGTCTGTACCCTGCCAGCATGACTGATGTGTGTGGCACATGGGAAGTGGAAGCCTGGAACTGATATAGCTTTCCTGTTAAAGAGCTCAAGAGTTTCTTCTTTTTCCAAAACTCAGGCCTGCAGGGAGTATAGCAGTGACCATTGCAAAGCTGCCTCTTTGGGGGAATGACAGGCTCTGGAACAAACATTTTCCAGATAGGTGTCTCTTTTGTAAGTGTATGAAGAGCTGACAACCCATTTTTCTTTGTTTTTGACAGGGCTGCCTTCCCCACCCCATCCCTGAAATATCCGTTCTTTCTCAGAACTTCTTGGATGTAGATCCATAGTGTCTGAAGGAAGTGTTCAGAGATGTGAATACGCTGCCTAGGGAAGATTGGGCTGATCTGACAAGTGGTGTAAAGCTTGTCCCAAGAATCAGTTTATGTCTCAGAATACATCCATGGCCTGGAGCTGGAGGAACCCACACAGCCCTGGTGTGTTCTTCATTGCAGGCCTCCTAGTGACAGTAATGTTTAAGTATTCTTCTTGCAGTGAAAAGAATTTTTTAGTTGACTGTTCAGTTTGATAAGGGCGTGCTCATCGCTGCAGCCCAATTCCAGCTTAGGACTACTGAATTAGAGCTTTATGTATGGAGCGAGAGGGAGAAGAGGACTGGGAGGCAATTTTCATTTTAAAGCAGTCAAACGTAGTATGTTTTAGATTCGTTCCCTAGCAGAGGTGAACTCTCCAAATCAGAAAAAACCTAAAGAGTTTTCAGTTTAAACTGGATTTTCAGAAACCAGAGACAGCTGAAGGCTACTGCTATTAGCACAGCAAAGCAATTGAAATGATACAAGAATGGCTCGATCAATAGGGGACTGTGAAACGAGATGGCTCAATTTTTATTTTTTATTTTTTCTTGGTGTTCTAGCTACTGTGTTCATATTGTGAAATTAAGATACATGCAACTCTTATTTATAATGATTTAGCTTTTATGCTTTGCATTTACTTGAATCACAGATTTAACCAGGTTAAATAAAAAGAAAAAGGGGAAAATTGCTTTAGCTAATTTTAATCCACTTCAAATTGGCTATAAGACTCTGTGCTTCTTGCATTGCGGTCATACAGTGATTGCATCTGCAGCTTGAGATGGATCTGCTTATACCTTTCCCTTGTTGTAAGTGCCCTAAAAGGCTTTTAAATACAAAAAGCCAGGATTTATTTGAATTGTGAAAAAACCCAAAATGCATCTTTTTAAACAGGGTAAGCTCAAACAGCTAGGGAAGACAGAACAGAAGTAAAGAGGTTTGTAAACAACTCTGCTATTGCCCTCTCCATTTTTAGTGAGTCCTGGCTTCTAGCCAGCTCAGTAACTTTTTGAGTGGCTGTAAAGGCAGTAAATTCTGTAGCTTTCCCTCTGGTCCGTGGGAAGTTCCTTCTCTGCCCCCGAGGCCTGTTTGTCTGCTCACTCTCCTCTCTGCAGCCTCGTCTTCCTGAGCTGCAGGCTCTCAGCTTCATGCTGTGCTGCTCTTGCTTGATGCAGCCTCGGGAATGTTTTTCCACTGAGCTTGCTCAGAAGACCCCCAAGGAATGAGCTGTCTCTCCTCTTACACACACATATAAGAATGAACCACAAACTCCGAACAAATGAGTAATGCAGAAATGAGTAATGTAGATGGCATTCATCGCAGACATTGTTTCTGAAGAGAGACTCGTGAGCATAATGTGAACACTTTTTCATTTGTCTAAGGTTTCAGGCTACCCTGTTCAGTTTTGCCACAGGTTTTCAAAGTTGATGTTTTTTTTTCCTTTTGTTGTTCTCCAGCTATGCTTATAAAAGGATACTGAAAACTACACCATACATGAAGAGAGTTGAAAATTATTACTGTTTGACGAGAATGAGAGCTTGGTATTTTTTTCAGCACAGCTCTTCAGCCCTTCCCATGTTAGAGGTCATTCAGCCCCATTAGAAATACAGCCTTTCCTGATGTGTAATAAAGGAGAGGGCTCAAACAAAACCTGCTTGACTTACCACAGTTTAATGAGGTTCCGTGCCTCAGCTAAGCCGCAGTTAACCAACTGGGAACTGCATGTGCACTCTTTGACTGTTTCAAGCATGAAGTAAAATCTTAAATCCCAGTAAAAAAGGTGCAAGCCCGGGTGTGTCACATCTTTGATGGACTAAGCGCAGGTAAGTGGTGGTTTACTGTGACTCGGCTGACAGTGCATCCCAGTGTGCTGCCATAGCTCCAGACGTGTGCTGGGACCCTTGGTAATAATTGCCCAAATGATCTTTAATAGGGGAAGCTGAAAAGTTGAACATAAAGGATTTTTTTTCCCTAGGCAGAAGAGGTCCAGGACAGTTTAATATCCCAACTCCTGTGCGAAGTTACACAAGTTATTTGATAACCATATGCCTTTAGTCTTATCAAGTGCCAGGGTTGAGTACTAGTGAAACCTACCATGCGTCTGTAACTATGTGAATAATTTATCTGCAGTTTTCACAACAATGTTAACCATCATCTTCATCTTCATGGATATTATGCCCCTATGGGGAATAAAAAGCAACAACAAATCTTTAGACTGTACACTAGTTTTAGTATGAAAGAATGCTTCTATATATGTTAAGTGATTTATTTGCAGGCAAGGATATTGGAAGTGATGCTCTAGGTTCAAGGCCTAGTTTTATATTTCCCTAGTTCTAAAGCTTCCATGTTTTGCCAGCAGCATAGCTTAAAAAATTATTTAATGAATATATATATATATATATTTATTTATTTATTTATTTATTTATTTTTGCCATGATGCTATCTTAGGAAGGAGACTTTCTGAAAACCCAGGGGAAAAAGGCAAATGTCAAGAAAACTGTAAGGCTGAAAATAAGTAGTAAATAAATCTCTCATGACAAAGCAGGCTCCTCTTTCTCACCCCTCTCTGGTATCAAGTATTAAAATACCTATAGTTGTAGTCCCCTTTTTTTAACCATCTTAAGAAAATTCTGTAATATGTGCACATTAATCATTAAACTAGATATGCATTTTCCACAGGCTCTAAGTTAATTTTTTATGTTTTCTTCTTTCCCCTTTTAAGCAGTATGAAACAATTCATCATGTGAAAAGAATCCTGGTTTTCTTCTGTTACCTGTCGAGCAGATCCAGCAAAGCAGCAGCAAACTATCATAGCATCCTTCTGCCAGAGAGTTCTCCAGGGCGTCGCACACCAGAGACTAGGTGAGCTCAAAGTTTTCCTGTGTGTCTCCAGTTCTGGGGAGTTCAGTTCTATTCTTAGGTCCATAGACCTTTCAGAGTTATCAACAAAACCTCTCCAAAAACAAAGAAAGAATTGATTCAGCTTCAAGCCTTCCCAGAATAGGAGAGGGAAACCAGGCAGCCATTACTTGGAAAACTCTGTATTTCCCATGAGCTGACTGAAAACCTATCAGGCTCCAGCTGTTGTGTTTGAAGCTTTTCCCCCCAATCCACAGCCTCTCACAGGCATGGTAGAACAGGACATAACAGAGGACGTAACCTTGTGATGAATACTGGGGAGTCTGACTACTGTGTCCTTCTTTACCCATTCCTGTGTCTCATTCCTAAAAATACCGTTTTTGAAGCAGAGGTGTTTGCAGTGCATTTGCCGGAATACGATCTCAATGAAGCAGGGACTAATTATTGAGTGACCTCAAAGTGTTGACACTTTCCTTCCATTCCCTCATGAGAGGTGCTAGGTCTTAAGCGTGCAAAGTGCTGAATGTTTAGATCAGTACAAGATGTAAGAACATGGTTAACCTTAAGCACATATGTGGTCTAGCTGACTTTGTCTGATGAATGCCAGAAAATATCAACCCTTATGGATGTGAGTGAGTAATTCAGAAGCCAGGCACATTTTTGAGTGTTCTCAGTAGAAACATTGCAAAGATACCATTTTGACAAAATTGGCTATTTTTTAATTAGAAAGAAACCATTGAACTCACAGTCTTTTGGGAGAGAAGAGCATGAAAAATATCCTCCAAAAACTGGAATCTGATTGTCTTAGCAAGAGGGAAAAGACACCTTCTCAGAACTCTTGAGCAAGTCATTCTTGTACTTCTTTTGGGTCCATAACTGTATGTTACTGTGGATATTAGAACAATAACTAAGGTTACAGAGACTAGGCAGTGCAGGAAAAAAGTTCTTGAACCAGATGCTTAGTGGGTACAAAATCAGATGAACTGTTTGAAGTCAAGTAGAGGTCTGACTTGTCATTTAAAACCTAGAGATGCCAAGCCAGTTGCATTCCTGCATTTCCTCTTTTCTCTAATCCAACAATTGGAAAAGTCTGAAAAAATGGTTTCCTTCAGGAATTCTAGCAGGCAGTGGGAAGATCCAGTACAACAGAAAGTTTTATCTGAATATCTAGGATTGAGTCCATAATTATAAAACATTGGAGAATGTAAAGTGGAAATTTTTGAGGCACAAACTATATATGTACACAGGTCTGTGCACAACTGACTCAGGGCTAGAAATATGGCAATGTACTTTTTTTTTTTCATTTTTGACAAGACAATATTTAATTTTGGTGTTTCCTGAAGACTAACTTAATCTCTCTGGGTGTTTGGATATCTGGTGTGACAAATGAACCTCTATATCTACTGCACTTGAAAATGCTTTGGAAAATATCAATTAGGTCAAGATGCTGACTGACTAATAAGAAGATCATGAAGACCCACCCCAGAAAAATGGAAAAGAAAAATAAGTCTTTTTCTCTGGCTAAGTGATGTGAAGTCTGGTGCCTTCTGTGTGATTCATTGCTGTGAAAATTATTATTAAAACAAGATGTTGAAGAATAACAATATTTTGCTTTAATTAGAGATTATTTCAAATATTGGGCCCAATTCCCTTCTCTTTCCACAGCAGCTACTTTAGGAGATTTATGATCAGAGAAGCCCTGTATGGATTAACCTTCCAATATCTTTTCTCCTGCCTGAATCACAACTGCTTTTATCTTAAAACATCCCCTTTGTTCCTTGGCTATGTTTCTTCCTTTCTCTCTGCTTTTGCTTTTTCTTGCCTATTGTGATGTGTCAGATCTTCTGGTACCAGAAGGTACTTCTTACGACAAAGCATGGCTGTCAGTTGTTAGCCTTCTCCAAGGTTTCTAGTACCTGCGTCTAATACAGTGTTGAAATAAACCAAGCAGTCTACCTCTGGAGGTATTTTCCCTGTATGACTGAATTTTAAAAAAATCTCTTAATTGGGTAAATCTAGGTGTCCTCCCCAAGAATGATCAGATCAGCCATCAGAAGAGGGAGGAGAAGGATGTTGAGGGTATGTGAAAGGTAAAGCTAATGCTACCAGTTGGTGGCAAATTTCTGAGAGCACGGCTAGTGTCTCTGCTCAGCACTGTGCTAGGCTGTGTAGAACAAGCTTATTCAGCAATAGCTTGAGATGTATGGGAATAGCCTTAAGCGTGTGGAACATGCAGCGTTAGGTTAGCAGAGATATTTGTGTTCCTGGAGGTGCAGTTAGGCACTTATTCGGATTCACAAAAATGCCCAAGCTGGGACATTTGTGAATGTTGTGCCATTATGATAACTTGCATAAATCAGATGCTCTGCCTTTAGTGAAATTATGCCTGCTAATGACCAATGAGCTAGTATTTAATGCTCAAAACCTATTCTGGATTACGGAGTCTTTAAGTGCCTTATAGAAAAGAAGTTTGTGTAGTACAATGTTACACCATTGAATGAATTAAATAAAATGGTTAGTACCACAGCTATGTTTTCATCTTGTGCAGAAGAGATTTTGTTTTTTTTTTGAAAAATAAAGATTTGCTTCAGATTTGCTAGGGTTCAGCCTGTAACATGGATTATGTCTTTGGATGGTGAGATTGTTTCTTGACCTAATCTTTAATGTTTACTATAGTTCACTTGGATAAGCCTAGCTTGGGTTTGTATGTAGTTCTTCAAGTTGAAATCATTCCTTTCTTTCACCAGGTATGTTTTTGATTAAAACCCAATTTTATTGTTGGTGTATATTTCCTGTTTTCCACCTATCTTAACTYCCACATGTCACATAAGGACCCCCCTAATATGATGGATTTACAGAGAGACCTGTTAACATAGCAATAACCGCGACTTCCCTCTCAGCTACTGCCTGTCAGCACACACACCGAAGTGGTACAAGATGATTCAGGTCCTGCTACTTCTCTTTCTTGTTACATCACACAGCAAGGCTTTTGCACAGGCGCAGCTGAGGTTCTGCAGTCTGCTGTGCATAAGCTGAGCTGGAAGCTGATGTCTGCTGTTTGCAGCTGGAAGTTAGTTATATGTGATCAGACAGGAGCAGAAAGACAGATATTTGAGAATGCTATCAACAGGACAATGCTGTTTGAATGAAGCTTTCTTCTTTCAGCAAGAATTCCTAATTAGGGAATTTACATCCCCGCAAAAATCACAACAAATAAACAGTAGTCATCAACAGTAATAGTGAGGATAATAAATCAATTGCTGGCTGGCAGAGGTCTCTGATTACTGTGCTGTAGTTAGCATGAAGGAAGCTTTATTTATTATTTAAGTCTCTTACCTTTTTTAATCCACTTGAATCATGTGGATTCAAATGCATGTCTTGTATGTCAATGTCTTCAGGTTCCGAATCCACTTTAGGAGTGAGTGAGAGAGAATTTGAGACAGTAAAAATCAAAACAATTCAGTGTAAAATACAGATAAGAGTGATGTGGAAAGAAGTGCAAAGAAACAACAAGAAATCAATGAAATTCTGTGGTGGAGATCCATTAATTTAAACAAACCCGTGCCAGTCTTAGTTTATAGGAATTTTGTCCCATCTCTCCCCTTCTACCACATATTGAACACAGAACTATGTCAGATTTTGGCATACCTTTCTTGTCATAAAATACCCAAATTCCTGTTTATGTGTTAGGCTACTCTGAGTGAGATTCTTGGGTCGTAGCTGGGATAGGTGCCTGGACTTCTCTGCAATACTCTCAGCTGCCATCTGTTGACCCTAGATGACCTGGCTGCATGCTTCTAATATTCAACTGTTACAACAGGAAAAAAGACTTCCAGAAAAAAAAGGGTCAGATTTGGAAATGATATTTATGAGCTCCTGCAGTCTACCTCCTTTTGCACATTCAAACCCAGAAAGTGTCATGCCTCTTGAGAGCAAATGTGAGCATGCTCCAAGATGGAACCCAGCAGAAGCCGGGTCCTTAATAATTCCATAGCAATAGTACTGTTAGAAGGGATATGATGCCTATGTCACTTCATTATTTTTTCAATTGGTTTTGACTTGGATAAATAGTTGAGTAATCCATCTGACTGATGTCTGATGTTACCTAACACATAGCAAGCAGCATTTATTCATGTCTTGGAGAACATGTAATCATGAACTACACCAAAGGAGAGGTGTTACTTGAACACCTGTCTTCCTCATCACTGCCATTCCCTCCTTTATACTTGTGTTATTAATTATTAGATCATTGCTGGAGGAAAGCTGTTACAGATGCAGGTATCCTTAGTTAAGAGGATAAATCAGTCCTGTCACAAGGTAGAAGCAGTGACTTGTTTCAGAATTCTTTTCTGCTCTGAGCCCATGATGGCTGTGGGCTTCAGAAATGGCTGCTGTGAAAGTCTCTTATTTCTGTTCCTCTGTGCTATGACTGAATGGAACAATTTAGACTGACCTAAGAAAACTGGATGTGGGGCAGTGTAACTTATCTTTGAGCAGCTAAGAGGCATGAACCAGATGGAAGAAGATTTCATCACTGCATTACTCTGGAGATAGCCTGAACGCATTCATCTGCAAAGGAAACAAAGTGAACAAACAACTTGATAATCCCTCATAGTTTAGAGATTGATTCTAGATGAATGACTTACTTATTTGCAAGTGTAAGTATGAGGCTGCTTCTCTTGCCTATAATAAAAGTACAGAACGTATTTCTGTAAAGGGACTCTTCACTTGGTATTATCTGGTATGTGCTTAGAGTTTAGAAAAATATTCTCCTGTGCAGCTTTGTTTCACTGTTATTAATTAGAACTAAATCCAAAGACATTATTTACAGTCAGCACATTGAATTTGGTTCTTTATCTTATTTCACAAACAAACTTTGATTTTTCTGTTTGAATATGTTTATTATTATATTTAAAGTAATTCAGTGAATGATTAACGTGAGCATGTACTAGCCCGTGGACTCTCAGCTGGTTTGTTAGGGTGATTCATTTGTTGTTTGTAATTTGCTGATGGTGCTCTGTAGTTATCACTAGCTCACCTGTTATTCTTTTATATTCCATGTCTATATATTCCCCAGACCACAACTGGTAAGTACAAGCTGGCCGTGCAAACCTTTCTTTGAGGGCTCTCTAACCCCATGACTAAACAGGTACTAATACAGACATTCATGCAAGTCAGTTGAAGGGAGCTGCTCTGCTCAGAAAGTTCTGTATCACAAAGTTTTCTGTGAAAATGTTTATTGTTGTCAAGAGTTTGCTGGTTGACAGGCCAGGAAAGAGCTTTCAACAAAAGGTCATTTCCTGAACTCTCTGTCTTGGCTTGCTTGTAGGACAGTAAAGCTGTCAGATACAGGAGGAATCCATTTACTTTCTTTCAGAGGAGCAGTTTACACCCAATAGTGCTAATAATACTTTATTATCAAGTTTACCTTCTACCACACTGATTGTACTGGGTGGTGGCTCCTTTGCCTGAGAGTTTGCCTTTCTGCTAGTGGAGGTCAGACACCCAGCTGAGGCTACTGAGCCCATCCAAGACCTTGAGTTAAGAGCCCCTGCAAGAGAAATAATGGCCTCTGCTCTCTGAAAGTGGTCTGCCACCTCAGTTCTCCAGAAGCTGGATTTTCTGCAGTGGAGGACTTATAGCAAAGTCACTGTTTCCTCAGGTCTGCCTTTGGCAGTGCAGGGGGGGCAGCTGGTGGAGAGGTTTAAGCGGGGTCCTGTTTTTTGTTTGTCTCACAGCTCTGCTGATGATGCTTTTTTGTGTGTATTTTTTGTTTTATTTTGTGGAATAATATTTAAAAGAAGCACATCTGAAAGCTCCCTAAATCAATTATTCACCCCCTGATAACATTTTTATCATATTAACATAAATATCTCTGCTGTTAACAGAGCTGGCAGTGGTTTAAAAATATAAGGCACCCTGACCAACCTGCCCTCAGACCAACCGCCTTGGTAGCTCTGCTTGCATTGGTGAACTTTCCTGTAAACCTTAACAGCTAATTAGAATGCATTAAAAATGACAGTGCCTGTTGATTGTAGGGCTGAAAACCAGAGATTATAGTGTCATACAACACCATGCAATATGTGAGTCAGTCGGCCCCTTTGAACGTTCTTCACATCTGGCTGGCAGTGAATGGAGCCACTGTCAAAGTAGTTGCTGTTGTAGTACCTGGTTCCTTATATACTAATTACAAGCTCTGAACGCAGGAGTTAGGGGAGTCTGGGGACTTGTGGCTGGAGTTCACACGGGCTGGCCAAACAAAGGATGCCCTGTTCCTCATTATGCTCCTACACTTAATTAGGAAGTGAGTTTGTTGATCACTGGCTGCATTAAGAATCACTCATTTATAGCAGAGTACTTCATGATTTTTGTGAAAGTTTATTTAAATGACATCTTACACTTTGGCCATAAGGGACATGCCTTTATTTTATCTGAGTTTAAATACGGCTCTTGTAGTCACTTGGTCTGACAGAAAGGGAAACAGGAGTGTTTTGTTTCATAGGGCAAGCAGGGAAGAGAGGAGGAGGGACCAGGGGAAACATTTCATTGCAGGGCTCAGTTAATTGTTTTGGGATTGACACACTGCTGTGTGAGTGCTGGTAAATGATTTAGAGATTTGTGCCTTGAATTTAGAGGAGAAGGCTGTTGCTGATGGTGATGCTATTCTGCTACCTTCTGATGAGGAGTTCCAGGTCAGAACATTTTATTGGTCTGACAGCTTATCACGCTGAGCCTGGATGTGGAGATCTGCCAGGGTGGTGAGCTGGTGTGACGCTTTCCCTGCTCGCACTGCCGGCTGTCTTGTCTGGAAACTGGTACATGAGGTCCATGAGGCAGAGGTGGAGGCTGCACATGATCTGTTGGTACTCAGAGATGTTTCATCCTGTAAGAAGTAAATGTTGCAGCAGTCCTTTGAATGCATTTTGTGTTGGGAGTCGATTGCTTCTCTTTTTTCTGTTACGAGGATGCCATTAAAATCCAGTACCACTGCAGGAGCTAGCAATTATTCATTGCCAGTGGAGATGAATGATAGCTTGTTTTTCGTGCTTGGAAACAGAGTTCCTGGGTTCTGATACACAGTAGCAAGGGAATCACGAGAAAGCAAAATGGAGAAAAGCTTTAAGAGAGAAGCTGAGACTGAGATATAATGGAAAGAACAGAGCCACATCTGATTTTTCCAGAGTAGCTCTAACTGGGATTAACCAGTCATTTCTGGAAATGAATTTGCTGTGATATTTGCTCAGATTCCATGCATCATTATTACTTAATTATGGAGATTTGCCCAGGCATGGCTTGCTATCCACTCTGATTCCCCAAGCATAAAATGCCTCTAATCTCAGAGCTGTTATGTAAATTCTCCTAGCCGCATGTCTGCAGGAAAATCAGCAAGCAGGTGTGCAGGGAAGCCTATAGATGTTTCTCAGAAGTGTTGTTGTAAGGCAGCTTAGGTTTAGTGTATGTTAAATCAGTTCACTAGACTCAACAAGAAGGTTCAGAGACTGGAAGAAGGGAAAAATCCCATGATGGTAAAAGGAACTAGTCTATCACCCTCTTCTTCCTAAATTAAGCTAAATTAAATTAGATTTCTATAGTGTTTTGTAAATTCCTTCTGACTTTTTACAGTCACCTAATGGCAAAGACTGTTTTAATCTCTTTTCTGAAATGTTTATATTGCTTCCCTCCTCCACCCAAAATAATAAAAAAGAACTGATAACAGCTTCAGACTCAGCTGAAGGCAGCTAGTGGCTGATCCTGAGCTGCTGTTCACATAATATTTTCCAGATGAGAGAATGAAAGTTTGCCTTGCTTAGAGGAAACCATTCATTTCATCCAYAAGAAGTGCCTAGCCACTACCCAGAAATGTGAGTGGATTTCTTGTTGTTGCTGTTGTTCTTTTCAAATGGTTTCCAATTTTATATTGAGGTGAGTGGAGGAAAAATGAGATTAAAAATGAAACCAATAATGTTAGTGTAGATGGTCTGCATAAAGGCTATTTTCAGGAATAAAACACTATGGTACTCAGGCATGCGAGGCAGGTGATATGGTGTTTCAGTTCATTCAAATGCATGAAGCATTTGCAGATTATCACAAGGAATTATGCATAGCTAACAATCCACTAGGAAAAAAATAGTGGAGTATGTGATTATTTTGCAAATGTCTCACTTCCAGAAAAATTAAGTTCAGCCTGGAGTCTATAAACATTTACACATGCATTTAACTATATTAAATGGCAAACAGCTGTAACTTCCTCTACAGTTATCCACTGTTCTTCCTTTTGAAAGAGCTCTTTTGATCTCTAGGATGCACGGAGTTTAGATCTTCCTCAGGTCTGGTGCTGACCAGCAGAAAAGAGGAAATTCTCCCCTCTGATGAAAACAGTGCCAGAGGAGGGCTTGGTGCTCCAAACACACTTTGTGTGCTTCATTTAATAAAATGTCCCATTAATTCTACAGGATGTGTCCCCAGTAATAAGCAAACATGAAATATATAAAGCAATTGAAGAAAAAGAAAAGTCAAGTAAAATCATTCTTTTGTAGAATTTTACACAGTCTTTATGAAGTAGATGTGTAGACATAGCAGAGGGCTTTTGTATGATGAATATTGACTCTCTTCAATTACTACAGTGTGCAGTGTGCCACTGATTCCTGAGCTGGTGCTCTCTCTCACGAGATTCCCTACCTTCAGGATGTTTTAAATATTGGCCCACTTCAGCATGAACCACTCCATAATTTTGCATTACTTCTCTACTGAATCAGGTGTGGGATTAGCGACCAGTCAAACCAAGATCCATTAAACCATTAAGTAATCTAAAAGGCTCCTGAATAAGACTGGTCAAGTGCTGATATTTATGAACTGATATTTATCTCTTCCTTCAAAATATGTTCCCCATGATCTATCAGAGGATGCAGAGTGTTGACTGACCTCTAGATAACTATCCAATTCAAATCCTTACAGCTGTTCCCACTTTCCCCATATCTCTGTAATGTTTACTTAACTCAGTTGTCAGCTGAAACATGGGACTACTGTGACTTGTCTTGAGTCTTCAGTCAGCTCTGAATGCCACTGAGAACACCAGCTGCCTGCATTATTGGCTTCTTCCGACACTACGAACTTAGCAAAATGACTTGTCTTTCTTGCTCTTCCTAGTTCTGAGCTGATTTGTAGACCATCCATTTAAAGCATCTCGCTACATATACAGTGTTGAAGATGCTCTTAAATTGGCACTACTGCCCAGAAAAGCACACCTGGAACCAAGGTCTCAATCACAAATGCATTTGTGTTTCGATTCTTCTGGTATTTAATTTAAAAAAATCTCTTTCATATAATTCCTTTTTAATTGGAAGACAGCATTCCTCAGCTTCCCATAATATAGTTCAGTCTCTTCTGCTCTATCTCTAGATAGGACCTTGAAGCAGTTCTAGGTGAGTTCCCTAATAGTTAGTTGCTGTTCTGGAATTAACCTCTCTGTCTCTGTGGAAATGACCTGCTTGCATTCTACTATGAAACAAAATCCAATGTCTAAAGCTTTATTTTTCCATGATATTCCTGTTCTTCAGGTACTGTCTAGTTACCAAAGACAGTGTAATGCTGATGTGATAGTTCTCTACATGTTTTTTGATCTATGGTTCTGTGACTCTCACTTCTGAGAACAAAAGCTATAGCGTGCAAGAACAGGCAGCACCATTACTCACATTTTTCTTAGTTACCCTTTAACCATGTATGTTATGTTTGTGCCCACCTTTATTGTTGTTTTGCATTTCCGATTCTGGATTTAACAGAGGGCTCTGCAGAAAAGGCTGGAGTTAAAATCCTATGTCACAACAGCAGTTTCTGTCATTTGAGGGCCTTCACTATTTTCTTGCTCACATTTTCAGACAATGGCCTTATGCATTCATATTGCACATGTGCTTCAGTTAACTCTTCCTGACATACTTAACGTGCGTGGATGTTGTTTCCACAGAGCAAATCTCATCATCCATGGAATACAACCTCCCTTCTTTTGGAGGATGATCTAAAGTTGCATTTCCCTGCAAACAGAATAGAAAATGGCAAGATTTCTGAAATGATTCAGAATATGAGCTAAGGGTGACTTCTAATGGATGGTTGATGTATATGAACCTGGGACTTGAGCCTTCAGTGAAATGTAGTTTCACCAGAGAAGCTTTGCCTTTCTGTCTGTTCCTTGGATTTAGATTTCTAATGTTTCATTGTATTAGTATCACCATACAGCGCTATGTCTGGCGTAGGCATCTGGGTGTGCGAGTTCCATAATCCTACAGTTGGCTTCATCTTTCATGGGCTGACTGTAATACTTGGTTTGCTATATTTTTATTGTTACTACTTAATTGTATTGCAAAGGCTC
Organism: Apteryx rowi; assembly: GCF_003343035.1. Classification (NCBI taxonomy): domain Eukaryota; kingdom Metazoa; phylum Chordata; class Aves; order Apterygiformes; family Apterygidae; genus Apteryx; species Apteryx rowi. Next base: position 317,610 of record NW_020449531.1, on the reverse strand, counting down.
TTACTCCAGTTCTGGCTTGTTACATAAATAGAACATATCTTTGTGTCTGATGCCTCTGTGTCTGGAAGGGATTTAAACTTCTCCTTTGCCTGAATGTTTTGGCCAGGCTAAAATTTTCTCTTGAAAGATTCTACAAGTTTTAGGGTATGTGTGTATTGTAAGGAGTTTGTTTAGTTAAGTTGTGAGTTATTACAGCTTTGTGATTGGGGTGTAGGGAGTCATGGAGGCCAGATGCATTTTAGGTGTTCAAGAGTACAAATAGCCCAGGAATATGTGTCTCGATTGATGTAGCTGCTGCTACAGCTCTCATGTGGTGTAACTGTCCATTGTTTTATGTTCTGAAGTGTGGTGTGGGTTTTATAGACTGTATCATCCCATAGTGGCACCTAATAAAAGCTCAAGAAGCAGTAAAAAGAAAGAGAGCTGCTTGAACACTGCAAAATAATAATAAAGAATATTAATCTAAATACTCACTTGCTGTATCATTCAGCCATGCATGGTCTGGCCGGCTTATTTTTCACCGTTAGCCAGAATTCATCTGGAAAGACTTTATATATATATATGAATATATGGGAAGGGTTCGTTCTTCATATAAATGCTAATATTCATACATATACAAGGCAGTTTTTCTGTGAAACTTGCTTTTGGTAAATGCCTTAAAACTATTCTAACTTGCCACTCTAGCCTCTCAGTCAGAGGAAGCAGAAAAGTGAACTCAGTCATGAAGTCTGGTTAGGAAAAAATCAGCAAGTCCACCTCCTGTCCAAACAATATTTAAACTCTTCCCACTGATATTAGTCTAAACTGATTTTAACACCCTCATGAGATGGAGTTTATACAGCATCCTTTGTCAAACTATGTTGGTGATTAACAAACTATATATTAAAAATACTTCCTTGTGTCTAGCCTGCATTTTTCTTGCCAGGGTACAACTTCTTTTCATATGTGTAAGAGACAGGGACAAGGGACAGGGGTAACAATTAATTGCCTTTTTATGGTAAACTTGTACATTATTGAAGACTTTTATCCTATTTTCCACAGTCTTTTCTAAGCAGTGTTAGTTCTCCCAGCCTTTTCAATAGGTTGTGCTCTATAGATAACACAGTGTTCTTGTTGCTGTCCTCTGCATTCTTGCTGGTTAGTTGACATCCTTCTCAAAGTGTTGTGCATAAAAATGGACACAATGCTTCATCTGAACCCTTATCAGGGCAGAGCGGCTTTGGGGAATTGCTTCATGTGTCTCGTCTTTGGCAATCTGTTTACACATCCCCTGGTGGCGTTCTTCACCCATCAGTGTGGCATTGTTGACTCATGTTCAGCTGGGGTCCGGGATAATCCCAGTTCCTGTCCACACAGCTGATCTCCAGCCAATCATGCCCTATCTTCTGTTTATACAGTTGATTATTTTTATCTAGCTGTGATACTTTACTGTTTCTTTACATTATCTTCTACTTATTTCAGACAGTTGTCCAGGTTGCAGAGATCTTCTAAAATTTAAGCCCTGTCCTACAAACTGGTCCATTTACAGTCTGATATAATGTGAAAATGTGACTGAGATACCCTCTTCCACTGGTTAGCACACAGATGATGACATCAAATACTGCCAAACTTCACACAGACTGTGGGCCCCTTTATAGCTGATTGCACACAGGTTAACTCATGAACTCTAAAGCATTTGTAATACTTGAAATGAAAAATACACATGGCAGATATATATGCTCACATGGCAGATATATATGCTATATATATATATGTTCAGCTTATCAGTAAAATTTATTTATCAAACTGGTCCTTCTCCAAAACATCTACATATGTTTTTCTTTCCTTTCATCTATTCCTCTCTTGCTATCCCAATGTGGAGTAGCATTTTTTTCCTCTGCATGTTTGGTAGTACTGTGAAGAGAACAGGACATTTTTTTCCTTAGCTTTTTGGGCTGAATGGACTGTAGATTGTTATTATATAGAGGGTGAAGAAAGTTTCAAACCTCCTAAAATAAGAAGGAACTGCACAGACTGCAGATAGGTCATTCTTCAAAAGAGGAAATATTGTATGTTATAATAAATTATTATTTATTGAGTTTCACTTCTTTCTGAGCTCCCAGTTAAGACTGAAAACTCAGTAGCTCCATTTGCTTTTCAACCCCCTTTTTCCTGGTTGGAGCCTGATGAACTAGAACTTTATGGGATCCATCTCACAGAATGTGTGCTCAGGAAAAGGGAAACACCAGAGGTTTCTAGAGCACAGCTGCACTAATAATCTAATCTGTATATAAATACATGCAGAGCCAGTTCAAGGAATCTCAGCACCACATGCAAAACTGAACTTTTCTGACCTAAGACTGTGAAGCTGGGGGCTAGCAAAGGCCATAGGGAGAGCAGGGGAACAGATCACGCTGGAGCAGGAACAGAGTACTGTGCTCCGCAGAGGCAAGCTTGCTGCTTTTGCAGCTGCAGAGAGTGGGCTGACTGCTGCTAAGCGAGCTCCCCGGTTGTCCCCCAGAGCACTTTGTCCACATGCTCAGCCCTTCCCTTGGTGGTAGCAGCCAGTGTGTGGCACAGGCCTGGGAAGCAGCGGTAACATGAGAATTTTGCAACCTGCTGCCCTAGGCTTGCTTCACTTATACTTCAGAGTTAGCCCTGAGCATACACTGAGACATTGTGTGAAATGCAGTGTTCTTTAATCCAAAGTTAAGATGAAATTGCATGAAAGTTGGTAATATTTTGCCTGGTTACACTTTAGAGGCTGGTCTGTATTATTAAGAGTACTTCTATTATTATCTGAGGTTCATACTTCCACATTTGTGTTGTTTCATTTAATATATCTCTCGTCATAGTGATGTGAGCTGTGAAAAGAGTGTTCACTTTGTTTGAGTTTCCCTGGATTTTGTTGGCTTGGCTGAAATGAGCTTGTCTGGACTTGGCCAAGCTCTCTTGCACATAGATATTTTTAATGTGATTAGCTCTGTGGGTAACTGTTGTGAAAACAAACACAAGGAATATTCAAGACACAACTGAAGACATTTGCTATCCTTAGAGGGACATGGGAATGCAAAGACTTAGTGGAGAAAACTGTTAATTCTTCATTCAAAATACCTGGTCCCTTTCAAATAGAAAGAGCTCAGGTGATCAGTATAGGTATTACCTTTCTATATGTTCCACAAAGTTTTAACAGATGCCTGACTTTCAGTAAGTGTACTGGTTATTTCTGGATATGCTGTATTTAATTCTTACTATGAGAAAATGGCCAGGCTATAATCATGCCCATATTACCTAAAAAATTATAGTAATAATATGCCTTCTTAGATTAAATCTGGGTTTGGATTGATGAGGAGGATATGAAGCCATTACCTTCTATTACATAAAGAACTAGCTTAAGAAAGGAATGATACTTTGAGGCATTATGAAAAAGCTGCTACTTTACAAGAAATCATGCATCATCTTAATATGGCTACTGGGCAAATACATAGTAAGGTGTATGCTTTTTGGAGACCTTGTTTAATAGCTTTCAGTGATTTCCTTCTCAGGCAGAACATGCCATAATGATGAGGCTGAAATCTGTTCTCAGTTACTGCAATTACTCCGGATTTAACATGTGTGAGAGAGAATAGTTCTGAACCAGTCTTTAAGCCAATAGACAACTTCATCATTCCTCATGAAGACTGTGTGGCCTTATCATCAAACTTGTAATTGAAACCACCCTAATGATGAGATAGGTGAAATACACTTTAATATGGATCTGCAATCATTTAGCAAGTTCTCAAGGACTAGTGCTGATCAGCAGACAACAGCTTTGAAATGACTGTCTTAATTTGTTTACTGGACTGCATACTTGTTTCATTGCTTTGTGGTTTTTTGTCCTCTGTATTCTTGATGGATGTCTTTTTTTCTCCAGTATCTTAAAACTTCCAGTTGCTTGAGTGCTAGAGATGTCTGTTCAGACCCCATCTCTGCACCTTTTTCATCTAGCAAAAGTGACTAATATAGACACTAAAAGGACAAGTGAAAGATCAATTTGAAATTCCCAAAGATTGTTCATTTTGGCCAAGGTATTTTTGCCTGTCAGTGAAAAAAATCCAAGATTTTTTTTTTTATTGATTTAACCTCATTGAGAGAAAAATGCTTTCTTCATTTTGACTTTAGCACATTCAGTGAAGTCTCTTGATGAAATGGGACCACAATGGTATAAGACTAAAATCTCTTTTGGAATAATAAGACAGGAAAAAGGAGGAGGAATAAATGGTCAGTTTTCACAACAGAGGGGAGTCTCTCAGAGTCTGTACTGGGATTCAAGCTACTGTATTCATAAATGATCTGAAAATGAAGCAAGAAGTGACATAATTAAGTGTGCTGATGATGCAAATGGTTTAGGACAGCTGAATCTAAAGCTGATTGCAAGGAGTTGTGGATAGATTTTGTGACATTGAGTGACTGGTTGATAAACTGACAGATGAAATTCAACTCATGGAATGACTATCCCTCACTACCCATACAATAATTAAGGACCCTAATTTAGTTATTATCACTCAGAAAAAAAAGCTTTTGAAATCATTTTGGGTATATCTCTAAAAATTAAACTCATTGCTGCAGGATGTCATTGGAAGACAGATGTAAAACTGAATTTTTTAAGGACTGAGGTAAATTCACGGGGTATAGATCCTTTGAAGGCTATTTAAACTACTACCCCAGGCAACTGATATCTCAGTCCCTAAAATGCTGATTCTTGGAGACAAGAGAGGATATACCAGGAAAGATAATACTGAGTGCTTGCTTTGTTTTTTTATATATTGTTCTTCACATTTCTTGTATGTATATGTTCCTGAAATGTACACTAATGACCAGCCTAACAAGATGAGCCATCTTGATGGAGAATGGCTATTTGCTGCTTTTATGGGCATCTTCTGACATATTCTTTTGCCGCATGTTGCCAAAGTGCAATGTCCTTGCTACACAGTCACAGGCACAGCTGGAAGAGGTCTAGCAGGCAGAATGTTGTGCAATCTTATAGAATTTTCAGCTTGCTTCCGCCTCAGGAAATGGGACCCAAAATGGAAGTTTGTCAAGTTTCAAACCCACTTGAATGAAGATCATCACTAAACAGACAAATACTAAAATGACTTTGAATGCTGTCCGAGATAATGTATAAATATCCTGCTTTGTCTTCCTTTCCAGCTGAATTATGTAGTTGCACTCTAGGGGAAGAGAAGCTGGTGTAAACTCAACCCCTAATAATTTTGGACTGTTTCTTTTTTCTGTTATTGCTGGTCAAGAAAATTCTGGATTTATTTGCTTTATTCATGCTATACCCTTTCCTCTGAACAGCTTCTGTTTGCAGTGTGTTTGAAACTTTGTGTTGGATTAGCTGCAGTGTATAAATGCAAACAAAAAGGTATTCCTTCCAACCTAAAAATTAATGGTATATTTAACCTCAAAAATGCTAAGTTACTTAAAATGGAAGCAACATTTCTTCAGCTATGGTTAATCAAACATTTTTACCTGCCAAATATAATAAGATGTATTATAACATGACTATTACTGGGAAAATGGTACATAATGTTTCCAAAAAAAATCTGTTTAGAAAGTCTGGATTTTTTTCTCACATTATTCTCCACTTTTTCTCTTTTCCTTTTTCCCCTATTAGTGGCACTTGAGAAAAGTGAGGGAAAGGGAAAATGATAATCCAGAAGCTTAGAAGACCTAAACATTGGCAACGTTTTCCGGTTCCTTAAAAAATAAAAAAGGAAAAAAAAAATACTACATAATACTGGCACAGTTATTCATTCTTATTAATGGCTGTTTTGTCGGGAAACTGTTGTTCACCTCTAAAGAGGAAATAGTTAAACAAACTGCAGACGGTTCAGTCTTAACATCCTTGCTTAGTTCTAACTGTGCCTAGGAGAATTGCAAATGAGGCGACTGTTTACACAGACTTTCCCTTCCTGCAAAGAAATGGAATCAGCAGAGTCATGGTAGCATTTCCCTGTTTGTTCTTACTTGGGACTTCTCAGACTGTAGTTTTGGAAAACTTGTGAACCTCAAACTAAAAAGGACACAGTAAGCAGACAGAGAGAGACTCTGAAGGTATACTTCATTTCACTTTGCCCTATCAAGCTCCAATTAGTAGAAGACCAACTTGCTGTATGGTCACTGTAGATGATCTTGGGTCCTAGTTTCTTCTGGAAGATCTTCCAAGTTTGGAAGACAACCTGGTGGCATAGTTAAATCATGTGGTAGGTCTTCTACTTGTTGACTGATTCAGAAAAAAATCTCAGGGAATAGAAATTTGATGAAAGAGGTCATAAAATGGTCCCTTGAGTTTTATCAAGACTAAGTCAAGAAAATGTTCTATGAGCAAAACATGAAGGAGAACATTGGAGGTATGAAATTCTTGCCTACATGAATAATTAAGTACACACTGTGTTGTATTTGAAGAATACATATGCCTTTACACAATATATTTGTAGAGGCATGTGTATTTGTATGCATATATAAGCCTGTATGTAGAGAGAGGGTTGAATGGGTAGAAAGGAAAGAGCACACACACACACATTTATAGCTTTTTGAGTGAGAGTGATTTAATATGAGGCACATTCATTTTTCCTGATTCACAGGATCTGCTTGGCAAAGGCTCTTCAGGCAGTAAGGGCAGTATTACTTGGTCAGACTAAATTTGTCCCTTTTCAATCCCCTTCATTTCAATAGGTGCTTGCATGATGCAAGGCTGTGCGAAATAGAGCAAACGCTGGGTCACTGAAGGGAAGGAAGCAGTGGCAGTGCAGAGGACTAAGGTAAGGGAGCAAGAGGGGGCAAACGGGTCCCAGAAGGAGCGCTGAAGGCTTGCGTGGAAGGCTGAATGGCAGGTCACAGTGTGGGTGCAGGTGTGTGGATCCAGTGACACTGGGCACCCCTGGCATAAAGGGGACAGTTCTACTCTGGGACTGAGGTGGCTGCTGGAGGGGCCTTACAGAACTGCTCTCTGGCTGGAGGTGTAGGGGAGAGGCTGGAAAGTGTTAGTTCCTCCCCTCTAATACCTTTGTGGTGACACAGTATGAAACCCCATGTATTTCAACCTCTCCTGTGAAGTGGCAGCCAGGAAATTTTCCAGATGGACTTCCACATTGGGTTAAAGTTTTGTCTTTATAGCAGTTTAAAATAATGGACTCTTTTAAAAGTAATTTCTTAAGAAACTCTAATAAAGCTTTTTTTTAGCTTCAGTATATAGCTGTAGACCTTTCAGGTAAGATGGAATGCAGGTTTTTTATTATGGGGACTGTGTTCTGAAATTAATTCCCATTAGTGTATGTAAGAATGACCTTTTGGTTTTCACCAATATTTTGTGAAGATACAGCTGCTTTCGGTCATGTTTATGAGTAAAAATCTAAATAATGTTTTACATCTATTAGACTAAATTGAAGAGAAATTTGGAAATGATTCGGTGATGCCAAAAAATAAAAGGATATATGCAGGAATGTAAATTATATGCAGAGATGCTGTGGTTATAAGAATAAGTAACAGCAGCTGTTAAAGTACTAGGAAACTGGCATGGCAGTTTGTTTGGCATTCATGAGTTAGGCCAGCTTTCTCTGGGCATGCCTGTACCAGTTGGAGGAAATCTGAGCTGATGAGTCCATGCATGGCAACAGAGAGTTGTGTGGTCTTGCTAACCAGTCTGAAGTAGCACAGTCACACGTGCAGAGTATGCTACTCCTAGACAACCAACTAGCAGGGCTTGTTGGCTTAGGGGCAGGATCTTGTGAATGCAGTTGTCCTGCTTCTGGGCTCAGGCTGGCGCCCTTCCGCCATATATTGTTACTTCCTCTCAGACACCTGTGGATCCCACAGTCACATCAGTATGCAAGGGAATGAGAAACTTTCTTTTCTTGATCCATGTAGGAACATTGAGCACAACTGAGTCTTTGTGATCTTCTTGGCATAAAATCCTCAGGGGCCAAATTTTCAGCTTTGCCCAACTTCTCCTGGGCACAGTGAGGAAGGGTGCCTTTCTGCCCATGGCTGGGGGCTATTCATGCTGATTATAGTCTGTAATGAACCACACGTTGATGCTGCATAAACAGATTGCAGTATTGTTTGGCCTCTCCCCTTCCTGAATCAGAGTGTGTGCGCTATAGTTGGAGCTGTGGTGGTCCTGGGTAAGGCAGAATCTTGTGCATGTTAGATAGACACTCGTGGGTTGTTTACATCCTTTTCATGAGTACAGAAAATTAGAATAGGAGTGAGGAGAAGTCAAGGCAGTTTCTTTAGCCTTAAATGTCAAGGAGAGTTTGGTAATTTGATGAGCAGGAAAAAATTAGCAAATTTAACTTCTATATTGACATACTCAGGTCCATTGATCAGTCAGCCACACCCCCCACCTGGAACTCTGCTTTGGCCCCTGTAATGCTTTGCTTCAGGGGAATTCAGGGGCCTTGAACAGAATTAGGCGATCCAGAAGCCTCTCAGAAAGACAAATGCAAAACAGAGTAGCCTAAAACCTTCTTAAGTCTGTCTTCTGTTCTGTAATAGCAAGAACATTTTCTGGGAGGTATTATGTGGTTTGAACTGATTTATCTGATTTTTAGTCTTCAGTAGAATTATTTTTGAAGGGTGGGAGTAAGGAGGCTCATTTATTAATTCACAGTTCATTGGATTAACTTTTTTTATTTTAATTGACAAAAAAATCTTACTTGAAGACCACAAGTCAGAAACATATACTGCTTCTGCCAAAAATCTGTCTTGACTGCTTTGCCTATGGCAAACTATGAAGTATAAAATACTTTACAATGAATTGAGACTTTCAAGTGGATGGTAAAGAAGAGCCCCGTTTTTTCAGTCACACTGTTGCATGCTTGATCTTTCTTTCACTTCTGCTGTTGCAAAATAGCAGTAACTCCACTGTCAGCAGGAGAGGGTGGAAGGGGTCAGAATGTCTGGCTCTGTTTGTCTGAAATGATCATTAAATTAAATATATTGTTTATGACTTGTTTATTGCTGATGTTGATTAAACATCAATACTTGGGAGGAAGTAGACAGAATTCTCACCACTCATTTAATTAGATAAGAGCACATCAGCTGAAATGGTTCCAGCATTGCAATCCCATATCTGATATATGAAGGAATGCTAAACTAAAGGTCCATTTCCTCCTTTTTAGGCACATGCACTATTTCCAGTAACCCAATTATACGGCTTTCTTCACACTTTATCTGTAAAATGCTACTAACACATCAAAAACAAATGACTCCTTACATCATAGTTCATAAAGCCAACTTCACCCATTTTACTCAAAGGAGTATGCAGCCAAAAAGAGGACAAAGCCAATGAAAAAAGAAGTGTGTGTGTGTCTGGCTCTGTATATGAATTATGACTATTCAAGGGAAAAAAAATTCGAATGATTGCCAAAAAGCCAAGTGTGTAAAGGGACAGCTGGAGTTTTATGCTGGAGTTCACAATGCATCACTGTTCAATAAAAAAGGAGTCCTTTACAACAGCAGCTCACGCATCACATGATACATAAGCTACCTCTGAATACAGAGCATCTTCTTCAAAGGAAATGTCATTTTCTATTGAATTTGCTATTAAAGGAACAGTAGGTGATCTAGCTAGAAATGTGTCACGGTGTGGAAAAGATCTGATTCCAGTGTTTAGAACTGTTTGGTAGTGGACCTACTAGGTGCAATGATCCTTTCCTTTCCATCATACTGCTGATATCTCAGCACTTAACCTTCTTCTCTTTTTCCAGGGTAACAGGCTTTAAAACCCAGGCCAAAGTTTTCAAATTTGGCAAGAGCAAATAGCTATTTGGTTGTTCACAATGAGGGAGGGGTAGAGAGGAAGGAAGAAAAGGAGAGAGGCAAGCTGAATCTTTGTCCACTAGGAAAGCTGGCACTGGTCATGTTCAAATTGTATAAGAGCCCTGAATCTTCAGAGAAGTTTTGGTGCCTAACCAGTTTTTTTCATAAAGGCCAATTGAACTCTGTTGAATGCCGAAAAGGTATCCCTCCTTTGCTCTTCTGTACTCTGTCTGCCCACAGAAATGGTAGTTATGGGTATAAAGTCTCCATGTTCCTTCCCTGTGACTGCTTGTCCAAACCTGGGGGCACCAAGAAATATCCTGGTATAGGAGGAGAAAGAGTGGGAGACTGGAAGGCAAGACAATAACATAGTTTAAAACAAAAAAGTGTAAGGAAGGGGGAGAGTCAGAACAAAAAATATTGGGGGCTGATAAAGACTACTGGGAGTACACGTACTGGATGTTCGCAAAAGTCTGAGGTTTTCGGGAGAGCAGCAAAGACAGGTATTTGTTTGGTGTGGCCATCATGGTTTAATCATGGGAAGAGATTTCTGCCTCTCAGTATGGGGAGATCAAATGAGCCTTGTAGAAGCSCTGTAAATCTCGTGTTGCCAACCCATCCCAAGCTGCTCTCTCTCTCTGTTGCTGCCTGATTTCATTCAGGTACGCCTCCCTTCAGCAGGCGGAGATGAATGTTGACTAAGGAAGCTCTGCTTGGGTTCAGCATAAGGCAAAACTACAGACCTAGTGTGTAGCCTGTGTACTATAACCTGTGTACTGGTTCTAGAGACAACAGCATTTATGTTCTCACTTCATTTCTATATTATCATTGCTGTCTATCTTTAGACGCTTTAATTTCTCATTCTCTCCAAAACCTGGGTTTTTGTAATGCTAAGCTTGATGTACAGAGGGTTAAAGCTTGTGGTATTACAAGCATTCATGAATTTCTTGTATTCTTCATATTTCATTTTCTTCCAACAGACACATTGCTCCTTGAATAATGTGAATATAAATACAGATTTGGTAATTGCAAAAAATGGAAATAACCGGACCTCATGGTGGTGGGGAAAAGCAGAACATGTAGTCAGTAGATTCTGACATTAGGAATGTGAAATCTCGTACATGACAAACATCACAGCAAGGTGTGATAGAGGAGCTTAGATGCAATAAATTACAATTTCCTGAAATCAGTCAGAGAACTGAAGAGAACCAATATTGTCTTATTTCGTGTTGCTGTTGTACAGCCATGTTTAATGGTGATCACAGCATGCTCAAATTCAGTGTTTTTCTTCTCAAGGAAAAGCACAGTAGTGTTTAGCTGCAAGAAAAGACGCTGCATAAAAATGAGAAAGCTTCTTAAAAAGAGATGAAAAGGAACAAACAAAATAGTAAAATACTTGCAGGTGGCCTGGAGATTTTTAAAAGAGGCTCAGTGTAATGTATGCTGCCTTTCAACAAATAAAACAACCAACTTTGAAAGGAAACTCCAAGGAAAATACAGTTAAACAATGGTGTAAAGGAGGCTGTTAGGTAAGTGAGGCTATCAGAGGTTAAAAAAAAAAAAAATCTTCAAAGGGTGGAGGCTGTGCCCAAATGGCAAAATAGAAAGGTTCATAGACAAAGGAGGTTAACTGGGAACCTCCAGCAAAACAGGCCAAAAAGGTTTTAAGGAACAACTTTTCAAGGCAAAAAAGTTAATAATAAATCTTTTTCCAAACACATCTATCTTCCAAATAGTCTGTAAGGTCAACAGAAGATAAAAGGATAATGGAAGTGCTTGGAGAAGATAAGGACCAGCACAAAGCTAAATTAATTTTTTTTATCAATGCTCACTGAGGAAAAGCTTAGGGAGGTTCTCAGAGCAAATGAGTCACAGCAGCTCCCTCCAGTTGTGGTTTTGTGATAGGCTTAAGCGGATCTTAATTCATGTTGCTTCCAAAAGGGGCAGTCCTCCTCTCACTAACCCTGGCCATGAAGTTACCCTCTCTCCCTTGTGCCTATATTAGCATCCTTGCAGCAATATGGGCAGCCAGATCAAGGAGCTAATCCCATTAATTATCAGGCATCAGGTTTATGACAAAAGAAATCAAGTAATTTTTTTATGTAATGCCTAGTTAAACTGTGCTATGGGATGCTATGGGAATCTGAAGTATAGATTCCAAAAGCAGCTTATGATCTCTATGGAGGAAAAGGCCCATCCAGGGAAGGTAAAGTTTCTAAACCAGGAACTCCCAGGTGATAAATTACAGTATGGTGGGAAAGTATACAGGCAGAAGCCTGTCTAGTGCTTGCTCTGATCTTACAGTCTTCCTTAAGTATCTCCTGTTGGCCCCTGTTTGGGCAGCTGGCTAAATGGGCTTTTGGCCTGAAGATGTGCCGTCGTATTGTTTATGACACCAGAAGGAAACTAGCAGAAGCCAAAGGGTATGTCTTTTAAAATTTCATGATTTTAGGCCAGTCTCAAGAGAGCTGGAGATGTAGCACTACTTTCCCTGATACCATGTGGCTGAAAGCGTCTTTTATGCAGAGTAAATATGGTGGTGATTACAGAGATCAGTTGGTTTTTCCAGTGTAAATAGTTAACAATAAAATGTTTTGATAGCATATTCATGGAATAAAGGAGAAAGAAGCAATGTTTTATTTTTAAATTCACTCTTTGTTCCAGTGTAGAAAGAAATTAAAAAACATGTTCCTTTTACTCTGTGCAAGAAGACAGGAGGGTATCACTGCACTCCCAGTGACTACAATTAACAAAACCTGTCTTCTTTCACTGCAAAATAAATCTTTTGATCCACACTGAGACTAAACAAAGATTTCTCTGCTTACTTTTGGAAGCACTAAGCATCAAGACACTAACACTAGGGGATAATGTATTAAAGAAGCTTTCTTTATGTTAAAGTCCAGCCTTTGTAGAGGACTTTGTCAACAAATCTTACTGAAATATTGCTACATTACCTTAGTTTCCTGGTGGCAAAAGTGCATTTGTAAATGTTCAGCAGTGCTTAATTGTGTTTCTAACAAAAGAGAAAGAAAGGAGTAAAAAGCATGTGCCTGGAAGCATTTTGTTTTTATCAGCAGTCCCTCCACAATTAAGGACATTGGGTTTCTGCATCTCTTGTGCTTGGTTATTTCATGTTGCAAAAGCTTTATTACAGGGTACAAACACCCCAAGTTTAGGTAAATTCTTCATGACTCACAGTTTCCATGACCAATGAAAATTTACTGCTAAACTGAAAAATTAAGCCCTTTACACACTTCCAGTCCTGAGATTGCAGAAAGTATCAGCTGCATCCACCAGACTAAATAGTTGCATAGAAAGGAGAACGTAATTGATTTCAAGTACTGGATCTCCACAAGACACTGAGACTTATTAGAGGGCAGAAGAATGAAAGCAGATGGGAAATTTAAACTGCATCAAGTGATTTAAAGATGCATGGATGAGCCTTTTATTACATGGGATGATTGATGATACACCAGCAACTAATGCTGACCACAGTTGTAAGAATTAATTTGAAGGCCCAATTAGAGCCAAGCTGTTACTTAGTCCTAGGCTGAGAAAAAAGATCTAGCTGTTTGTCCAGGGGCATCTGAAGGTTTCAGATAGTCATCTGAAAAAGGAAACATGGTTATCCCTGGCTTTTCTGTGTTGTTTTTAGCGTGTCTGCCTCTCATTTGGTCTTACATGTTTACTTTTGTTCCCTGTTAATGTAAACTGCACCACCTGCCTCAGAACATGAGTCAGTGTGTGTGGCTCAGTACAGGCATATAATAGAGTGCAATTCTAACACTTGAACAATTTTATGTTTATTATCTGCCTGGACTGTAAGCTGCATCTAGACTGACGGGGTAGCAGTACATTGGTGCTGCATGCTCTTGCTGTGGTGCTCATTGCAAGTCTTGATAAATGTTTTATTCCCCTTCAAGCCTGTACCAACAAGCCAGAAGGTGCTAGAAGTGTCTACACTGAGGCCTTTCACTGTTACCTGCCTCAAGTCCTGGGGGTGAGGAGAGGAATTTACTGCATGTAATTGCGTTAGCTTGTTTTGATTAAACATGTTGTGGAAAATCCAAATTCAACAGCTATACAGCCGCAGGCAAATGGCAACAGTATTTGCACCATGAATAATATAATTTTTTAAAGACTTTTAATAAACATACAGGTGCATATTATGGACTGGGTGAAAATAAAGTGTAAAACTAGGACAATCACTAAAGAGAGTACCAAGACTTGTTTTCTTTCGAACCGTCTGCCCATGTAAAAGATCTAGCAGTCTGCTAAGTAGAGCACTGGATTTTTTCTCCCATTGCTAAGTCAGTGTGTTGAGCTGAGGTTTTTAAATCCCGTGAAATGGTGGTTAAAACTGTCATCCAGTGAATCTGACACTGATGACTTCAAAGATTGCTTCAACTGTTTTGGTCTGAATTTTCCTTCTGGTTTGCCTCTGAGAACTTATAAATGTTTACCACAGCAACTGTATTGTGCCTAAGGACACATTTTTGGACACCAAGTCCTGACCAACAGCTCCAGCAAAGTGCTCTCCAGCTTTTGTGAGGCACTGGCTGCCCAGAGATCAGCTCTTCCTTCTCTCGTAATGACAGTTTGCAATTTTGACAGTGTTGATCTGCTTCAGGATGCTCCCAGCTGAGGCTCTGTTAGTTCATGATTCACCCTCAAATTTATTCCAAATGTGTGACAGCCAAATGGTGACTTTTATTAATTTGTTGTTGTTGTTGTTGTTGTTGTTGTTGTTGTTGTTCTAAGGGCTGTGGCCTGAGAGGCAGCCCCATACGTATGCTTCTGCAGTATTTCAGAGCCTCTCAGTCATCCACAAAAACATAAGGTTCCTGCCATCTCTGGAAACTTATGTTCAAAATTATCTTCTAAAGCAAGTTTGGAGATGGGTAGACTGTCTTCGAGAGCCAGGTTACCAAGCACACAATGGATTCAGAGCACAGCATCATGGGGATTAACTTCTCTGAACACCTATTTGCGCAGACCATTATCAGCATTGTTCCATCTATGTCAGTCAGCCAGATTTACATCAAGGACTTCCATGTTGATCCCTTGTCCTGACTTGTGCTCTGGATCGATACTATTGGTAGCAGATAGGCCAGATTGTTTAGTGCAGTGCTAAGGTCAGCTCTCCACACTTGCCTAAGAGTAGGGCTTATGCGGAAAGAGGACAAGACAGAGATCAGCTTTGCTGTGCCAGCTCTTCACTGATTTCTTGAAGATGCTATAGAGCTGGCACAGTTCACAGGTACCTGGAAACAGCTCTGAGCACTGTTTGGGCTGCCCACTATAACCATCTTCACGGTGCTTCCCCCACTTCCCCTTCATCTGTACCGAGCTCTTGGACAAAAGAGATTCTACCCAGCCAAGGAGACTTTGTCAACAGACTAAGACCAAGTTTCTCATGTAGGCTGGCTCTTGCTTGGTGTCATGTTTTTTACTGGCAGAATGATAAATTAGGCTTAACTTCTTCTTTTGTGTTTTTTTTTCTTTTTCCAGAGAGACTGCCCAATGAGACTTTGGAAATGCCTCTATAAAGTCTTTTGTTGCAGGAGAGTTAATATACTTAGAGCTAAGATGAAGGCATTTGAACTCGTAAATTGTAAGTGTGCTGTAATCTCTAAAAACCTAATTATGTTTAGGGACTACGTAATCAGTGTTAAACAAAGAGGTAAACTTTTGGATGCCTCTCACTTGCACTGTACTGCTAAATCTAATTACAGTAGAGGTTTCTTGTGACATGCATTCTGTTTCCATAAAGTTTTTTTTGGAACAGTGTCAGGGCTCTGGGGCGCTACCAGTCCTCCTTGTCCCTGCCCAGGTTCCCCTGGGACCTCCCCAACCCTGCCCAGGCCTAGGCCGCCATTTCAGCCCAGCCTGGGGCCATCAGTCCCTGTCCCATGAAGTGGTAGTGGTGCCAGGCTCCAGTTCCACCATGGCCCTGCCTGGCCATGGGTCCCTCCAACCCTGCCCGGACGTGTGGGCTGACTGCCCGGCTCAGCCTCAATACAGCCCCATCACCACAAACTTGCCTGGTGATCTCGAATCTTGGTTAAACCCAGCCACAGTCTCTGGGTCTCCTCTGTTCACCTTGTTTGGGTAGTGCGGGACTGAGCTGGTGAGGCTCAGCTCCTGGCTCCCCATCCCTTAGGGAGCAGCTCGCCCTTATTGTTCCCTGACAACCAGGTACAGCACTGAGTCAATTTTTGAACTTTTGTATAAGATAAGTGCCCATATCAGAAATCTTGCAAGCTTTCTGTATTTACCAAAAACATTTACTGGCATGAAACAGCTGACTATTCTGTTCTCACAGAACTGGAAAATATGCTTCTTTCTAAAGTCCTTGTGTTTTGTGTCTCCTTGAACATCAGTGCCTTTCTTTAAGCACCTTTTGTATTGCTGAGATCAAGTAAGTCCTTCTGGTTGACAGCTCGGCTTTTATGTTCTATACAGTCCATTTCCCTCTGTCTTATTTGCTGTCTGAGTCTTGGCCAGTTTTATCTCCTTCCTGATAGCCTACTGCTGAAAGTGCCTGAGATGTCTCAGCCCACCCTTGCTTTCTCTGGTAGTGTTTTTCAGTAGGAATGATCTTCTTGGACCTTGGATGTATCTACTCCTGGGCAATGACATTTTCTTAGCCTGCTTCATTGACCTTCCAGCCCAAAGATAGGAAATTAGTTTCATTTACAGTTTTAACATTTGAGAACGCTGACACTGATGTTCTGACATGAAGAGCAAAGCTATATGAATATTATGTACTTGATTTCATTTAATTGTTCTTATGAATGTTTCATTTATATTAGCATTAGAGGGGTAGAACCGGTTGGATCTATGGGCTACTTTGTAACTGAAAGTTGTAACAGTTTGCTAGTCTTTTTTTTAATATCAAGAGAGCTAAGTCTATGTAATGGCGCTTGCCAGCTCAATTATGTTTATAGTTTCCCTTCACTTCCTTGATGAATTCCATGGAAGAAGTCAAATGAGTAAGTTTTGCACTTGCATTGTTATCTGATTATTTGTTAGTTCAGACAGGAGACACTGAGCACTGCTTTTGCTGTCTTTGGAGAAAGTTCAGACTTTTCAGCATTTGTCACGCTGCTCAGATGAACTTACTGCCACACACAATCTCAACAGAGCACATGCTGAATAGCGTTCACAGTTCCCTAAGAAGCTAGTTATGTCCTGGAATCAGCATGAACCTGAAAGTGGATTTGGAGGTTTATTTATTCTTCTTTCTTTTCTTGGATGGCAGGGGAGAAGAGATTTCTTTCTTTTTCTCTTTTTTTGAACAGTAAACAAAACAAGATATTCACGTTCACCTTACTAAATGGACGGATGTTCCCCTTGTTGTAAAAATAAGCAGCAGTCAATGGCTGAATGTGTGGCCGTAATAAGATACGTCTATACATCAGATGTGCTCTCAGACAAAAGAAGAAAGAAAGAATAAAGGCCTGACTCTAATTCAGAAGGAACTTTACGGAAGCCAGAAGAACCAGCTCTAGTAGGTTATTTACGCTGCTGTTTCCAGCTCATGTATGGTTGCAACATGGTTCAAATCACAGCAATCTGGATTACGCTTTTCCAAAGTCCTCAGGAATGTCTTTATACTTTCTGCCAAGCACATCTCTCACTTATAAGGTGTTCCCCGTCCATAGCCACAGAATCAGTACCTTCTTTTTCTGGGATGTGCCAAAATCTAAATGCTAATTACATTCTTCTGGGCTGAGCCCTTTATTTGCTGTGCCAGTCATTGTCTCATTGTTTCCTTTCTGCTTTTCCTCTCTCTGTTGTCTCTCATGCATGTACTGTAAGCTCTTTTGGGGCAGAAGTTGTTTGCTTTATGGGCATAAAACATGCAGCATGCTGAGCTTGGATTCTTAGATACTATAGTAATGGTAATTGTCATGATAAGAATTCTCTCTTGCAAGTCTCATGTCAGATCCAAGGACTGTATTGCCAACACTTGTAGGAAAACACATAGGCAGGGAAGAGAGGTGAAATTTTTTCTCCTGTGGAGTTTTCTTCATGGAAGGAAAGTTTTATTATGTGCACATGCTCACAGAAGCATAACCAGCTGCATATTCACTCCAGATATACTAATCCAGAGGAAGATAACTGAGGCCAGGGTCATCATTTGATGGGTTTAGTGGGACTGATCTCCCTTAACTTCAGTTGTCCAGGAGAGGAGTATCTAATGTAAGCTAAACTTCTTGGGCTCTCTGTTGGTAGAGAAAGTGTTTCATCTCACATATCTCACATATCACGTGTAAAAAGGGATATATTTCCCTTTTCTCCCTCTGACTACTGACTCTTGAGTCTAGATCAGTAGTGTAGGCTAGAAGTGGAACTTTTAAATATCAGATATTAGGCTAAATAAATCCCACCCCAAATCCCTGGTAGTTGGATTCTATCTGCTAGAATCCTTAGCAAACTCATAAGGATTTTCTAGCCAAGAAGAGTTTTGAAAGGGCCCTCATGATTCTGAGTCCAGGGACACAGAATTTAAATCTAAACTGAGAACTTCTAGCAAACATGGCAGGAAAATGCAGGACAGCTTGTCTTGAGATTACCTTTCTTTGATTAAGTGCAGAAAAAAGCTGGAGTCAGGACCTGTCAAACAACATTTATATCTTGCAAAAAATAATATGTAAAATTAAATTTACTCTTTCTGTCATAAGAGTTGATATTGATAAAGAAACCAGAAAGATAGCAAGTCAAACAACACTTTTTATAAGCTGACAAAAATAACTTATTCTTTTATGTCCAGTGCACCATTGCTCTGTGTTTTTCTGGCAAGTAGTCTGTCATCTGAGAACTGTAATTCATGGTTTGAGATTTATGGAAATGTAGCCCCAATGCATGCAAGAATGTTAGCTTCACTTCTGATAATGCAGTCTTCCTTTGTGTATCATGCCTGGGTAGAGATGTGAATACCTTTATCCCACCCCGTTTTCCATATGCAGGCACAAAACATACAATTTTCAGAGTATGTTGGAGAATCTCTACATGGATGGGTGAGGTGTTTGATTTGCATGCACTCCACGCCAGCTGGCTAAGGGCTACAGCGCTTCCAGACCAGACTTGCTCTCCAACAGTACAGGTAGAAACACAGGTGGAGTGGATGCACAGCTGTCTGCACCTGGCTGTCTAGACATGGTATTCTTATGAGTTATCATCTGTGTTGATAGTATCCATTGCCCTTCAAACAGTCCTTTTGAAGAGCATAGCCTTCTTATATTTTTGCTCTGTTTATTTATAAGATGTCCTCAAAGGATAAAAAAGATAACTTTTTTTTTTTTTCAGGACACAATCTAGCTTGCAACAATGCAGTGAAATGGAAAGGCTTTGCTTAATATTTAGGCATCTCTCTCACTGGAATGCAAGATCTGCATGCTTATGGGTTTGAAGCCTCAGAACTAAACAAACTGGCTTTACTTCATCGTTACATCACCTCACTTGCCTGGAGTTCATCTAATTCAGATCATAAATTCTTTGGGAAGACAAGTCAGACTTGGTTCCAGTCCCATTCGATTTGGTTTAATCTGATTCTTTCGTACCATGTTCTCAGCAACATCGGTTTCTCCTGGCTTAAGTAAGAATATCTGTGATTAGCACTACTGTAAGTGTCCTCAGAATCAGCACTACTTTAAGTGTCCTCAGAATCAGGCCATGCATGTTCTGTCCTTAACTGTTGCAGACACACCTTCCTTTTTAAAAACTATGCACCTTTTTTGAGCTTTTTTCCACCCATTGTTTATATTCCCCATTCTCTAAGCCATTAATTTCTAAGACTTGTTCAGGTGCTTTGATCCATCCACAGAACAACCTAAACTCAAATGCTGTTTTGAATTCCAGGATGCATATGTCCATTACCCATGTCAGTTCATTCCTTATGTTCTCACAACATTCTTCCTGGTGTAGATAATACTCTTTTCCATAAGAAATAATATTACGCAATATTTTATCAGCTCAGATGCCTAATTATGTTTATTGATCTAATTTTTTATTAATGTCTTTAGGATCTTGGCCTCATCCAAGGTCATATTTATTGAGTTTTCCATTAGCTGTTCCATGTCCCTTTGTTACAGTGTGTGACAATTTTTTATATTCCTATGCTACCTTATGTCCTAAAGACACTATTAGCATATTTTATTTACTAGAGAACTAGTTAAGGAGACTAAGTAGTTAATTAATTGCTTGGGGAAAAGTCTTGGGGAAAGAAACTGAGTTTGAGAAAAGGAGAGATACATGGGAAAGGAGTTATTCATCTCTCACATGTATTTTGCACTAGGAAAGATTTTATGAAAACACTCCACAGATGGTACCTGTCTCCAGCTAAAATACAGTGTATTTTCTAATCACAAAGTTTCATCAGTCCAAGTCCTTAGTCTAATTGAATTTGAATATGAATAATATTGAGTTTTAACATATTTAAATCAATATAAAGTTAGTAGATTGTTTTTTTCTTTGTAAGATATGCAGTGTAGATTTCCTTTCTAAGCTCCAAAAACATGAGGTATTCCTTTGTATTTCTCTTGGTGTTTGGGGCTTTTTTTGGAGGAGAGAAGAGAAGCTGTATGTAATTGATGCCTGAGCAAGAAACAGTGGTTGTTTTAGGTGGAGGGGTTTTTTGTTTGGTTTGGTGGGGGTTTTTTTCAGGTAAACAGTAAGGTCTTGAGCAATACATTTCCCAGACTTCAGACTGCTGAACATCTGACCTTAGGGTTATTGGTATATTTTGGTCTGTATGGAATTTGTCATGATGTGATGCTACCACCATAATTTTTTACTGTATTCTCTGAGAAAACAGTTATCTTTTTCTGATATTTGCTGTCTTTTCTCTCTTGTGAACATGGAGGAAAGTACATTTCTGAGTCAAGTGCTCTTCTTGATGGACGGAATAACAAGAAATTCCTCATTGGTCACCAACATCTTTATGTAAATTTTCAAGATTTAAAGGTTTCAGTCATGGACAATATTTTGTTTCTGATCAGTTCTAACTCATTTATGCCTGGGGCTTTGCTTGTTCCAGGTGATATGACTTCACAGATGATAACTTTTCCTGAAGTCAGTGTTGGTGTGATATTCACAGGTTCCATCTTCTGCTTGCTAAAGCTAAGCAGTTGCATCTTAGACTTCTCCCTTTTCAGGAAACCATTCCCTGGGGGGAACTCTACGGGTTTTGTGGACATGCTTCTGTAAAGACTCTTTGCAGCACATACTGGAGTAGCTTAAACTTCCTGTGTCCACTCCTGTCTGTGTAGCAAAGACAGACTCTTCCTCTACCTGGCCATGCCAGTAAACCTTGTAAAAGAATTAGTTGAGTAGAATATAAAATTAAAAATATCAAATGACATTTATTCTTAACTTCTGTGCAGAGGCCCAGCATAAAGGCTGGTGTCCTTACAAGTCCTGCTTTGAGGACTTAATTGAATCTTTAATGATGCCTCAGAACAAGCTGCTCTGAACAAGGGTGAAACTAGTGGGTTTGGCTTGTGCCTAATCCTCCAAAATATGGAGGATTAAGTCAAAGACACTGCACAAATAATAACTGTATTCTCCAAGAAAAAAATTACTATTACAAATAGTTCTGTTGTATGGTTTGTTTTACACAGCAGCAACATGGGTCATCCCAAAGGTTTGGCTCCTGTAGGGCTTTCAGGGTTCAATGGATATAATTTTCTGTGCAATAACTTTATTGGCTTTACAGATGGAAATTAAGAGCAGCCATTTAATTTAAATTGAGGACGCTTCTGCTTTCTTAATAATTTCCACTTAAAAAAAAAATCAGTGCAATTCCTACATTTGATTGTAATAATTGTTCCTTCATGCTGTTGAATCTCACCAAGGCCAAGGGCTGTGAAAGATGAAGGAGAAGCTTGTAATAGCTGCAGGTTTGAAAGTGCAGAGAGGGGTCAAAACCACTTTAACTCCACCTAAGAGTGCAAAATAGTAGGGCAGAAGATTTCTGAAGAGAGTGTGGCAGGAACCCACATTTCTGTACTACAGTCCCAGTTTAATCTGAACACCGTACATGTAAGCAGGTCCTGTATACAGAGATATAGACAGACAGCCATCTCAAATGCAAATGAGAAAGTCAAGGTCCCAGTAGCAACGGTCAAGGCATAAGGACCAGGATCCTCATGTTACCACAGCATATCTCATTGTTCCTCATACCTACTATGGACTCAGACGCAGTGTGGGAACTCCTGTCTCCTTAGAGACAGGGAAGAACAATATAGGGCATTTCCAAGAGTGGGTGTGTTGAGCAACCATAAAAGGAGCAGCACATATTTTGAAGCTGGATGAATTGTCTCTTTTGCTTCCTGATGTCAGGAAAGATCACATCCCATGAAGTGGTATTTTGAGGTAAGTATGAGTTTGTGCAAAAACCCTGAATAATGATGAGGTGCAACTGTATGGATGTGAAGAGTGAGCTGAACAGAGAGTAGTGGAGAGAAAAGACTTTGATCAGGAAAATCATGAAAAAAGACTCATGAGTAATATAAACCAGTATACTAGTGAGATATATGACCTTCATGATTTTGCAGACCTTGTCCAGCAGGCTGCTTTCTTACGCTCTTTGTCTTTTGGCTTTTCAGAATGCGGGCTTGTCAAGGCCCTAGTGCCTGGACAGCACCTTGTCAGTTTGGGAGGCTACTGTAATTTAGATTCCTCTGATGAAACCGGGCCAGAAGTTAGGAAATTACATTTCGTGGTCTAGCTCTAAATCATCTCAGACATGATAGCTGAGTATTCCCTGGTCTGGGCCCAGCATAATGAGTGCAGTCCTGAAAAAAACCAAAGCAGATATTTAACCATATTTTTCTTTAAAACGTTAATCTAATAAAAGATATCATTTTCATTGTTTTGTGTTGTTTAATGGATAACTACTACCATACCAGGCTGAAGGTATTAAATCTTTTTTGTTCTTCCTGCTACCTCTGTGACCACATCCAAATGCCCAGGAAAATTTATCAAGCTGGAGGCATTTTGCTGTCAGTTCCACATCTTAAAACGAGCTGAGAGCAGGCTTAATCCAGCTGTTTTCTGGGTATTTAACTATGTAGTCTGATGGTGGTAGAACAGTTGCAGATGCACAGTGTAATTATATCTGTATGATCCTAATTATTTTGCCAGATGCCATTACTTTAGATTTTTTCCAAGAATGACTAGTTTGAGAGCAAGTTGTGGAATTAGCCATTTTGTCTTTGTGAGATCATGAATTTATAACTGCACTGGGGACAGCTTTGGATTCTTATCAATTCTTTCAAGATTTATAACGTATTATTTCCTCTGCAAATGGATTTTTAACATACAATTTGTTTATATTGTAATCCCAACAATTTTTGTGGAAGAAACCTTTAAAATGAAAAACTGGTGTTGAAGTAGAAATTGAGAGCAGTCAGTTCATATTTAAGGGGTTGGAACTGATGAAAGAGTTTCTATGATTTATTTGCAGAGCAGCACCACCATATTTGTATCTATGCCAGTCAGTTCACCTAATAAAGCTCACATGGGAGGAAGGACACCATCGTACAGCACCCATGGCAGAGCTATTTTAGATCCAACAGAGATGATCTGAAATGGAGATTCTGTGCAGGACAAAGCAGCCACAACTGCTCTGGGAAGATGTACTCAGGGCCTTAAAAAGTCGCAAATGCTGGTTAATAACTGTAGCCGGGGAGCAGACTAGTACATTGAACCATCTCAGAAACATCTGTCAGCAAAGCTTTTGTGGAGAATTAAGATCAAGGTCTTGGCTATGCACTGGCTGATATGCCACAGGAGTGCATGTGCATCTGGCTACTAACTGTATGTGCTGTGATTGCTAGTCTGGTCACTGCTCATTATCACTACTCACACTGCTGTCTGCTCATTAAAGGTAGGGAGAAGCATGTGACTTGTAATCTCAGGGAAGTAGTACAGGAACAAATATTTATGAGGTATAAGTTAGTGTACTCTTGTGATTTCAATTAAGTTAAAACATTTACTTACACCATGTCCTATTTCAGGAAAGCCCTTAGGCTGGTGCTTAAATCTGCCCCTATTCAAAAGAGTATCTATGTCTTGGAAGTATAGATTTCCAGAAATGAAACTCACCTGCAAATCCTGTAGTCTTTTTCTTGATTGTAAATGTGGAAAAATGGGTAATAGAAGTTCACCAGACACAACATGTCAAGACCATTCATCAAAACCCTAATAATCGTGAGGTGGGATAAAAGCAAATGTACACACACAAAAACGGTAAGGATCAGACTCTTTTTTTCCCTTCTGGTACATGAATCTGTCTGTCTTTCTTAGTCTCCATGGTTGCAGACCAAAGTTAGAAAATGTGACCAAAATACATCCAAAATAGGACATCCAAAAAGCTCAGAAGGCAAACTAAATGAAGGCACTTATTTTTTTAAAGTCCAATGTCATGTCAGTAGTCTTATTCCTGATTTATTGATTTTGAATGGACAGGGAAGACAACGTTTCACTCTGCTTCTATAAACAGGAGTTTGCAAACAGTGCTCCCTGGGCCATCTGTGGTCTGAACTATTCCCCTGGCCCATGGCCTCATTGTAGTAGCTCTGCCTCTTGATAGCCTCTTGGGATTACGCTGTAGGTGAGATGAAGTGTTGTGATGCTGGCAGCCCACTCTCAGCTGCCATCTTTCTCACAGCAGCACTCCCAAGAGAACTATTTCAGTTTCCAGCTAAAGTCTTTCCTGGGGAGGTTCCATCTTATGGCAATCAATCAATCAATGTTTTTGGATAAGGATGTTGTTTGTATGGATAATGTTCTTTAGTCAAAGCCCCAGTTTTCTGTTGAAAAAAAAATGTTGTTTGAAAAACTTTCACCAGACCAGTTTGGAAGAACATGGAGAAATGTCGGAAGACCATCCAAAGCAGGGTCTAGAAGTTTCAGTTGAATCTGGAGTGTAATACAGTGGAAAGTCACTGAAGTTGCTCCAAGTTATGTATTTCAAGCAATTGGCAAGAAGAATGATCTGTTAGCAGTAGTTCAGGTGAGAATTTAACATTAGTAACAACAATGTCTGAGTAGAAGAAAAGACAATCCTGAAAATGAGAGAGAGAGATTTTGTGCTACAAAGGAAGATGTTAGAGATGTGGAGAAAGAAACCAACAGGGTTAGTTTATGTTTATTTTTCTATGAGGTTTTCCAATTATTTCGCACAAAAATGCTCTCAGAAAATGCTCTGCAATGGGAAACAGTGCTGTGCTTTGGAACTGCCTGCAGTACACAAATAGCTTTGTCTTCAGTTTTCTGAGAAAAGCAAATCATTAAAATATCACTAACAGCCTGCAGTTGGGGGGTTCTTGCAAATGTGTTGCTTGGGCACCAATGAGCAGTTAAACCAACTTATTACTAGAGAGTTGACATTTTACTTTCAAAAGTTCAGTTACAGCACTGATAGCTTCAGCTACAAGATGTCAAAACCATGATTCCAAAAAATGCAAGATACTGCTTGCACTGTCCGTGTATTGTGTGCTCTGGTTGTTGAATAATGAACGTGGCAAAAACAAATCTGGAGGTATACAGTACATATAACTAAGAAGCAGTTGCATGCAGGGTGGTACTTCTAGTTTTTGACATACGTCATGTTGAAATAGTTTCTCAGAATATTGCTTAGTTCCCAAAAATGCTGTTTACTGAGGGGAAAATTCAAATCCCAAAGTTCAGGAAATAAAAGCCTGAATTGTTTCTGTCTGCTTTAGCAGCCTCTGTTCCTCATTTTCATTTCCCGTCCCTTCTCTCCATTGCTCCTGTTGTTTCAGCTGTTGCTCCGTTTTCCTTTCATCTTGTCGATTCCTCTGTCGTCAGCAAGGGTCTGAATTCCCTTCCCCCTGGGGCTGGAGACGGCATTTCTGTACTTTGTCTGCACTGCTGGGCTGAAAAGACTGTATCATTGCTTATCTCATAAGATGCTGCTTTCTTTTTGGTACTAGGAACCCTTTTTCCTAATACCACAAATAATTGCATCAGTTTTATCAGATTTATAATAACAAAATACATCAAGAGGAGAATCAGAGACAATACTTTCCAATACTTGTAAATACTACACAAGCATATACACGTACACACGTGTATCTTTTTTTTTATACCCTGTGTGTCCAGGAGGCTTTTCTCTTGACAGTGCTGGAGCCACAGAGAGGAAGGATGCTATCCATTATTAGCAGGGATGCTACGGCGGAGCAAGTTGTCTCTGGTCGACTCTGCAGGCAGAGGTGAGGGTGCCTCAGTTGCACTCTGAGAGCCCAACTCAAACCTGGTCTCTTTAGGCGGAGGCTCGTTTTCTGCCACCCTTTCTCCCTGCCATCTCTTGAAGCAAATGAATGAGCAAACTACTTGAGTTTACAATTCACACATGTTCTTCTAGCGGTAAGCTCTCTATGCTTCCCACCCACCTTCCCACCCTTCCCACCCAGTCGTGGCAAATAATATTAGCAGTGCCATACTAGCAATGCACTTAGCTCTGCCTTGGAGGACCCTCAGAATAGCTGGGAGCTGTTTTCTCTGCTTTAGCAGATTGGATAGAGGGATTAGGTGTTAAGCCAGTTTGCCCATAGGCCAGTATATAAGAATGCCAATCATGCAGATGATTTTCACACACTGGGTATGAAAAAGGATACATATGTGCATATATGTATATGATTGTGCAGTATTTACACATATTAGAAAGTATTGTCTCTGATTCTCCTCTTGATGTGTTTTATTACTATAGAACTGATAAAACTGACAGGTTTTTGTGGCATTAGGATAAAGGGTTCCTTTGCTTCTCTCCTTCCCTCTGTCTTTTTTTAAGCCACCAATACAAACATTAGCACATTTTGATTATATAAGCAAGCAGGTAAATATAGAAATATGAGCTGATAAATTCTGAGTGTTTTGATGAAAATTGGGAACTATGGGTTCAGACACAGGAAAATTTTCAGTGGTAAACAGAGATACACATACCCTGTAACTATTATCACAGGCAGTGTCTATAGGTAGAAAAGATACTTATTACATGCTAGAGAAATTGTGTAGGTGCTATGGTAAAAAATGACACAATTGAATGGCAAGGCATGGAGTTTTTTCTTCTAAAACCATGTGAGCAAAACCAAGTCTTGTTCATTGCTATATTCATTAAAAAGGTAAAAATAAAATAACACCTACAAAATATTGATGTATTCACAATGTAGTGAATACATTAATGGAAAATGTGACACCGAAAAAAAAATTCAAAATCAAAACCATAAATTCCCTCTTTCCTCAAGGTAGCTAGCAAATACATGCACAACTGTGGGCCTTGCTTAGTGTTCTTTTAGTGTAAATGGATAAAACATTTCTGCTAGACTTTCTGGCAGATGTATGGGAGACTTCTGTGTGGGAAACCAAATAAAGAAATTGACCAAACTAAAAGTAAGGAGAAATAAATATTAGCAAAAAAATAAAATGAAAGGCCAAGTAAAAGCTGGCTGTTTATGTGAAATAGCACCTTGAATGAAGTTCCAATTTGTTCTAGTCTGTGATTTATTGATATAGTCTCTGGACACTTGTGGTTTATTTAAACAGGAAAAGTAGTTGCTATGTACAACTACCATTGCTACTCAGCAACCTGTGGAGTTACTGAGAGCTGTGCTGAACTTCTGAAAACATCATTTACCACTATGCAATTAGTGGTTTCTGGCTGTGGCAATATCTACTGTTGACAATTATTACCTCTGATTCCTCTCCTGGTATGCTTCATTGCTGTAAATCAGATCATGTTATTTGCTGAAGGACCTGGAAGAATGATTTGTGGTATGAGGGTGAAAGGTTTCTTTGCTGTTCTCTCTTGGGAATCAGATGTGCAATTCTTGAATAGCAGAGTAACCTGACCCAAGATTTTAAAGGATATTGTGGAAGAAATTCTGCACTCTTAAAATCAACAGCTATTATTCAATCAATATAATGAACCATGGGAATTAATTCAGTAGTTGTCAACTGGAAAGACTAAGTACAGAACAGTAGATATTTAGAGCCCTTCCTATAGCAAATTAGAGAATGCTTATGTTCTTGAGAATGTAACACTGAGCCTCAGGGTCTTAGCTTTGCATATACACTTGTGAGGGCTTATCAATCTTAAAACATTAAGGAAAGTTAGGATAAATTACAGATGTTAAATGTGTGTGCTTTTATGC
This sequence comes from Apteryx rowi, assembly GCF_003343035.1. NCBI lineage: Eukaryota > Metazoa > Chordata > Aves > Apterygiformes > Apterygidae > Apteryx > Apteryx rowi. The sequence goes on along the minus strand of NW_020449531.1, from coordinate 289,639 downwards.
AAACTAAAATTCTATAAGAAAAAAGAAGAGTGGGTGAACTGAGGCCTTTTTACTCCAGCATCGCAGGATCCACAAGGAGCAGAGGAGGGAGAGCACTTATCTGGATGTGTGGCAGGAGGAAGATGGGAATTGCTTCAAAGGTGTCTTCACTTCAGTCTGTTAGTAAAATCACCTTATCTTTCTTGAGTGTCCCCATCTAGACATGACTTAGGTATTGCATGACCTTTTTAAAATCCTTAAATCATAGATCATTCTTGATGACTTCAGCCAAAGAGCTATTTATTTTGCTGTTCTCTGTGCCATGGAGTACTGTCTTTGCCTTGAACGAGACCAAGAGGAAGATAACCTAGAATACTGCCTTCTTTTTCTGTAGTCAGTGGCAGCATTTTTTTTCTTTTCTGAAATCCAAGAAAGAGACAGGACATTCTTGTATTATTCCCACAGCAAACTCTGAGGCATCTTTGGGTTTCATAGCTCTTCTGAGAGGGATGTGTCCTGTACCAGATGTAGTTCTTCTGACACTGCTGCACTTATGCAGAAGAGCAAAGGGATGAGGAGTGAAATGCTCAACTCTGATGACTCCCTACTCCAGCTTGCCTATGTTAGGGAAAGGGTGCCCTGAGGTGACTGTTCTCCTCCTCATGATTTGCTATTTGCAATTGCAAATATTTGCTATTTTCAATTCCTTTATGACTTGTGGCAGATGATACAACCACCTACTAAACAGTAAAACATTTGTTGAAGCCCCAGTAAAAAGAGTATACCACCAGGAGCATGATTAAATTCAGTGGATGCACCACGTAGATGTAATGCTGAGAAGGGAAGGGCCTTTTGTCTGTTGAGCAATATTGCTTCAAATTAAAGCCACTTGCTGACAGTTGCCAGTATGTATGTGAGCAAAGCAGAGAGCTTTGTGGGAGGCTGTGGTTCAGAGACGTTGTATGTGTTTATGTGGCTCAGTGGTCTGTGCTGTACAGAGGTATTTGCTGTGAATGTGCTAACTCAAGAGCAGGGGCAGCAAATAGAGCTGAAAGCGAGAAGCAGGGCATAAGCCTGGGTAGAGCAGTATGATAAAGCAGCTATACAGCTTTCTGCACCTGAGATGGTTATTTAGAGCTGGCTCTCATATCTTTACGCAGCCCTGTCTTGTGCCATGCAGATGTCGCAGTCTGGAAGGATATGAGCAGTTGGTGAAATGCCCCTCTCGAATGACGGTTACTTCCATGAAAAGTGTGAAGTGTGGTTTTGGTCTGTGTTATTATGGTGACTTCATTACAAATTATAATGTGTATAACTGAGACTTTGTGAAATTATCATGAATTAGCTTTCAGTAGGAGGTGTAAATAAAAATTATGAGACTTAAATGAAATTATTCTTTGACTAAAAATGTACGGCAAGCACATGAAATATGAGATACTGGGGGTGATTCAGGTGCCTAAGCCTGGCTCTCCGATCCTGTTTTAGATACCTCTGAGACATTTGCTTGAGGCTGTCAAACATGTCAATGGACCTATGGGAGACCTACTCTCTTGGAACATAGCTGGAGGCCAGGTGGGGTTTTTGTGGCTATGTGTATACTTTAGAATATCTTTAAAATGGTGTTAGATGCCAACATTTAAGCATCTGAATCTACCCATTGTGTCACAGAAATGCAAAGGTTGGAAACACAAAAATGAAACCAACCTATTGCAGTCCAGGTAATGAGAAGTTGCCAGAACGTGTTGAGATGAGTGCTTAAAGCTCATAGCGTCTGTTGGTACAGGTCTTCTTGCTGATTATTCACCTGGAATCTTTCAGCCCAACTGCCTGTGCTTGGTTTTGGCTTACCAAAATGTAGCTCTGAATGTGATATACCAGAGGGGAGAATATGCAAAGGAAGAAAAAGTGTAAGTTCCATAGCAAAATGCTAAGAAGGAGATTTGAGGGAAAAAAAGGAGTGTGTGTATGTGTGTGTGTTTATATATGTATGTGTATATACATGTTATATATATGTTTTTTCCAATTAATTTCATAATACAGAATTATGAGAATCTATTAGTGTTCATTCATTAATAAATACAAACATTCATATTATACATTTTGTAATATGAAATAATGATCGCTATAATAATTACAAGACATTGTATATGCGTATTTTCTAATATGAAATAATGAACTATAATTTGTAACAGTTACTAAGATGTAATATTATGCATATTTCATATATATATATATATATGCATATTCAACTGAGAAAAAAAATGTGTGGGTAGGAGACAAAGAGAATTAGAAAAATCCTGTGAGAACCAATACTGTGGTTTTATCTTACACTGAAAGGGTTTTTTTTGGAGATGTACTTATAAATACGGTCACATACATACATACATATATATTTATATAAATGTATATAAATATGAGAAGTTCCACAGAGGCAGACCAAGAAGCGAATGGTAGGAAAAAGAAAGGTGGGGGAACCATTAATTAGTTGCGTGTACATAACAGTGATTCTGAACAGATCTTGCCTGGCACACAAGTCAGCATGGTAGGCATGTGATGAAGTCCAGAACTCGGAAAAGCTACTACTTACTACCTAAAAGGCAAGCATCCAGTACATATCTACAATAAAAAAAATATTGAGGTCAGAGGAGACTATAGTTAGTTTGTGGGCGTGTGTGTGTATGTAGTAATGAGTTCTATGAAGTGTTTGGTGTAGGAGTGGGAAGCTGGGTGTCTATGTCTGTTTTGGAATATTCACAGCTTGCCAGTCTATAGGGCTTTCAGCAGTGTCTTGCATGGCAAGSAAAAACTTTCAGCTAACTCTTCATGTGTCCCAGTACCATACCTGGCTACGAGCAATTATTCTGTAAGGCACTCCCATGGTAAAAGACTGTTCAGTTTACAACTTCTGCAGACTCTGTTTTAGGCTTCTGCCTTTTTTTGCAAGGGAATCTAATTTTTCCTTCTGATGTAGCATTGCATGGAAATTGTGATCTTGATCATTCACCTTTTCAGTGATGGGCTCAAAAGTGAATTTGTTTTATTGTTTCATCTCCAGGCCTTCCTGAGTCTTGACCTTTCCCAATAAATTATTTCAAAGAAATTCTGCAGAAAGTATTTCAGTTGTTCCTTGTAAGTTATGTTTTCTAAACCTTTAATTGTTCCTTTTCCTCTCCTCACCTCACTTTCCAGTTGAGTCACTTCTTGAAGGTCTGTGCCAAAAAATGGACACAAAAGTCCAGCTGAAGCTGTACCCATAGAGGAACAGAATTATTTCATTTGTTTTTCAGGCTGTAAGTCTTTTTCAGGTGTCCTAGGATAGCGTTAACCCTGTTTGTAACAACATGTTAAATTTGTGAGCCACCATCCATTCCCAAAGTCTTTTCTCTCTAACCAGTTACTCCCTATATATATTTGTTCAACTGATTATTCCCACCTGAGGAAAGTATAGCTCTTGGCCCTATATTTTATTTCAATATATCAAGTTCATTTTGAACATAATCCTTTTCAGCAGCAAGTACTTGCAGATTATTGTCTGCAAATTTAATATGCAAATTTAATATGCATACTTTATTCCTTTATCAAGTTTTTAAAATATTGGCAATCAGATTAATAAAGTATTGACGCATACTTATAAAATCTTGCCTGAGGCATTCTTCCAGTTACACAGGAGGAACTGATAACTACCTTCTGAGATCAGTGTCTCAGTTTTCAAGCAGTCCATAGTATTTTCTTTTCGAGTTTGCTTATAAGAATGTTGTATGAAGCAGTGTCAAAAGTCATAATTAAGTCATGATATCGCTATGCTTTTTCTAAGAATAACAAGCTTGGTAGAATCAGCATGAAAGATAATTTATTTAATTTGACTTAGTTTCTTCTAGACAAATCTATGTTGCCTGTTCATTAATATTTTTCTTGCCTCCACATGTTAAAAATAGTGTGGCTATTTGTTCCGGTTTATTTCCAGAAACTATAGTTAAGCTGATCAGCCTGTCTTTCCCTAGCTCATCCTCTTTACTTTCTAGAGTTACATTTGCTCTTTTCAGCTCTTTTGGTGCTTCACCCACAAACTGTGAGTTTTCTGAGAGCTGAAGATTCTGCAAGTTCCTCAGCTGATTTCCTAAATCGCCTAGAAAGATCATCAGACCCAGCCTACCTGAAACGATCAAATTACCTATATACCTTCCTACCTCTTTTCTTCTTACTGGAAGGTAATGTCTTGCCTTGCCGTCATATATGTTAATTATGATAGCCATCTGATCAGCGAGTACATTTTTACTGAAGATTGTTACAGAAAAAGCATTAAATTCACACTATTTAATGTGTCCATACAGTGAATTCATATCCATAGCTGAATCATGAGAAAGAAGATCATTTCAGGGTGCAGCACCAGAACACAGTAGAAAGGAACCTGCCCTTTGAAAATCACCTATTGGAACAATCCTATTAAAAACAAATTCCATTATCTTTATTGATTTCCTGGGTCCTGATTAGATGCAGATGTAATTAATGCTTTTCTATAAGCCTGTCAGGATGCTGATTGGTCCTCTGTTTAGCTATTTAAGCCACATATAAGTGAGACTAGTTTAATGTTAACAACAAATCCATTTTGTACGGGAGCACAAATAGTGTAGCACAAAAAACCTGTTTGTATGAAAAAAACTTAGTCCCTTGGTAGGACTTTCTTCTTTAAAGAAGGTTGTAAGAGGAACTTAAAAGACATTCGCATCTTAGGTTAATATTAATTGGTACTTTGATCAACACACCACAGAGTAAAGAGGAAAATCAAAAGCAAAAAGTTTAAGCTAAAGATTTAGGTGCTCATTGCCAGGCCAGCTGTTGGGAAGACAATCTTGACAGTATACACATAAAAACCATGACACAGGAGGATAAGCCAAAGCATATAGGGTTTCAGGTTTTGGTGATAAAGTCTAAGGAGTTTTTACCTGCAGATGAATAAAATGGTGGCCTCTATGACAGAACATCACACACGTTTGTTTGCCACATTCGGACGCAAGATGAAATGGGAGGATAGCAGAAGCTAGAGGTGTGGGACAGTACTCTGCTGAAATCTCTTATACATGGGTCTTATGAAACAGAGATTTTCCACCTCGGTGCATTGCAGGAGGGGATGAATTTGCATGGTTCTGAAACTCCTGCAAGGGGAATGGAGAAAGAACGCTGTAAAAAGAATACTGTATCTCACCAAGAGTAAATGACATAATTCATACACTGAATGGTACCATTGTATTTCTGAAGCTTGATTTCATCAAAGGGTGTCACCAGCTGCAACAAGCTTCTGTGTTCTATCTGCCAAGTGTTTCAACACTCATTGGTCTAAGATGGTATGAAAGGCAAATATCTGGAGTGTGTTCAGCTACAGAAGTTTTTCAAGATATGCTTTGAAGTATTATTGCAGTACACTTCCAGCATCTTCCATGGTATTGATGACATCATGGAACATGATATAATCCATAAAGTTATTTTTCACTGTCTTATTGTACATAAATTCCCCTCGGAGATGCTTCTGAATTAATGTCATCCTTTTTAATTTTTGTTCATATTTCGTCAACCAAGTTAATGCTGTTTAACCTGGAGAAGGCAACAGCAATGGACACAACAATAGCTACGATAGATGCTAGGGAAGATCAGTTTTTTCTTGTGGATAATCCACAGACGCTCAAGATTTTTCAACATTAAGGGCTTTTGTGGGGAACTTGCTATTCATGCATCTCTCTGTTATTTGCCCCCTTCAATTTTTTTGAACATGCCTAGCTCATAAACAAGGTTGTGATAACAAGAAGTACACTGAAAGAGGGACACTTGAAAAAAAAATTTAAATTTTTTATGATAGTATTTCTTCTTAAGGATTTGCCTGCATTTCACTTGGAGGCATATCTAAGTGAGTTTTAATTAATTTGCTTACCCTTTGCAGTGCAGCAGTGTAGCTATATAAGCACAGAGTAATAGCTAGAGCATTTATCCTGTGTCTCAAGTCCATTTTGCTACTTGTGCTAAGTAAGAACTGTGTTAATATGCTAAGAACAAAGACTATATAGTTATGCTGTTAGCTAACATAAAGCTGAAAATAAGGCAGTGCAAACTTTGTCTATTGTGTTGAGTCTGGACAGATAACAGTGCTTTTTGATCCAGATTTGTCTATGAAACTAGCCATTGTCAATGTCACAAAGAAGTTTCACTCAGCAGGAGCAAGGAACTGATACTCGAAGTTTGGTGGTATATGCAGGCCATGCGCAATATACGTAGAATAAAAAGATTTTTTAAAACTGGGACTGTTTACAAAAGAGAGAGCAGCAAGAAAAAGGCGTAATCATGAGAATAATTTGAGGTCTATAAAACAAATCTTACAATGAGAAATTTAAGGAGCTTCATCCATTTATCTCATCAAAGAGAAATTTAAAAGGCAATTTGCCTGTGTCCTATAATTAAGGTCTTTAAGCCCTTTTGTAAGCATTCAAGTGCATAACAATATCCCATAGTCAAGAGAAGAAGATAAAATTTTAAAATGAAAAGAATATGTAGACTTTAAGCCGAGACAGGTTTTTTTTGTGATGACTGATTTTCACCATTAGAATCGCTTATCATGGTTTTTTGGAAGATTCTGTCACTTGGAATGTTAAGCTTAGAGCGGATATTTTCCAAAAGATATTTGTTTAGTCTAACCACGTCACGTACTTTGTGCCTTAATCTAGGGGTTAGGCTTCAGTCACAAAAGCTTTGTGCATGTGCCTGTGTATATTGTTGATTGCATGAGAGAGAAAGAATGCTAGTGAAGTATTCAACTGCTGAACAGTTTTTGCTCTGAAAACTTAAAAATATGTAGGATGGCATTGTGACTTTGAAAGCTGGGACAAATACTTGAGCATCCACCCCTATCTGCAGTAATGCATGAGCTAAATAGAAGATATGCAGAAATCTTGTGTTTTGAAGGCTACAGCTGACATACAGACACATAGGATTGCCAGGGGCTATTATCAAGAGTACTTATCTTGTCACTTAATGTTCTTTTGATCATTTATTGTACTGAAGCTACAAACATCTGTGGTTCTTGCACAAGCATCAAAAGGTATCCAAGGACCAAGAGCAGTCTGTTACCAAAGGTTTAGAATTATTAGAATCAGTTGCCTATTGAAGACCGAAATTCTGTGAGGCTATTTAATTAAGAGGAGGATTTTCTGGCAATTGTACTGTTTTGCTTGTATTATCATACAGGGCTGCAGTAAGAACATTCTCTTAGACTTATGTGCATTGTCTATATTAATGTGGCTGTCTGTTCTTCATGTGTTTCATCTTTTAAGCTCCAAAGTGCTGATTTATGGTACTGCCAACTTTCTGCAATACACTCTCTTCTTCAAATTCTTGCCAAACTAGGAATTCCATGAAGACATCATTGTYAGAGCTACCTGAAACAACTGTGATGTTCCAGATCATACGTGTTTGCCAGGCTATGTTAGGATAGGGTCTGACTCAATACCTTCTGACAGTATAAGATGGATAAAGTAAAAATTCAAAAATACTACTTTCTTTTTTTGATCCGCATTGAGAGTAAACATTCTTTTTTTCAACAAATGCCTGCCTGCTTCTTCTCTTCCTGCGCTTGGTGTTTGGGGCTTTTGAGGGGGCATTCCAGAACCACAGGAAACATGGACGGAAGGAATCCAGGCAGCTCCTCTAGGGTTGTTCTCTGGTACTGATTTAATAAGGACTCCAGCAAATAGGATTGGTGAAGTAACCTTGAGAAGGAGGGCTGTAAAGACAGCAAATATCTGTTCTGAACACTCACAGCAGGCTTTTAGCCTATTCCCAGAGTAATCCAAGCTGAGAAGTCGTTCCATTCACTGAGCTGCTCTTTGTGCTGACCTTGTAAACAGGCTCTTTTCTTTTCCGTTGCACTTGTGGTTTTTGTGGTCTTCTTTTTATTTGAAAGTGTTAGAACACATTAAAGTCCAGCTCTGTCTTGACATCTAATTCCCACTGGAAACAGGATCTAGTAAATTATTACTGACCTGTTCTGTAAGGAGGATTGTAAAGACAATGTAATAAACCAAGGAAAGATCATATGGCAAACAGGCAATAGAGAGAGAAATAGACCCACAAGTTACTGAATACAAGTAGAGAATGAGGTTATTCTGTATGATCTGGTTTGTGACATTGCTCATTTCTTCAGATACAGCAGAGACTGCAGAAAGTGACCATATAACCACATTAGTCAATGACCTCTCTTTGTTCTTCAAAGTATGTTGTTCAGGGAATGAACAGGTAATACTTTTGAGCCCAAGAACCAAAAATTAAAATCTGAGACTTTTTTCTAAATATTCACCAAGGCCCTTTTCTTTTGGTATGCTTCTCTGTTTCCCATAAATGGGCAGGAGACAAACTTGAATATTCTTAATGTTGTATTTTTCCAGTGGTATCCTTCCTATTAACAATGATTCTTAAGTAATGGTTGGCTGTCTGGTAGGCATTTGCCATAATGTTTTATTATTTTATTTTTACATTTTCAGTTTAATCATCTCACAGTGACCCTCAGAGTTTAGGTTGACTTTTCACTACCTATCCACACATCAGAAAGCACTTCCTTGCCTAATTCCTGTGAGAGGAGTTCTCAGGCAAGCTAACACAGCTTTGATAGGGATATTTTCTTTTGTTCTTCTGAATCTCTGGAGAATATGTTCCCTGTGTCCAGCTGACTTGCCAGACATGCTTTTTGAACAGACTCTTTGACAGGGAAGCTGTTTTTCATGTACTTTCATCTCAGGTTGCATTCATTAGCAAGAATTTTTCAAATGCAATTTGGTGTAAGTAGCTTAAGCATGCTTCTTCCTCTGTTTCTTGCTTGTGTTTTTATGGACTTTCATAAGGACATTGTTTRTTTTATATGCTGTAAATAATTATAAACATATTTATACTGTGTGACATACAATGCATATATTACTGTATTTTTTGTATTATCTTGGCTTAAATTAATGATTACTTCAAGGCAACTGGTTAACAAGAAGTTAACCTCACCCAAAGATGCTGTAGATCATGAAATGGGGATACTGGGATATCTTAACAGTTATCCTGGGTCCCCAGCATATTCTCCAGAGTATCCAAAGACCAACAGACTATAGTCTGGGATCAGAAGTACTTCTCCATGAGGCATGGCTGCATGGAGAACACCTGAATGCTGAGGGTCTCAAGAGGTCTGTCACATCAGGAAAAAAGATCTCCCCTGGTATGAAGGTTTTTACTTGGTGTTTCAATTTTGTGTCCTGAGCTTGGATGCGTTCCATGTCTGTGGCTGTAATGCCTTTTCTTTCTTCGAGTGGGGATGAGTGAAAAATAGTGGACTGTTTTGTTCAGGAAGTTCTAGACATTCTTATAGGACTGGGGTCATTTTGGCTCTTTGGATCAAGCTTGTTACCTGTTCAGTTCCTTTGATTAAGGCTTTGAGGATCTAATCACTCTTCCTGTCCTGAATGGTGTGAAAAGTCAACTCCTGGCACTAGAAAAATATTACAAGTGACATTCTTCATTTTCAGTCATCTTTTGTGTGTTTGCTCTTACTGCTGCCTCCAAACCTCCTTAGCACTTACCTTCTTCTTTGATTTGTTTGTGACCCTGGAACTCATTTGAAGTCTTAGGAATAAATCTGAACACCAAAGTTGTATGAGAGAAAGAGGCAGCAGTTGAAAATACATCCTGTGATCTCTAGCATCCTCTTCTACCTTCTTTTATAATAAAAGGCATATTTTGCTCAGTGAAATGTGTTCTTATTGGCAACTGTGAATCTCAGCAGAGCAGAAAGGAAATGTTCTTGGTTTTGTGTGTGTAACTTTTTGCTCGTCTCAGGATATGCTGGCTATTTATAAAATGAAAAGTCGTACTGACTTAAAAATGTTCATGAATGTACAGTGCCAGGGAAAGAAATATAGTGAAAGAATATGATTTACTTTGAAGTTATACTATAATACAGGTATATGATTTTTAATTTTTCAGTAATAAAACAGTAGTCTAAGCAGGGCAGTCATATACAATTGGAATGACAGTGAGAGAAGATATACTCATTTTTATTAGCCCTATAAAGATAAGTGAAGTTGTTAAGATTTCTGTATAATCAAATGAAATAGATTATTACTCAGTACCTTTGCCCAAGCACACTACAGAAGATTTAAAGGACTCTACAGGTAGCATTTGTGTGTGTGTGCCAATTCTTAAATTAAATGACACTGTCCAAGATAATTCTTTGTGCTGGGGTGAAACACACTGGAGATTTAATTAATAGTCATTCTAATTATATTTTGTACAGTATGAATCCCATGCTAATGTTGCCTCATTGGGGACAGGATTTTAATGAAGGTATTGCCCAGAAACTCCGTATATTCTAATTAGACTATATGTAAATGAGAGATGAGAAAATGGAGATAATAATAGCCCATAAGATTAAGCATTGTTTATTAGGTTTGTGATTTTTGTTTCTATAATTGGATTTTCAGCTGTAGGAACTATCATTGTCATCTGTGCTGACGAGCAGGGCGAGGTGGTGGTGGGTGCCTTGAAGAGCTCTGTGTCAAGCTGACAGTTCTAACTGAATGACTGAATGGCTGAACTGGATGATTGCTTCCTTCTTTTTTCTGGTGCTCATCCTACTGATCTCTGCACAACTGCCACCCCAGCATCTGTGTGGATCTGGTATTCCTCCATTGATCCTGAATCAAACTATTTCAGTTTTTTACCACCTGCAGCTGAGAGTGACTGGTTCACCTTACCAATGGGCTTTCAGGTATGTTTTGCAAGTGGTCCCTCAGCAGAAATTATCCTGCTGACTTAAGTAATTGTCTTACTATTTTGATTGTGCCTAGCTGATCTAAAAGATAATTTCTTCAATTCTGACTAAGCAGAAATCAGACATGTTTCTATGGCGTGGAGCCCACAGAAGGTCACAGATTTGCCTGCTTGGACTAGCTGAGCTAACAGGAAGCTGTGCTGAACTGTAGAAACACTTGTGCTAATTTCTAGTCTGCAAAGGAGCAAAGACATATTTATAACCATGCCCTCCTTCCCTTTCTTCCCAGTTTCCTCATGCTGACAGAAATTCACCTAGTGTTGAATTCAAAGTTACTCTGGTTGGGCATTTTTGAGGGGCTTCAACTTAGAGGAGCATATGACTTTTTATAGCTCCTGGGTGGAAGTTTATCCATTAATATACATCTTAGATGTGTGCTCTAGCAGACCAATTTGTTAAGGTGATCTTGCATCTGCTAAGAGGCCAGCTGCAAGAAAGTAGTTATGCTACCTCCAGTAGACCTCTTGCTGTTACACATCTGCATAGTATTACTTAGGTCACACCAGGGAGAATCTGAAGGGCTTCATCTCCAGAACCTGTTCTGGAAGTCATACTATGTATCTATTTATATGAATATTTTATTTATTTCTATGCTTATTTATGGATAAAACAGTATTTTATCCCAAATGGCAATGAATGAAGTGGAGCAGAAAAATCTTGTTTTCCTGTGGAGACCCTTTGGTCAAAAATTGCGATTGAGCCCTGAGTAGCAGTACCTTATACTTGCTGTCTGTGGAAGGCTCCTTGATAGTTTGTGTGAAGTGATTGCAGTACATGGCATACGCCATGACAAAGAATCACTAGCAGCCATCTCACTGCCTGCATCAGCACATATGTAAAAACTGAAGGTCCAGGAGGTTGAAATGCCATCAGCCCTGTGATGACCCTTGCTAATGATTTGCACACTGCTGATGGGAAAAAGTACTGCCTTCTGCATCACAGCTATCAGTTCAAAATTAGAAAACTTTCTCTTTCTGCAGCTCTGAAAAAGCTCAAATCCTTACCCTAGACTGGGTAAGGCATTGGCACCTACAAGCACATCACAGTCTGTGTTTTAACTGTTTGTTATTGTTTCATCTATGATTGAGTTAGATAAAGGCCAAGGATAAGAAGCAATGGTTTAATAGAACATGTGGAGGCAGATGGAACTGATTACAGGTGCATGCTGGATAGGCCAGGACATGAGTCACTGCTGTGTTTACATGAGTGAAACTGGAGTACCAAGAGCAACATTTACAGAAATATCGAATAGATAAATCAGTGACTTTAGATGATACTAAATAGACATTTACAGGCTACACAATTGTTCCATTGTTAAAAACTTGAGTAAAAGGTATTTTAAGACTAAATGACCATATATGGCCATGTTAGATAGGGACTCCTATAGTCCCTGCTGAAGGAATGTGAAACCTAATGTGCATTTTATTTTGAGATTAAAAGGTCAGTTCTGCATCAAACCTGAGTAATTGGTTCGTGCAGAACGGATATTCACCTTTCCATCTAGAACTGCAAAATAGACCCTCCCCATCCGAGGGACACAGCTTCAGTCTTTGAGGTGAAGTAATGGCAGCAGTGGAAATCAAGTGTGAATTTAAGTCACAAAAGGTTAAACAGAATTCTCATTTCAGTCATCACAGACAAGTTTTATGGTCCAAGAARCAGGACCTTAAAGGCCTTTAGCTACATTTTTAAGAGACAGACAACTTTCCAAGTGTGTTTCTTTCACCAAATCCCAAACAGTGTAATGAAAACAGTCCTTATTAAAATAAAGCACTTGAAGTATGTTGTCAAAAACGATATGAATCAAAGTATAAGGCTTCGTGGAAGAACCTGGAATATATATGTTTTTTATATATATATATATATCTTAAATTTCCCTCAGCTGAAGTAGAGTAAGAGTGTATACAAAATAAAATCATGAATGGAGAAATTTGAAATTACATTCCTGGCCAAGTGGAAGTTAACTGAGGGTGATGTCCAATATGGGAAATGATGTATTTTTACAAATAATACCTTGGAGGTTGTTAAATTAATATATTCTTTTGCCAAAGGGTGCTTTGTGTATTGTTACAAGAAACATATTTTTTTGCTTACTATACCTCTCAAAGGGACTATTATTTATCACACATACATAAAGCATCTGCCTACATATATTGAATACACTCATTGGCATAAAATCCTTCAACATGTGGAAGAGTACCTATCTTAAAAGATTTGTGGCAAGATATCAGGCAATATATTTGTCTGAAGAAAAATGAAGAGTGGGTAGCAGGTTTCAATTCTATTATTTATAGTGCTACTTTGGTAAGTAGAAGGCGATTTTTAGGTTGTGCTGGGTCAGACTGAAGATGTATCTTGCCCAGGATCCTGTCTCCAACGGTAGCCAAAAATCTAGATAGAGCACTGTGGGCAAAGTCCACTGGCTCCTTGGATGCCTTTCAGGGAATAGTGAGCTCTGCCAGGGATGTTTTGTTTGATTCCTCTGCTGGTTCCCTGGTTTCTAACCATTTGATCCTCATCCCTAATTTGTTTTCATTTCTTGTTCTCTGTAGCCATGATTAAGCTCTGTTCTCACAGATGGGACTGTGAGGGACTGAGAGGGACTGGTGTCCACAGGGGGAACTGAGGCCAGTAGTAGATGTCCAGGGGAAAAAAAAAGCCCACATAGTGATATCCTTCCCAAGTGCTATCCCAGCCTTTTTGAGGCAGCACGGCCTCTTTTCACAGCCCAGATGTAGCACAGATTTCGCCCCTCTCTGCTACACCCCAGCTGCTGTCCTGGCTCTGTTCTGGCTAGCTCACCTTGTACTGCAGCATTTTGGCCTCCTGCCAGTCTCTCCCACTGCAGAAATGCCATTAGCAATAATCCATTCCCTTTTGCAGCACCTGAGCTTGCCCAGTACTGCCTTCTGCTCTGGCACCCTGCCCAGGGACACCAAGACAAATATCTATTGTTTGCTCCTCCAGCTATTTTATTGTCTTCTTGAAATAATTTCTGCCTTTGCATTCTTCCTAGCTCTTGCAGTGAAAAACATCTGATGGGTGTTTACTCAGGGAAATAGGGCTTCTGCTCATTTTTAAAGCAAATGCAGGAATTAACTCCATCTCAAACTCCATGTGTCACCTGACATCTTCTCAGATTTCTATTAATAGAAAAAGGGCTCCTAAGCCAGTACCCTTTCACATCATTCTTTTAATAATTAGTCATCATAATCCTTCCAATAGGACTTCCTTTTTTACTGGAGCTAGCTGGCTGTTAAGTGTTAGCACAGTGCTAATTGCTCTCTGGCCCCGGTTAATTTTCTTTATTAAGTAGGGTCTGTCATACGTAGATATTTGGAGCCAGTTCAGATGATTTACCTATCCACATTTGAATTACTCCCTGATTTATGCCAGTGTGAAAAAAGAGAAGCCACTGAAAATAGGACAAATGATTAAGCAAGTGGCCAACATGTCTGTCTGTAGAAAGCATGCCACCTTTGTTTAATTGATTTATCCGTGCTATTGAAGTGTCATCGCTACATAGTTGACATTAACTAATGAGGGATAACCAAGAAATGGTGCATCTTTTTGTTCCAAATGCTATGGAAAGCAAAGGACCTGATATATCCATGCACCAATAGCTTACCTTTTCATACCAGTTACTAAATTCCCAGTGTACAGATAACTTCTCTCAGTTAAGTGTAAATGTTCAGCTAGAAGAGACAGAACAATTAAGGGACACAAGATCTGAATAATTATTTGGCATGCTGAAGAAAATAAAAGATTTACAATTTCAAATAAATATGTCCTCAACATTTTGAATTTTGATAAAATAGTGAAACAAAAAAATGAAAGTTTTTATCCTGTGTTTTGACCTGCTCTAGAAATAATGAAATAAAGAAATAAAGAAGATGACTTGAAAGTTCACAGTACAATAAAATTTGGCTGAACTCACCATCTAAGAAAGCCTAAGAAATACTAACTTGTGCTAAGTAATATTAGTGATCAGTAAAGTGCTGCACTGCAGGAAGAACAGAGCTGATAAAAGTTTCATGAGAATTTGACTGGATTCACTTGTAATTCCCACACTCTGATTCAAGCTAGAATGTGGTCTTTGACAACTAAAACAATCCCGGAGAATAAATAGAATCTCTCACTGGAAGAGATGGACTTGACCATGGATATTTTAATGAGGGGTCACGCTTCTATACCAGAGATAATAATCCCCTTTCATGGGTGAGATATCTTTTATTTCATCATGAAAGCTATACTTGAGTATTACATTTGTTCACATTTAGTTATGGGATCTGAGTGTGCAATACTGCTTTGTTGTCCTCTGAGCTGTGCTTGGACTCACAATGTGAATGTCACACTGGGGATGGGTGACTTGACATTGACAAGTGATTTCTTGGCTTTTAGATAAAACCTTCTCAACATGACAGGTCCATCACACTATGAGGCAATTGTGCTCTTTATCTGTATGCCTTACATAGCAAGACACACCACAGATAAAATACTGTGTAGGGCAAGGATTGAAAGAATGATGCTTTCCCTGAAACACTGATAATCTTAATTTCTCCACTGTGAATTTATTTAATTTAATCACTCATCAATTAACAGATTTATGAATCACTTAGGGCAGTTTACCTGTTAAACATCACCATGTATATTGATAATGCCATGAGAATAATAAATGTAATAATTCATAATGTCATGCTGTGCAAGTTTTCTCAAGCAGTTTAAATCCCATTGGAATCAGAAAAATATACTTTGACTTTCATGGACTTTGGATCAGGCCTGGTTTACAGCACTTCAGGTATTCCAGTCCTGGTCTTTGCTTCTTTGGTTATAGGTGCCCTAGATGAAAATCTGCATTGTGAGAAGTAATTTCACCCAAGTGTTTACCCAGATGTGAGCACCATATTCGTAAGTCCACAGTGTGAGTTTATTGGACCACAGGACTCATTAATCTTAATCCAGTCAGAGCATATCAGAATTCCAAGTCCACTATGCAATCAGCTGGTCTATAAACTGGAAAGCATGAACAGAGAGGAACGTATACTGATTCTAATATTTTTAACTGAAACAACGAAGTCAGAGATGAATGCATTCATTTTTCAGCTCTGGTTCTTTTTTCATTTCAAACAAAATGACTGCATACAGTGGTCAGAAAGGCCTGCAGATGTGATCTGGTCCCAAATTGTTCTTACATTTGTTGGCTCTATGGATATCAGGGAATTTATTATTGATTTAACTTGGTGAATCAGGTCTAAATCACACCCTTTGTTTCTGATATCAAACCCACCTGAATACCATGAGCCAAAGGTTTAAAGCAGATTCTCTGGAATTTTTCTAGTTTCATAAATGTGGAAGTGAGAGAACATCTTAATATAGTTTATTAGTATGAATTCAGAACTTAGAGAGTTAGGGATCCAAATATGAGATGGCAGAGATTAGGTGGTAGAGGGATGAGAAGCAAGAAAGAGAAATTCAAATGCAAAAGAAACACTCATTGTAGAATCTGCCTCCTTTTTAATTTGTCTTTACAGTGTCTAATTCTAATAATATCATTATTCCAGGATCACATCACTATAATGATAGGCAAATCTAGTTTAAAATTAGTACTACTTACAGGCCATTCATCCATGCTACAAGTTCTGGAGAGTTTTCTGACTTTTGAAAGTGCTCTTACTTCCGTTTGATTAGGAATGTCGTAATTGAATTTTGGGGACAAAAAGATTTGAATTAGTAACAGCAATGTAATTAGAACACTAGTTAAAAGGCTTATTCTTCACAATATCCCTGCATGTTATATCTAGGACATTTCTTGTAAAATCCATTTCACGAGACTTAAAACTCCTTCCACTGAATACTTAATTAAGTGTTAAATGTACCTCTGTGCAATTATCTTAAAAAGAATTAAAAGAATCAGTGAAATATGGTTATCTCCTATTCATAAAGAGTAGAATGAGTTATTCCTCTTTCTTACATATATTTCGTTGCTGATCAATTCTACTATAAAAATCCTGCTGTTATCTATTGCTGAAATCTATAGAAACATCTCTTTTAAACAGACCTTTTATGCGAAAATACCTGCACTGGAGTAATGATAGGTGTGAACAGCATATTTTGGACAAGATGCTGATCTGCGTGTAACTGATGTATCTCAGGAAAAAATTCATTACTTTATAGTACTCCAATGAAACTGCAAGCATAGTTATTTGAAAGTGAATATTTTAAGGATTTGATGTGCATTGTGCATTGATTAACAACTAAACAACAGAAGTCCTCAGGGTGCTTCGAGTGGGATTCTAACGTTCATGTTCTGGGGCTTTGCTTTTGTCTACAGTACCTAGTAATGGCCATTACTGAAGTCAATCTCCTGGCCCAGAGGGAGGCCTCGTTCTTGGTTCATACATGTGTAAAAGAAGTTACACTGTGCTAATCTTTTCTGAAGCTTGCCTTTTCTTTTATGTTGCTATTCTATTCTGAATCCCAAAGCAATTTGAAATTTTCTCCTAATTTTCTTTACCACAGTCTTCATAATGTTCTGACAACAAAAAAATGGTGTAATGCTCTGGATTGAATGACGGTTGACTGCTAGGCTGTATGCCTAAATTGCTGTTGTTATTTGATCCAGAGTAAACCCTGATCCCTGGGCCAGCCGCTGTAGGGCCTGTGGAACCATCCTATGGTGTTACCTTCAAGTCTTCCTGCAGTGGGAGTGAATTGGATAGATGCAGACTGGACCTCAGAAGTGAACTGATATGTATCTGCTGCGTACAACCAGGGGACCAGGGCTGAAGTGACACAGTTTAGAGACCTCTGTGGCGCACAGGGAGGCTGTTAACATAATGCTTTGGCATCCCAGTCATACCTGTACAGAACATCAGTTTAATAATGTGCAGTGCCAGGGTCCTGCTTGTGTAATCAATATATTTCTAAATGAGAATACACAGTGCAAAGTAGATGAATAGAGCCCCAGATCTATACTGCTTTAATTTCACAGGTTTTGCTTTAGATGAAAACTTACAGATTCTCTGACAGGAATTAAGCACATTCTGAAATAATCTTGCCTAGATGTGTGAAGTTTATTAGCAGTCAAAATACCTCTTACTATGCTTGCAATACTTGCGTACAATATGATCATACACTTGTAAAATGTACCGGCAGCCAAACCATGCATTATCACGGTCGAAAACAAAAATGTCTCTGCTATGTATGACACATTATTGCAGGCAGTGGGAAAATATGGGACAATTCTTTCCTTGTTAGCACAAAATGGCTTCTTTCCAGATAAAAAGGTATTGTAATAGCATGTTTTCTTCATAGTGTTGTCATGGGTGACCTTTGGCACCACCTAAATATGAGAAAGTTTCTCATAATCCTGGAACTGTGTTTAAAATGCATAGGCACATTAACTGTTCATTCTAGATGAGGGTAAAAAAAACGTTAAATAGAAGCTCTGTGCAACATATGGATGATTTTGTGTGAACTACGGCTGCTGCACAGTCATGAGTAAATTGTGCAGTCTGTCTCCTGTGCGCTTGCCAGCACCCAGAGCATTATTATCTGCCCTAAGGTCTGGCCATTGCCGAGTCACTAATCAATTTCTTTTATTAGATTTATTACTAATGTATGAGGGCCTTTCATCTGAAAGCACAGGTTCTTGTTGTTTTCAATTAGGGTTGGAAGTGGTCCCTAGGAAGGCATATTCTGCTTAAAACAATGGTATCGTGTAACAGCATTTCACATGTTGGGAAGTGGGGAGTGAGTATTGCTGCCTAAATCCCAGCTATGCGGTGAGGTCTCAAGGCCAGAAGGGATCAGCAGGTCAGATCATGCGGACTGACCTCACAGGTTTTAAATTGCATCCAGAATCTCCTAAATAGAGTGCACTAACTTGGGCTGGACTAGAGTTTTTTAGCCTGATTACTAACACGAAGTCCTAAACTATTGTGTATTATGGGTGGGGAACAGGAGCCAACTAAGATATCCCCAAATCCCCAAAGCCTTTCCAAAGGAAGGAACTGATGGGTTGAGTGGTCCCTCATACCGCGGGGGGATATAAAAAGCATCAAACGCCCCTGCCACTTGGACTTTGGGGGAAATTCCTTTTGGCCCCCAAATCTAGCAACCCGTGCGACTCCGGGCACGGGTCCCCCTGCAGTAAAGGCGGGTACAGCCTGGGAGCGAGGCAAAGTGGGCTCACGCGTGCGGGGCGGCGGGCGGCCATGCTGCACCCTCCCCGGAGACCCGCCGGGCAGCAGCGGGCTGGGAGCAGCCCCGCCACGGGCACAGAGGGGCAGCCGCGACCCCCCCACGGCCGCGTGCGTTCCCCTTAACGCTGGATTAACACTGCATCGTGGAAAGAGACCTTCTTCAGGTTTTCAGCACGCCTAGCATCCCCCACCTTTCCCAGAAGACTGGTCACCCACCCTGAGGTTTACTAATGCTAATGCCTATCTCTTAGATCTCATCCGGCTGTTTGGGGGGTAAATGAGATTTGCCCCGGGTATCAGGAAGCTTTTCTCCAGGTATCGATCCACACTGAGTAAATACTGCATAGTCTTAATTTCGGTAAACTAAATGGTCTGATATCCTTAAGCTTCACATGGAAAGGTGTGTTTCCCTGCCCGTAGCCCTTTTTTGAAATTTGTTTAATGCTTCCTTTTTGAAATATGAACAAGAAAACTGGGTGCCATATTTTAGCGGAGTTTTCATGAACACTGTATTAGGGATGGGATCTTTACAATTGTCTTCTGATAGAGATAGCAAAAAAAAAATAGAGTTCTTTCAGAAATGGACTCTCAGTCAAATTTTTGGAAAAAGGCCAGAGAAAAATGTATCTTTTTTTTTATTTCTCTGTGACATTATTAAATGAAACTCTGAGTTTGAAAATGGTATTTTCATTCAAAATTGACTGCAAAAGAAAAGCATATTAAATAATTCTGAAAAAGCCCAAAATATTTCATTTCATTAGACTCTTCATTTTGCATTAAAAATGTTCCATTTATTCTGAGATTATTTTTAATTTATGTTTTGGGGCTTGGTTTTGAGGAAACCAAAAAATATTTAGTGCTAGCTCTGTTCTAATTCTTACTCCCTTTATGCTTTGGAAGCTATCATGAAGAGCCCTGGATAGCAGCTAGGTGGCATTACTATTGTTCTTAATGTTTTTACTTGCCATTCCTTTTGTTATCCAAAGATTGCCTTAGCTCTATTTGTATAGATGGATGCTTAGATCTCATTTTGAGGCAGTTATTTATGATGTTTCCTAATTTTTTCTCTGACTCACTGCTTTCTAAGAAAATCTTCTGTTTGCTAGGAACAGCCTTTATTTTTTGTTCTCAGGTGCCCCTTCTGTTTTTATTTGCAGTGTTTACAAACATGATTGTCAGAACTGTTAATGAAAGGTTTCTACTAAGATTTTTCTATCTTTCTTTGTTATTGTCATCTCAACAGTAAAATCCAGACACAAGATATTTTAATCAGCTATTTCTTCTGCAAACCTGAGGATTATTCATAATGCTCAATAATAAATAATCCCTATTTTTATTTGCACATGAACTCAATGCGTTCATACTTTTTAAATTAATTATATTCTCTGCCAAGGGGGAGTGATGATATGCAGTCTAATGGCTTCATGTTTCTATCTTTATTTAAAGATATACACAGCAATCCTGGAACTGAAACGATCAAAATGCATGTACACCCCTTCCTTTCTTTCAGGCACTAATTTCTCCTTGCTAAGAGTTACTTGCCCTAAGAGCTGATTCTAACTGCAGAGACAGTGAGTTCCCTTGCTGCCGACTAGTGCTCCCCCAGAAGAAACAGTACTGAAAACCAACATGGCCCTTTCCCCAGAGGCAAAAGTCTTCCTTCGATACAATAAAAAAGAAATTGTAAAACTGTGTATGAGTGCCACTTGGCAATCTCTGGTGTAAAAGTATCACATCTTTTAGTAAGGGTCCATAGAAGTAGTAAGCCCAGAGAGTGTTCCCTGAAGAAGTCCCTTTGGAAAGATAAGAAGGTTATAAAAAGATGATTCAGTTTTGGGCTAACATGAACTTTTGTCAAACCTGAAAGGGTGGCCTTGTCTCCAAGCAGGAGCAAGGATAGATAGAAAAGATGACTGGGAAACTCCTGTGCCACTCTGCATTGTAACAGACCTATAATAATAATAAATAGTAAAAGGATTGGTGAGGTGGGTGAGCAGGTGGTGTTTTCCAGGTGTTTTATAGGTGTCTTCATGTGCAGTGAATGGGCAAAAGCCTTGCTGAGCTAAAAGTTGTGTGGCTGAGATGGGTGCAAGAGCTACAGTAATTCAGTCTATCCTCAGATGGCGTTGAGTTTACAGAGTGAGTATGGTTAATGTGTGAAATGAGGTTATAGCAAGAAGATCCATCACCCAAAAGCATGAGACAAAGTGAGAAGGAGGAGTTCATGTACCGTGTAGCTCTCAGATCTCTCTTCTGGGTCCCCTCCTAGCTCGCAACAGCCCTGACTTGGCTCATTCGCTGAAGGAGACATGGGGACGATTCTCCCTCTTGGGAGGCTGACACTGAGAGCCAAATGCCCAGCAGAGGTGAATGATGAGAGAGAAATGCTGTGTGTCACCCCTGGTGCGGATGCTGGCAGGAGGAAGCTCAGAGGGGCCAAGGTAAGCTTGTTACAGCAGCGGCTGTGCTGCCGGCCCACCTCCTCCGCACTCCCCCCTGCCTCTCAGGGTGTTAGGCAAGAGCGGGACAGAGGGCAAGCCCTCACTGGGCTGCTTTTGAACCTGTTCTGGGCTTTGATCACTATTATGTATCACTGCAGAATTTTGCTCAAGCCTTCTGAGAAAGGAACACTTAGTCCCTGCTAAATTCCCTTTTCCGCCTCTTTCCCCTTGCTCCCAGCTGTGCCTTTGCCTTGCCCCTCGCTTTGCACTGGAGAGCACTCACCCAGCCCTCACCGGACAACACTACTACACAGATTGCACAGCATGCTTGACACAGTGCTGTTACCAAACCGCATGTTTGTAAATTGTGCTCTTGTGAGAGCTTTTTCAGAAATTACCGGTGGTCAGTTAAATGGAGCCCAGTGCAAACTGCTGCCTCGTGGGTCACTCTCTTTCCCCCCCTGCAGCTTGCACAAACAGTGAGGAATTGTTTCCAGGAAATGGCAGGAAAGTAAAAAGCTATTCTCACAATCAACACAGAATTGTGGGCTGTTCTTATGAAACGCTCATTTGGGTTCTTAGCGGTGTTGTATGCACTTAAGAGCTAATCGTTTCTGTTAGTAAAAATACCTCTCTACCTTCAGCACAAACCTCAAAATATTTTAAAGTAAACATGATTTGCCCCTCAGAGAAATAATTAAAGTCACGTGATGCCTGAATTGCCCCGGTGTCRTGTTATAGGCGTCCCTCTGGGTGTCAGACCAGTGCCTAGGAGAGAACCTCCTCTGGGGCCCAGGGCACTGCCCCGGCAGCACAGCAGAGAAACGCTCGCTAGCTCTCCCCAGGGCTGCTGCCAACATCTTCCAGATCCGTAGGGCATGGGAAAACTTTCCTTTTACTGTGCTCTAGGAAAGTCGTCAAGCTCAGGATTTTGTCTTGTACTAACCATATCTATCAATATTAGTCGATTTGTTAAAAATAACTTGCAATTATCCAGTATAATTTGCAACTAACAATCAATTATGCAGCTTGTGAATAAAGAACCACAGATACTGAAATGTACGTGTGCACTTCTGCCCCTTGCTGGTACAGAAACTGTGCTGGGAATTAATCGTAGGCCAGCCAGCCAGAACGAGTTATGGCAAGCAGCTCTTTCAAACCTGAAGATGGGCTTGGGTGTCCAAAAGCTTCTCTGTCCTTTCCAGCTATATCCTTTGGTCAAGTAAAACCCATACAGTCTTTGCAGCTCTCAGAGCACTCCTGAATCAGGGGGAGGGCTCTCACTGTGGCATGCCATTTGGCATAAGCTAAAGCAGCCATAAAGCTTCTTTAACTTATATCTGAGCAAAATTACCTCCAGAATTCCCCTGCTAGAAAGAAGGTTTGCAGAAGTCACTCATAAATCTGCTTCCTTATCTCTTTTGTCCATAAAATGACAAATGCACCAATTCTACAGACTTGCTTTATGCCTCAGAACAGATTATGGTATTTTAGGGTTGGTTTAATAGTTTGTTCTCATTTACATCAGTGTGAATCAGTAAAATCAATGAATATATTTACTAACTGTATGTCACTGAATGCAGAATTTAGATATACATAGCGGATATAATTTATGTTATTAAAGAAAAAGTATTAATGCTAAAGTGAACATTTATGGCAAGGATGTCATTATTTTACATTATTTTAGAAGAGGAATGAAAGAAACCAAATTTGGGTCCTGCAACACCAGCACCAGCTAGGATTGAGCTCTTCTGCACTGTCAAAGCAAAAAGATAACTGATTGACTGAAAGATATTGACTTTATCTAAGTTGTAACAGGTGAATAAGCTTGTATCAGTTTTGTATGAATTCATGACATCTGGTTGGATTCTGCAAAACAAGCAGCGAACTTGGGGTACATCTAAGTTCCGTGTTGTGCTCTAGTGCCTTCAGCAAAAATGTGGCAGAAGTTTAACTCCCCTGACATCTCTTACCATAGAGTACCAACATTATGAAAGTATGAGGGAGAGAGCTGTTGAAAAAAGTGTCCCCCACTGAACTGGGAAAGTTGATGGACAAACCAGAAGAACCTGAAGGAGATCTTCGATATTGTTAAGGCTAAACATCTTTCTTTTTTAAGGATGGAGAATATTCCTTTATGCCCAAACCAAAAGATACTGGAGAATCCATCAGAGTCTACAATAACAGCAAAAATGATGAAATTTAGATATTAGCTTTATAGAAGGGAACCATGAAAAGCAAACCAGCAAAAAGAAATTGAGCTTATTTGGATGTGCTCCTGGAAGTAACTTTTGAGCCAAAATGGATATAGTGTACTAAGTACACAGCACATACAGTACAAACTTAAGAGCTCACACTTACGTAAAACAGTATATCCCCTCCAAAACCAGCACCATGACAAATCTGATCTAAAACTGACATAAACTGAATATCTTCTACATCTTTTAAAAAATAAAGTCAACAAATATTTGAATTATTTGGATTTGTCTATCCATCTATTTTCTCATTTTTTCCAGAAAAAAAAAGTCTCGTTAACAAATCTGGATATGTTCAGATTCTGGGTAATACTTATCAAAATATACAGACTTTCCTGATAACTGATGTTTTCTACATACCAAAGATACCAGGTATGTCAAAAGAATTCTCACATCCAACATGACTGCAAGGTGAGAAACAAAAATGACAATTCTTGTATCCTCTGAAAAGCATTTTTAAAAATCCCCCTTTTAATACTTTTTATGTCTGTTATAGCTTACAGTTTTACTGTTTTCTTCTACTAGTAGAATTTTTTTGGCACTCACTATGAGACTGTCTTTCAGAAATTTATTGCATACATGTTCTCTGAAAAATAAGTCTTGTGTCGTTTTCAAAGATATTATCCTCATTAAACTAGTTCCAATTTGTCATTTAAGTTCTGTTTAGCAAAACTAGTCTTCTGTAATATAAATAGTACCATTCTTATTGAATGCTTTTCAGTATTTTGATAAAATTATGATTTTGGCTTGCATTTATATTAAAATAAGAAAAATGTCTGTGTTTTTGTTCCCTTTCTTTCAGGCAATATGTACTGAAAATGTTTTATTTTTCAGCCCAAATCTCAAGTCATAAAAATGTCCACAATGTAATTGACAGGCCAAAGTAAGTCATATTATAGACCAACCCTTATAGAACCACAGTCTATAGTTACGACATCTGTGAATTTTTTATGATCTCTCTGTTTCATAGATAAGGTAGGATTATTTAAGGGTATGGCTTTCAGAAACAGCTGAATAATTCAGGAGAGCAAGTCCATTGAAAGAAAGTGGTTCTCAAGTAAAGACTCCGAAAAACCCATAAGAAGGAGTTCATAAAGGTTAAGCTTCTTCTTGGCTGTTACAAGGTTTTGAACTTGAGACTGAAGTACTTTGAAATAAAGACAAATGAGCAATCTGAGGGAATACCTTCTCCTGATGGTGCGCTTGGGAGTGTGTATTCTGATGAAATATAATCTTGACTTGGCTGCTTGCCTGCATTTGATAGCTGCACTGATAACACTGAGTAGTAACACTTGGGAATACTCTGATTTAATGTAATCAAAGTATCTTCCAGGACTACAACTTCAGAGTAGTAGCAAAGGAAAACTGTTCTTAAAGAGGAGGAGAAGGACTAATATGAAGGACAGGAACCATGGAGAAGAGGAGAAATATGAGAAGGTAGAAAATGACAGAGAAAGGACATAGACTGTTAAATGTAGAAAAGAAGGATCACAGCAAGAGTGAAAAAGGGAAGAATATAAAAGGTCTCAGGGAGAAGAAAAAGGAGAAAATAGAGATGATGCAAATACTACATGAGAGCAAGACAAGAAAAGCTTTCCCCCCTTGAACATATTGAGAGTCAGTTGATGAGGCTGGGTGGGATGGCAATGAAGTGAATAAAGACAGGACATGAGTTTAGGTAGCAATAGAGGATGCAGCTGAGAGTTGACCAAGGAGAAATGGTTGTTCACCTAGAAGAACTGAGTGTTAATTTGTCAGGTACTCAAAGATGAAATGTGCTCTGAATGTCAACCTTTCAACTGATACTGGCTTCCCAGCAGTGTAAAAATTAATCTGAATGGCTATGTTCAGGCTGCAGAGGAGGAATCTTTATCAGTGATCTGGTGGAGATGACTTCTCTCTCCTCAGGTTTGAAGGTGATGCCAAGCTGGGGTGACCAGTTTGATACACTCAAGGGCCGGGCTGGCATCCAGAGGGACCTAGACAGGCTGGAGGAATGGGCCAACAGGAACCATGTGAAAGCCAGCAGGGACAAATACAAAGTCCCCTGTGATGGGACAGGCTGGGACTGGGGGCTGGGGAGCAGCTCTGCAGAAAAGACCCTGGGGATCCTGGTGGACAGTGAGCTGAGCATGAGCCTGCAGGGTGCTCTGGCACCAGCAAAGTCTAACAGCATCCTTGGCTGTATCAGCAGGAGCACAGCCAGCAGATTGGGGAAGGGACTGTCTCCCTCAAACTGGCTCTCATTAGACCTCATCTAGATACTGCATCCAGTTTTGGGCCCCCAGTACAGGAAAGACATCGATAAACTGGAGTGAGTTCAGCTGGGCACTTCATAGTGTGTATGGCAGGAGGATGAGAGACATCAGGATCAAGCTGAAACAAGAGATGTTCAGCCTGGAAATAAGGAGGAACTTTTTCCCCATGAAGAGAGCCAAGCGGTGGGGTAGGCTGCTCAGAGAAGCTGTGCCATCTCTATGCTTGGAGGTGTCCAAGACCTGACTGGATAAAGTCTGATCTCAGAGATGGCCCTGCTTTGGGCAGGAGGTTGGGCTAGAGACATCCTGAGGTCCATTGCAACTTGAAAAATTATCCTATGATCTTATGAATACTCCATACCCTGACCTGAAGTCCCAGTCTCCTGATTGCACCATACTGCAGCTCCCACCCTACCTGCATGCCCAGTTTTCCTTCCAAGGCAAGCTACACACCTATTAATCTAAGTTCTGATTTCATTTATGTATGTTTTAGTGAAGATAGCCCAGAACTGCCTGGGCAGCAACAAAGTCTATGTGAAACAATTTGGATCAGGACACTGAATCAAGTCACAACTTAAAATGCATTGTGGGAAATTTTTATCTGAGTAACTGGGATTTTAAGAGTTCAATAACTGAGTGAGAGATCACTATCTCCACACCTTGCAGAATAAAAATTTTCCCATGCCAGTGTCATTTGTTTTAAACACTAAGTTACACAGCTTGAAACTCTCATGAAAGTTACACAAGCACATTGACAGAAGATTAGTCTCTACCCTCTTTACATCAAATATAATTGCTGGCAGTTATAATTTGACTAGAGTGTGCTGTGTCTGTAATTTCATCAGATACTTAAAAATACATTATAGCAATTAGTTCTGTACTTGCCCATGAATTTCCAGGACATTCGGAACAGGATTTTCAGCTGTATGGCTAGCAAACAAAAAGATCTCATCTCCAAAGAGCTGCCACGTACATTTCGCAGTATAGGCTAGGCAGCGGTAAACAACAGCATATGGAAATCCTGCCTTTTATTATTTTCCTGGACATGTCATTAAAAGAAAAAGAAAAAAAGATTTTTATTAGCCACTCTGGTGAGTAAAGCAACACCGTGCACATGATATATGGCAGGAGAGACAGGCAGTCCTTTAGCTGTATGTTGCATAGCCTTTGCTGGGAGCACTACTATTTTCTATTAGTATCAGGATTTCTACCTCTGTGCTGATTCACTTCACTAAAACTAACAGAAGGAGAAGGACGGAGGAGTGACCTGCCTTACTTTTAATGGTGGATTATGCATTTTCACAAAGAGCCTTATGCAAGTCCCTTTGTCTAAAGTGAATTGACAGGCTTTTACCCTCTTTGATGGCAGTTGTATTGGTCCTAGGAAGAATAAAAGTCTTGTGAAAAGCTGCTGCTGCCGCTTTATTTAGAGAAGTAATTAATAGCAAGGTTAGAGGGAGATCAAAGGGTTATGGTGGGTAATTAGAAAAGTTGGGGAAATTGCTTTTTATAGAACAAAACCAATACAAAAAAGAAAAAATAAAGCTGCATGTTGCTGTCCTCCCAAATGAAAAATATGTTTCTTATTTCTGTTGCAAAACAGGCTAAAAAAATAGATTGTAATTTGTTTCTCTCTGCTACTTTAGCCAGTCATGGTAAAATTCAGTTATGCCAATAAGAAGCAATAAGTGCGACCTAGACAGATGACTGACTACTTGCTTTTTCATTAGGAGAGCAATAGTGAGAGCCCATTTCACTGCAGGCAGAGAATTAGAGGATTAGGTTCATTTGCTGCACTTTTACTTTGGCCTCCATGTGGTCCCCATCTGGAGCAGTAGGCAGAGGAGTGCTTGACAACACATGGTCTCCAGCTAGTTTCCACTAGTGCAGTGCTTTGTTTTCACTGACATGGATGTGCTGCTTGGGCCTGAAGTGGCCACAGTAACCGTGCTAGGGCTGCCCCAGGCTCTGCCCAGCCCAGCCCCTCAGTGGGTTGGTGCCTGCAGCCCACCTGGGAGCTCCTCCGCACACAGGTGCCCTTCTCACTGCAGGCATTTTTTCCCTCCTCAGACTTCCTGTTTTTCCTTCACAAGCTTTCTTCTTCATGTTAAAGTTGAAAGGAGAAGTATTCGGCAGCAGCACGGATCCTTTCCTTTGCAAAATCTTCTTTCATTTTGGATTCTGCACAGCAGGTAATTTCCAGGGGGGAGGTCTGCAATGGCAACATGACTGCCAGAGGGGACCACGAGAAGAAGTGGTCACAGCATCCCTTCCCCAGGCGCCCACGGGCTGTGCAGAAGCCCCACGCTACTTGGGTGTGGGGGGCAGGGGTGGGTGCCGCTGTATTCCTACGGCTACCTCCCTGGACAGCGACCCCAGGAACGGAAATTACAGCTGCCCTGCAATGGCAGAAACTCCCCATGGGGATTAACAGTTGAAACACCAGCTGCCATTGAGCGAGGGCCTCACTACGAAAGGAAGGACTATTGTCCTGCAGCAGGAAGGGGGATGAATGCAGTACAGTGTATGAAGATACTGTGAAGCCTAGCTAATAGGCAAGTTCTGGGGATGAGGCGCAGTCAATCACATGGGATTAGGCACATGGGATGTAGGAAAGACAACAGATGGCATGAAAAAAAAGCACTCTTCTTTCTTTCTTTCTTTCCAAAGGAGATCACACTGATGGGAAATATGCCAAAGTTTTCCAGAATCTCAAAGCCCAATGGAGTAAAGAGATATTACATTCCCATGATTCAGAAAGCAAGTATTTTCATGAAATATGGATCAATCTGTTTCAATCACAGTGGATCCCCCAGCTGCAGAGGACCCCCCACACTTGCTTTATAAGGTAACTTTGAAGCACAGAGAGACCTAGCACCTACAGGCAGGAGTGCCATTTCCCTGCTCCTAGAACCAAGACAGTGGAAATGCTGATGCCAGGGTGGTTTCACCCGTCTATTTCCTATTTCCCACTGGTACCAGGTAGCACACCCAGCAGGGCAGGTAAAATCTAGTCAGGCTTCCAATCTCTTACAGCTCGCTGGTTTCAACCACTTGTTTGTTCTCCCTTTAAAAAAAATTTTTGTTTTTCTCTGTTTATGAAATTTCCACTTGCTGCTGCGGTCTCAGCTGGTCTTGCTGTCTGCTTAGGCAGGTTCAGACTTGAGAACCAGCCAAGAAAAACCCAAACTCTGGACAAAAAGGTGTTGCTAATGCTGTAGGTGGCACTCTTTCATCTGACTCAGTCAGAGACCAAGGGCCAGCCTCTGTCAGCGATCACAGTGCAGCTGGAGGTGCCGTCTTTCTGCAGAGACATAAAACAGAGTTTCAGGCAAATTGCCATCATTAAAAATGTCACAGTACTTTCCCTGCAACAGTAGGACTGTCAGATCCCGTGATCAAGACAAATTTTAATTTGAATAATTTACATGCTACTTACCTAGAAATCTCCCTATGGTTTCAACTAGATAAGGCAATTTATGTACCTGGCCACTGCCATGTTCTGCGATGCTGCTCTGTGTTGTTACACAGCTGTTGCATTTCACCTCGAGGTGGCTGTACAGCAGCTGTTGACAAAGTGATTCTACATTCATAACATGTGTAAGTGTGTTGGTAAAGTCTGTAAACCATGTTGAGCTCTTTCTGGATTAAAAGCAAGACATGCGTGCAAATGTACCATAATTACCATTTTGCACATCTCCTTTCAAATATGCATTTGTAGAACAATTAGCCTTAATGGAAGCTGCAAACATGGATCCAGGAAAGACTCTTAATTCTTTAAAGACATAATAGCTGCATCAGTTAAAGATATGTTAATAGCGAATGGTTTTATTCATTTGATCTTATCAAAGAAAAGCTTCAACTACATTCTTCATACAGCAACTTCAAAGACTTCTTCATTCATTCATGTACTACCGACTCACCCTCACTAAAGATGAACTGTGAGTAAACACTAAAAGAGAAAATAAGATAAGGCACATGGGAGTTTTTACAAAGAGAGAACACATTTCCCTCTTCTCAGTGCCCTACATGGGTTTAAGTGTCTGACCGTGAGCTCCCAATTATGTTATTGTTGAAGTTCCTTTGAAGCACTGTGCTAGCTCTTATACTCCAAGGAGTCACAGGAAAGGATGTTGTCATTGTTTTTATGCACTTCACCAGTTCTTAATGGACTTCATATGGTCTCTGCTTTTTCAAAGCAGCCTTCCTTATCACAACTACAGCATGGTGCTCTCATCTTCTGTGCAAATTTTTAATAAAAGATTTATCATTTCTCCCTCTCCAAACCTATACACACATAAATCTCTCTCTCCTGCAAAGGAATGTGAAGCAGCATCCTTAGTTAATTACGAGTTCAAGCAGCAAAAGTATAAGCATAAAAATTAACTTCAGATCAAATGCATTAATGCCTGTCCTGGTGTATCGGGTCAGGACCAAACAGAATCCAAACCTTTTACTAGGGGAAATGGGAGGATCTTCAAGGACGTCATGGAAATATTGGTAGCTGACTGCAGTACGGCCATAATAATGCTTACTGGTGAAGATTATTCATACTGACTCTGGAAGGCAGTAAGAGAAAGTGCCAGTACCAGAGCCTGCGCCTGACTGGTGGAGTACCTGATTTTTGATGATCCCAGAGGAGCACAGAGGCTGAAAGTAGAACAGAGATGTTAAGCAATATAGTCTGATCTCTTGGAAGTATAGTTCGTTCTCTACGGTCATTTTTTTAAGTTCTGTACATGACTTAAGGGATGAATTAACTACTAACTTTGACTTCAGTGTGACTTGAAAAAAAAAGCCATGAATAGTCCTTGATGATTTCAAAGTATTTTATTGTTCATCTAATCCTATTGTGAAAGTGACAAAGCAACAGTCTTTCCTGCAGCTGTGTGTGTGACATGAGCCAATGACTCTCTTGGCTTCTTGCTGCTAGGCTTAAAAAAAAAAGAGAGAAAAATAATGGGCTTATTTTCTTGTTATCAGGCTCTTCCTCTAAAAGTAGCTACTCACTTTGTTTGAGCCAGATCAGTTTCCGCAATTCAAAATCTGAAACCTTCATCTGAACCTGATGCTACAGCTGGGAAGGTTTCACACCTGAGCATGCTGATGGCATTGTGCACAGAAGGTAGTAAAGCTTSTTTGACCAAGCACTGGTTAGACTTGGGAGTGAATATGCTTAGGAAGAAAATGAAAGTGTTATGACCAAGAAACTCATATACAAGGAACAAATGTATTAAAACAAGGATTCTTTTCTTGGGTGTTTTTTGTTGTTGCTGTTTCACAAAGCAGAGTTTCTGGCAATTGGAGGCTGTAGCCAACACAGTGTTGTCATATTAGTTTTACATACCATTTAAATATAAAATAATGCAATTAGTAAATACAAGCACTTAATGTCTCATTAAGGAGAACAATGCAAAAGTTATGAGACAAGTGCAAACTTGGCTTAAGAAGGTGAAAGCCGAGTTAGTCATAGTCGTGTTCACCAAATCTAAATATCACTGGCTGGCTTTGTTTTGCGCTGATCCATTTAGAACTAATTAAGTTGTGCATCATCAAACACTGGGCTTTTACAGTTCCAAACTACCTTCATCCTGACACCTGTCCCAAAAATACTGAGTAAACAGGTTTATCACAAGGACCATATGTTCATGTCAGGATTTTGGGTCAAAGCAGTGGTGTAGTTTTGAAGGAAATGCCCAGTTGCCTCCACTAACCACACACAGCTTTGTTCACCAGGCAGTACTGGTGCATGTGAACCAAGTCACTTTTGAGGGCACCTAAATGAGCAACTCTCTTGCAGGTGTGCTCCCAATGGGCACCAGACCCCATTGGACCAGTGACTGGTCCTTCAGGCAGCTTTCAGCCATGGGCTCAATGGTGACATTCAGCTTGGGAAACGAGGCTAAACTTTGACTGAAGTAAACCCCCCAATGCATAGCATGTAGATATGTGTTTGGCCTAAGGACCAACTGCTTTGATCTACTGATCTGCTCTTATGGAGCCAAATAACTTGTTAAGATAGACAGAGAACCTCTGTAGATACTGAAGAACAGGTCCTGGCTCTGTCTTTCCTGGGAGCRTAAAAGGAGGGCAAAGAAATCCTGAAGGACTTGGAGCAGGTAAGATTTTAAAGCTCTGCTAAGAAGGGTCACAGCTGCCTGAAACCCAGTATGTAATTCTTCAATGCAACCCTGAGAAAATACAAAAGGGGTCTGCCAAGGGGCTAAGATACCCTGAGAAACCTAAACATTTCTCAAGACATTCCCTAGGCAGAACCATTTACTGTTTATCCTTGAAACCCAGGCCATGGTGTACCCCTGCAGGGAGCATCGTGTGCTGACTGCTGAGCCCTGCCAACTTCACTGGCATTCTTCACCCAGGCAGCGTGCTGGGTATCCCAAACACCTGAAAGGTACTTTATTTTTTCAGTCTGTTCAAGCAGATTTAATTTCAGCCTGTGTTCTTCTGCATGTAAAACTTCTATCTCACTGAGCAAGCCTGATATATACATGATATTATAGGTATTTTATCTTCTTTAAGTCTTTTGTTTCACTGTTTGATTTCTCAAAACTTGTTAAAGGGGTGCTGTCTGGAGCTGTCTGTGTAGAGAAACACTGATTTCTTGGTTTGAAGCCAGCTTGGCTGCCTGCCCGTTTCTAAGTAGGGAGACTAAAGTGAATCTTTCAAACTTAAATTTAAATACTATTTTAGTTGTGGGGGAATGAGATCACTTCCTTAGTTAATAACTACCAGGGATGCTGGTTTACATCGCTCAGTAGAAACAAGAATAAAAATTATAGACCTTATTGACTGCACAGATTTCTGAGAATTTTCAATTTTATTCTGATGTGATTTAAAAAAAAGAAAAAAATGTTCCATGGCAAGCATGCTATTTTTTCAGGTGGATGAAATGTATACGGATAACTTACATTCTAAGGAGAAAGAAGTGTAAATGACACTGTGTATACTGTTAGTCACTGACTGTTTTCTTTTCTTTATGTTATTTTATTTGCCGAATGGTGCATCTGTATCTTTCTTCCAGGACTTGCAGATTAAGATTCACTTAAGCAACTGAAACTGGAATATATGAAGATAAATATTATTATGAAGTTGTGGACTTTTTAAGGTGAACTGTTACAGGAGAGCAGCCCACAAACAGAAATTTCTTTTCCCTTACAGCACTAGTTAGTGGCTTGGAGAAACTTTAGTATGTCCACCTTAAAAATAAAGAACTTACTTAAGCATGGTCTCTGACCAATAAGAGTCCTTTAATTGATTTCAGGCTATCGGGCCTTGTAGGTAGGAACCATTTCACTTTCATAATCTAAAAATTAGACGTTTAATCAAGGCAATCGCATGGCTTTTCCTCTAGTCAGCAGAGGGGACCAGCACCTCCTCTGGGCCTGTCCCACATGCCCAGAGCAAGCGCCCCGGAGCAGGGAAGGGGTCGCGCTGAAGGACCTGCTCATTGTGTGGTGCCCAGAGTGGGTGAGCGGCGTGGATGCGGCTGGCAGGGAGAGCCATCCTACGTCCTGCTCGTACGGTGGCACTGCGAGACAGCGAGAGGGCAGGCTGGGCAGATGGGACCTGCTGGCGTACTCCCCCGCTGTGTCATCTGGAGATAGCCCACAAGTGCTAAGGAAAGTTACTCAGGTCCTGGATGTGGTTTTGCTAATTTTGTGTGGCCATCTATTCCAGTTAGCAGTATTGAGGAGCAAGGTACAGTGGTCTAAGCAGAGCATTCGGGCAGATCACAAGGCTTCAGATATCAAAGATAACTTAAAATGAACTGACTTGGATACCTCCATGCAATGTTGTGTTGTACTGCTGAAACATACTGTTTCTTGTACTGTACTTATGCCTACCTGCTATATTGCATCATTTGAAAGCTAGGTCAGAAACATTTGATTTTTCAGCCATCATGTTATTTTAAAAGTTTGTCTGTTGTGTGAAACTAATTTATTTATTTATTTTTTAATAAGGAATGCTCACGGAGTTGCCTGCTAGTTTCATCCACATAAATAATACACAAAGCACATTTGTATGGCAGGGTTTCAATCAATGTTAAATTCTTCTTCCTTATCTTTTCAGTCAGATGTAATACAAAAAAAAGCTTGCTTACACAGAAAGGGAGAGTCAGTACATAGGATGAACAAAACACTTCAGAATTCAAAAAAACAACAAAGTTCTATAATATGAATTTTACCTATTGGTAAAACTGTTCTCTTTGATCATTTATTAAACAACACCCTGACTCTTCTTTTTTTCCTACCCCTATCTCTACAGGATAGTTTATTTTATTTGCAATTTGCAGAAAAGCTGTAATAGCAGCCAAGAAAGGAAGTCCGGTCTCTTACCAGCATTTCACTGTCTCTCACCTTCCTTACAGTATAATTTACTCCTGGCTTGGCAGGCCTGTGAAGCTTAGTTTGCCTTTAGAGGGAACTTTGAAGCTAACGTCCTTGCAAATTGGATAAGCTTTGCATTACAGTGGCTTGCAAGCCTTGATAGAGCCCTTATCTGCTTTGAACTTCAATAACAAGCTCAGAAAAATTCAGATGCTCTTAGTAGGCAAGAATTCGCTTTCTACACACAGGTTCAGATTTCCAAAGCATAAAAAGCCTCTTTTTTTGTTTTTGTTGCTGAAAGCAGGGCTAACGCAACCATAGCAAAATAAGAGCCCCCATCCTTCCAGCCGAGGTTCTCGTGAGGAGGCCTCACTAACACGGATGCTCTACTGATAGAGAAGAGCTCGCTTGTGTGAGTATGGATTGCTCACCGGAGTAGCAGTTGTACAATTAGGCCCTAAAGCATCGTTTCACTTGGGCAGAAACAGCTGAAACCTTTTGAAATTGTTTGGACTGTGCATGCCAGCAAGTTAAATCAAAAAGGTTTTCTTTTACCCAAAGTTGCGGTTTTTTTCCTCCTCCCAGAGTGATAATTACAAATGTAGTTAATCCAGCTCAGACTGTATTGGGAGATAGCTATAACTCATTCTGGCAATGCAGCTCTGCCAGCCATTTATAAACACTGTGAGAAAGAGCTCTGCTCTGCTCGTGTCCTCTGAGAAACATTGTCTAGATTGCTAGCCAGAATAGTATAAATGTATCAATATTATACATGCTGTTTGCAGCTTAAAGGAAACAACTGCTTCCAAAACTTTAGCAAACCAGTCCTTAGCACAGAGATATGCTGGTTGCTTCATTCACTGTAAAATACTATTTTTTATCTTAACTCTGATTTGTTCACAGTTAGTCTTCCACCCAGTGTTATATCCCTGTGGAGTGCTGGATTCTTTGAAGTTTGATGCAAGTGTTTTGAATCAGAGAAAGGGAATCTGGGCAAGACTCTGCCTTAGTTAAACTATATATTTTATGTCAGTAAAACATCCTAAACAATAGTTTGTAATATTGGTTTAGAACTACTTGTAAGGGTTTCGTAAGCACCATATCTGTAAATGGTCCCATAGAAGTAGGTAGGAGTCCCTGGGAAAAAAAAAAAAAAAATTGTGAGGTTCAGTCCTGGGATGAAATCTTGACTCTGATAAAGCCAAGAGAACTCTGCCATTGACTTCCTGGGGGATAAGGCTGTATCTCTGTTGTTTAGCACTGGCTTTATCTGATGTCAGCATGCATCTAGTGAGTCCAAATGGATTTTCGCTGCCTGTGTTTCCAATAATTGCCTATTTAGTTTTGTTTGGAGGATGCAATAGCTGCTCTAGGTTATTGCTTGCACTAACCAACATCATGCAGACCTTTATGAACCCGTTTGCCTCTGCTGTGGTACAGACATTTCATATAGTTACACTATTCAAAAGGTCCTTGAAAGTTCAGAAGTTCTATTTTTATTAGCTGTTAAAGTTCCAGTAAGTGAGAAGTGTATCCGTTCTGAGATAACACAAATATAGCACACTAGTGAGTGGTTAACAGGATTTTTACAATACTTGAAAAATGTCACCGCAAAACTTTTTGCAGTGCTCACTAAATCTCAAATAATTTTTCCCTCAGAGAAATTGGGACTGATCCTGGAAACACTTACCAGTGGCCCAGCAGGACTCTGGACTGTTTGCTTAGTGCAAGCCTAAGGAGACTACTGAATGCAGAAATATCGTTCCCAGGCTTAAAAGTTAACCAGCAGCCTGAGTGCTTTGCTGGAGAAGGGCCAGAGCAACCAGTGTCTTGGAGAATTAAGCTCCCAAGCTCAGTAGTAAGAATTTGAAGGGATAGACCTATAATTTGTAAAACTAAACCCTGAAAGCAGTCTAAACAAGTCTTCTATGGCCATTTTGTGTCCCTTTTAAATAAATTCCTGAATAAATGACTGGACAGCACAGTTTGATAGAGTGAAACTGAGCAACCATTATGTTCACAGATGAACAATTTGTTCACACAAGTACCTTCACTGAAGCTGAAGAGTCTATCTGAGTGAGTACAGATTTATTAGATTGACTTAAGACCTCCTGCATTTTCTCTTTAGTGAAAGAAATCAGGTCTTCAGCATCACCTGTTTTGCCCCGTGGATATACTTACATTGCTCCTCCCTACTTGCTAATCTAAGCACAGCCAAGGAGTCCAGCCCGCTGCTACTGCTGGCAATTAGGGCACGTAAGCCCTTTCATAGGAGTCTATGTGTCACAGCTCTTAAGAAGGGCGTTACACTGCTTGAGATCTCATGGCTTGCCTCATTCTCAGAGATCCTATAGGAATCTGGCATATTTTTATCAAACTTATTTCAGTTCTTTCAGCTCCCCTTAGCCACCTCATCATTAATTTTAAATTAAAATATTTTCATGAAGTATTACTTCAGGGCCTTTGCTGTTTTCTGAAGTTAATCCTATTACCTGAATTTTTTATTATTATATGGCACAAGCATTTCCTTTTGTTAGTATAGGTTCTTGCATGGAGTATAGGTTCTTCCATTACTGTGGAATGCAAGAGTAACTAACTAACCCTGCTACTCTATGCAAAAAAATATTATATTGATTGTTGCCCTCTAATTCCAATGGAAAGGAACACAATGCTTAAAGTAGATCGTTTTGGACTTTGGCACTCATACCTTCTCTATCAATGTTCAGTTGAATCTGCTCTCACCAGCCATGTCTCCATTGTAGTAGGGCTTCGTCTTTCACAGTATCTTTCACCAAAATTCACACTAAAATAGACTCAAATTCATTTGGACTCAGGCCAAAATCAGACTAACTTAGAGACAGCTCAGCCTTTAAATTCTGGTAGTTTCCTTTTTCTAGAAAGAATTACATATTTATATCTATAGCTAAATATTCTTCGGGGTACAAGGAGATAGCACCAGAAAAAGACTATGACGTTGCATAAGATAAATATATTATGGCCTTATGTATATAAGATGGTCAGAGAAAATTCAAACTAGCATATTTTAGCTGCAAAAGTGGATTTGGAACTGGACTTCCTGAACCAGAGGTGCTATTTTACAAACTCTAGGCTTTGAGGGGAAAAGACCAAATTGTGACTGCCGTCTGTAGTGGCACCATCTGGTGGCTCCCATGTGAGGCTACAAGGGGTTGCTGAAGTCCTCTGCACGTCTGGAGGCAGAAACGCTGCTGAGCAACGTGTCCTTCAGCTCACCCTTGAAACCCAATGCCTTTGTGCAGCATGTGTGACTCCCTGTATGCCCCTGTAGCTATGTGCTCAGTCTGTGTCTATTATGGAGAAGGAGGGACAGAATAACAATATGACTGTACAGTCAGATAATTACTGCCCTTGTCCCTAGCGAGGACCTTTGAGGCAAGTGGCAAACGGGTCGCTCTCCCAGGCCTCCGTGTGGAATGGAGCTAAAAAGCATCATCTAAATAGTTAAACAAAAATAAAGGCTATAAGTACAGCTTGTGGCAATTTATAATTGCCATTTCCACATGGCACTAAATGCTAATGCAAAAAATACTGAGGACTCCTTTCTAATACATTTTAAAACAAAATTGGAAACATATTTCTGTGTAACAAGTCACTAGGCATAACTTCTTGGGGAATAATGGTCAGTGTTTTATGGGATTGCTTGTTAAAGTTGTTTCTAAACGGGAAGGACCCCAGGGAAGCTGGCATGAACAGTAAACATTCAAAGGAGTAATTTGTGGTGACAAGCAATTCCTTCAGTATTTATTTAACATTTAAAATTTGTCTGCATGAAAAAGGAGGCCAAAGACTGCCTAGGTCTCTGATTTGTTCCTGACTGTCTGCTTCTGTTCATCACGGGTTTCTCCAGGTTAAGGAAACCCCTGGGATGCTGGCAGGAGATAGCCCAGCTGATTCCTGGAAGCCATAAAAATGATATGATTTGCTTATTGTCCTGTGCTGTTAGCTGTGCTTATGCAGAACTCATAACACACACCACATTTTGGGTTGTTTCCCTTCCCCTAGTGAAATACATAGGAACCAAGTTTGTTTCTTTAAACGCTTCATGAACTACTTTTTCTAAGTGCAACGATACCGTAGAGATGCAGGAAGGCGTGTTGCCCTTGGGAGAGTGTTTCTTCACCAAACGAAGCACAAGGAAAAGAGGCCGTGGTGCAGCCTGCCCCATTCTGCTGCTGAGGCTGCGTCGCTGCCCTGCATG
Organism: Apteryx rowi; assembly: GCF_003343035.1. NCBI lineage: Eukaryota > Metazoa > Chordata > Aves > Apterygiformes > Apterygidae > Apteryx > Apteryx rowi. Next base: position 251,071 of record NW_020449531.1, on the reverse strand, counting down.
GCTCCAGTGCTGCGGTCTCGGCAGAGGCAGCACCCTTGCAGATCAGCTCAGGACCAGTGTAAGAAGCTTGTAGTGAAACAAGCTGTTAATCAAAGATGAAAACTAGTTTAACCCCAGACTTCTATACTGAACTCATCAATTAATTTTACCATGAGGATTTTCAGCATGTTTATGAATTTCACATTCTCCTTCCCTTTTCAAATCTACACCATTCCCCCCATCTCTCATAAAACAGCTTTGGAGCTCTGATTCTGTAACTGCACAACTGTACAAAGAGGGAAGACTTTAGTACAGTCTTTCAAGTATATGATATTTCTTCTGCTAGTGCCAAACAGGATTTGACAGAAAGAGAAAATATGCATGACAAATATTATTTCTTCCTTGAATATACCCCCGGACTGATTAATGGTGACAGTCCTTACAGAAACTCAGAGCTTTGAATGGGTAAATTTTAATCAAATTAAGATAAATAAAAACCAGACGTAGAATGGAAAGCAAATGCAAAAAAGTTTCTACAAGGCCAAACAAGATCCATTTTGAGTTTATAATTAATAGTTAGAGAAGAGATTTTTCAGTATTCCCCAAGATAAACTCAGGAAAATAAACCCAAATAAATTGCTGTGTTCTAAAGCACTGGCAGATCTAGGAGTTTAACTAGCACATTTTTTTTTTTCTTTTTTCACGTGGCCAGCACTTTCCAAAACTTTTCTGGTTCCAGATACTTTAAATGAGATTTGTTGGGTGTTGACTTTCAAGTTTATTTGGCTATTTCCATCCCTCTTCCTGATTACTTGCCTATTTTCTCACTATTTATCTTCATAAACGCAACCAGTGTTAGCATTTGTAAGGGTTTAGGTTTTTTTGGKTTTTTTGTTTTTTTTTTTAAGAATAAAAGTATCACAGTGCACTTTTTGCAATTAATGCCTTCTCCCACCCGGGGAATAGGAAGGAAATTGGTATTTGCATCTTATTTCTGTTCTAATTGTTACAGCTTCTGAACTAAACCTTTAGGTTACTCATGTTAACTTCTGAGCATCTCATTGCATGTCTTCCTTGGTCAGGAAAAAAAAAAAAGTCAAAATGTAAAGATGTCTTTTCCTGTTGTAACAAAAGACATTTTACCCTCATTCCCATTGCTTGGCAATTCTTCTTGATTTCTGAATGAGCAAAAACCTGAGTCATGGTTGAAAGGTGTGTTCATATAGGCTATGTTTGTCCTCCGAGTAGGGCCCATACGTCTGCCCCATTGCTAAGGCACTTGTGGGAGAAAGTTTGAATCACTTCTTTTTTGAAGTATGCCAACATATGGCTGGTGTTTTGCAGGCAGACTGGTACAAGTTCCTCCCTGAATGTTTTCCAATCTGTGGTGGTATAACATACTCTGAACTCTCAATATGACTACTAGTAATGGGGATATTTCTACTCACAAATCAATATTCTTTCTCCCTTGCTTGAAATGGACTGTATTAATCTCATGTTTAAATTGTGTATTATGAAGTTGGAATTTATTAAAGATCCAGGTAAAAATCTCACTGCACTGATCTCAAAATTCTTCTTGGTTTTCATGAGACAAAATTTCTTTGCCAGGTAGCTTGACTTTGACAATAGAGGAAATACTGTGAAAATGTGATATGAATGTATCTGGATTGCATGGACACTGTGTATATGCAGAGAAACACTGAAGTCCCATTATAATTACAATTAGAGGATATTTATAGTTTTGTTCATAATATCAAAGAAATAGTAAAGATAATCTCAGCTCTTGGCTAGATGAAGAAAATGGACAAAGGAAAAAACATAGAGGGAAATGTTGAGGAGTGCGGCATTATCTATGTTATTGTTATAGTTATTGTGTGGGCACTGTAGGAAGTCTCTAGCAGGGATCTGGATAAGCAGAGGACAGACTGGCAAACTGGAAGGCTGTCCTTGGGCTCTCGAATCTGGCCCTTTTCAGGTCATTGAAGATACTAATCATTCACATCACTGTGCAAACCGTGCAGGTATCCATAATAACCACACACATTGTCATATGTTTTTGCTTCCCCTCAACGCAGAACTCATGGCAGCTCTCCAATATCCTCTTTGTGTGTTATTGTACTGCTGTATTCCCCCATAGCTGAGTGTGAGGTTCTTTCTTCTTTGAAATGATTTCCCATGCCATTCGTAGACCTTGGTCATGTTCCAAGTCTTCCCTAATCAATCTAGCATTGTAAGATGTCAGCTCTCATTTTCTTTCCTATGAGCTTATGTGACTATACATTTTATATTTGTGGCATAACAGTCTTCTTTTTGTTCCTGACTCTTGTTCGTTAGTTCCTTTCTTCCCCGAGAGATTTTCTTTTCTTACTCTTTGGCCTCTTACTGAATCATCACCACCTCCTTCTTCCTCTGTATTGTGTGGCTGTGAGAATATTTTCAAGTAAAGGCAAATCAGCAAAGTGTGTCTTTCCTGCTGTTACAGCACTTATCTCTGAGGTTCTGTGTTCTGTCTTGGGAAAAGGTATGTAACAAAAAGAGCAGTCTACAATTTTCCTTTAGGCCTGTTGGACTGAAGCCAAAACAGACATAAATCTAGAATAATACAGAACTTGTTAGGATTCCTCTGGTGAAAAGGCTGACACTAACTTCAGGGCCAGATCATACCTAGGTAAGTTAGTTCCATGAAAGCTTAAGAAAAGGCCTTGGTTTCGATTTACTTTTTTTTGCTTTCTTCCTTTCTTGTTTCCTTTCCTTTGGAAAGGTGTTTGTCCTTATGCAAGACTGGTTTGGGGTTTTAGCACAGGGAAGGCAACAGCACACCAAGGTCATCTCTTCCGAATCCCTGCCCTAGCACTAGCAGCCAGCTCTGCCAGGACGCTCCTGTGCTCTGAGGAGTGCAAGAGGATCGCCGCCACGAGCTCCTGCGTCCTGCGCTCCTGTCCAGCCAGCGGCTGTTCTCTGACCCACTGCACCGCACTTACTGCAGGGAGCAGCCACCCCGTGCCGCGCTGGCAGGGGGATATACAGTGCTCAGCTAAGCAGGGGTTAAACAAAGAAAAGGAAGATAAAGCAGAACTGAGAAAGACGTATTGTTCTCCCCTCCCAGACTTGTTGTGCAGTGATTGTACACACAGTGTAGTGACTGTGTGCTTCTACGTGTCTCGCTATGCTGTTGAGTGATGGAGTTAATTGGCTTTATATTGGGAGCGTCTCTGTTTCCGAGCTGATGTTGCAGGCTGAGGTGGAGCATTAGGTCAGATGGGTTAATTTTATAAAAGGGAATCATCAGCCAGCAAGAGCTGGGTACAGCATGTTCTTGCTGTGATCCCTTCTTGCTTCTTTCTTGGCTGAGTAAGACTGGCAAAAACAAATTTTTTCATTATTTTGTTTGTGTCCCCCTTCCCCCCCCCTTCGTTAATGTGTGTAAATAGTGGTTCTCAGGATGGCTGTCTCAGATCCAAAACTTGATTTTTGCAAGGGGAAAAAAAGACAAATTTGTTAGGATTCAAACAGCATAATGGAACAATGCTCTGTTTTTCTGGAACAAATTGTATTAGCAAACGTTTTCGGTTATCACAGAAGAGAAATAATTGCACCATCAGCATATATGGAATAATACATTCATCCTAGAGCATATATATATATTTTTTTAACTATTGCATTTCTTTTGATTTTAAGCCAACGTATACTTGCAGGGAATTAAGGGGAGGAAATGAGCACAAAGCAGGATGACTGGTCAATAAACACCATGGCGGTAAGGTTTCATGTTCTTCCTGACCTGGAATACTGCATCACTGAACCCTGTATGATATATTGTACCAAGGAGGACACAGCTCTCATTGTAGTCACAAGAGGACAAGTATTCTAAACAAAGCCGACATTTTGGCAGGAGGAGAGATGAAGGGAGACATACGCCAATACATGATGGTGTTTTGCATTAGACAGGAGTTTCCTGCTGTGATCCAAAAATAATAGTCATGAATTTTGTCCAAGAGAAAGGTAAGTCTCAAGAAGAGCTAAAAGGAAACGATGCAGGGGCTTTTGCACCCAGATTCAGATTGCGTACATCTTTCATGAGCAAATGTTGTAACAGTGAGAGCCATGGCAACAGTGAGAACTGTTTGCTGGCGTTGCTAGTGGGAGCTTGGTGCACTCCCAGAGTGACTCACTCTCTTCTGCGCACAAACTGAGCGAAAGCATCGCTCGGGCATGGCCACATGTACCTGCGTGAGAGGCAGGGGCCCCGTCCAGCAGATGGTTGTATCACCCTGGCGGGTTTCTGTGCCATGTACATCCAGCGTGGGCTCTCTGTTAGCTGGTAAAACGCACCAAAGGCCTGTGCAGCTGCTGAACGTGGCTGGTATGTGATGTGAGGTGGCTGCAGCTTCCCTCTGCCTGCCTGCTCTCCTTTGTTCACGTGGCCCCTATGCTTGGGCCAAGGCCATTACGATGGGCTGCCATGCCAAAAGGAAAATGTCCCTTTGATTATTTTGCTCTTATTTTCTAGCACAGAGAGTCCAAATGATTTTTCTTGTATAAAATAATTTATTTGTTTCTCCCTCTAAACAGTTGCTCTTATTTTTCCCACTTTCAGCTGGCAGCTTACTCCCTTTACTGTCATTCTGGTTTTTAATATCAGTAGCAATGGAGAGAGGAAAACAGCCCCGTGCTTGTGTAAAACACTGTACTAGATCCTGTCATCAAAGGAAGATGTGGATTTTTGCCTTCCTTTTACACCTGTTTCTAGGACAACCAGGTCCCAATGCTTTTTCATAGGAGATCTGAATTTCTTATGATATTTCAGGTAGTGGGAAAGCAATACCACCAGGCTATGCATATCTGTTTGGGGCCCTTGTAGCTGGGGATATAGAACAGTCCAACAAACTTATATGGAAGAATAAAGGGTTTGACAGTTCCTTGAAATCAAAAAAAAAAAAAAACACCTAACTCTTTCAAAGCAGATCCAGTGTTCATGCTATTAGCATTTTTGTTAAAAAATAAACTCATTCTTTATAAATAGTTGAGCATATGCATCACTGTCTGGAAATCTGTTTGAAAGCATTATATGATCTCTTCAAGTGAATCCTTTTTTTTTTTTTTTAGTTGCTGCCCTCCCATCTGCTTCCTTCAGTAAGACTGACAGAAGTATCATTTTTGTTCACAAGTAAAGTCACAATTCCTTGCAGACTCACATGTCTGACAGCAATTTCTGGGAATGTCCCATTTTTATAGACTGTGTCCTTTTTTTCAGTGGAGACAAGTTAGAAGTCTTACTCTAAATAGGATGATAAATCCGAAAATGACATAGGGTGTTGTATAAAAAAGGGAGTTTATAAAGTAAAGGCCCAGTGAAGTAAATGTTTCTATGCATCTGAATGAGATCAGGCCTTCATTTGCATGCGATGGCATATTATTTGTTCTAGAAACTTTGCTCCTAATGATGACCTTTTAAAACCCTTTTTTGGCTGATCTTGATTATGGACTTAGGGATCTTGCTCTCTATCATCAGGAATTCATTCTGTCTGTTGTTTCAGTTTCTTGGCAGGGTGGTTATACCTTTAATGAATTGCAAGATCCTACTGCATCTGTATCACTGTGTCGCAGCTTGTTGCAGAACTGGAGTCTGATTCACTTGAGACAGCACAACGCACTCTGGAGAGGTCCTGCAGCTGCAGTCCATTTATTTTGTCATGACAAATGCACGTCTAATATGTTATTAGATTTCACAAGGTTAAATAGCCCTCCAAAATAATAACTAGTTAAGCAAATCCAAAATATATCAATGTTGCGTAATGGAAAGGATGCAAGTGCAAGCCCCTGTTTCTCACTTTTTTTCTAATCCATATGGAATAATGTATTAATAGGTGTTGTAGTGTGAAGATATCTGGTTCAGCAGATTTTGATCACAAGACCTTAATTTCAGTTAGCGTGTAAAGCCTCAACAAACAGCAGGTCTGAGACATTCAGAATATTAATATCCACCTCCCAAATATTCTCTAGGAAAAGCTCCACATTTATCACAATAAAAATGAGAAATGTATTAAGCAAAAAACAATTTTGCAAGTGAACCCTAGTTTTATCTGTAATTTATTCCTCTTTCATGATGTGACGATTATCCAAGAAATGTGTCTGCAGGCCTGAAGTTATTAATATGAATAGAAGTATTTTAATAAAAACTTTCAATTGACCCCAGTCTTTCCCTTATGGCACACTTATAATCCTGATGGTGGACTTTCAACACTATCTATCTGTTGCATCGTGCACCCTGGAAATAGCACAGACATCGTATATGTAGGAGTGATCTAGTTTTAATAACATTTTTATTTATGTTCAGTATGACCTGAGTGGTAGTTCTCTGTATTCCCAAACTAAATGGAATATAACTCCTGTCTTCCTTTGCTGGGCTTTTCAATACAACTCTGTTGTTTGCAACCAAAATCTCCTAGAAACAAGGGCCTTTGTTCCTGCTCTTACTTGCATTCTTCTTTTCTTGACTAGTAAGTATTAACATGTTTGATGAAGGATGGACGTTCATGACATAATATACCATAAGTATGCATGCTAGTACACTGAAGAGATGTTCACAAAGATAGCTGTAGCTTAAAATATACACAAGCTTTCTTTTCATCTCATTTTCAGACTAGTAACATTTATATTTGTGGGTCCCTTGATTTAAATGTCACAGTAGGGACTCCTGAAATATCACGGAGCTGGAGCTGTGCATTTCAGCAGTGGTTCTTCAGGCGTTAGAGTGAATTAGGAGGGAACGTTGCACTTTTTGTCAGTTCTTGCAGTAATGCCACATTCCTTCTCTTCCAAAGCTTATTATTAAAATCATCCACGGTAGTTGTGGGGAATATTTTATATATATAAAAAGCAAGCAAAACAGGAAAATAGGGAGAAAAAATGAACAATCCTTTATGACATCTTATCAGAGTAGTGTTTTAAAGGAAGGTAAATCTAAGCTTTTATTATACTTACCTTAAGGACTCACTTGAAGGACCACAACTGAGCCTGTTTATCACAGGGGTTTGTTTTGGTTTGAGGAGAAAGGGTGGCTGTTGCTAACCCATATGCCTTACTATAAGCAAACCTCTCTGGGATGAGAAGCAATGAACTATATGTCTTGGATTTAACTGACCAGGTTTGCTGACAGTGGAAATGCACTTTTCTACTGGCTGATATATATGTAGAAGATAAAAGGATTCATGTATAAAGGAAGGCTGTGTTTCTAAAGCCTTAGTAATTACCAAGAATTTCAGCATAGAAAGTGGTTATTAGATCATTACTTCAACAGACCTTAGTACTATACTCTTTGATGTCTGCAGGCTTCTAGTGGTGTGTCTACAAAATAAGCTAAAAAGTGTGTTACCAAGCATAAAGAAAAGAATATTTCATATAAACTTAATTCAAAAGACTCCACACAAATTAGTGGAAGTGGTCAGGAGAAAAGGCACAGTGTAATCCATTTGTCACCTGGGCACACCATTGTTAGGCATCTGGGTGGCTTAGCTCATTACAAGCTGTGTACTGTGGCAGAAATTTTGGATTTTGAAAACTGAAAGTGAGACTGAGATCTGTACAGCTTCTGCCTGTATGTGTAGCCACAGAGTAGTTGTGTACAGACTCCCTGATTTAAAAGTGAGGTATCTCATGCTGCAATAAGCAGCAGAATTTGAGGCATGGTGAAAACTGATGTAACTTATTTTCTGTTTCATTTGAGATTTTGGGCTATTGCTTTCCCAAGATTTTTAAAACAGTAAAGTATGATTTATTATTATTTTTAGTAGTATCTGAGTTACAAAAATTAGGATTTCAGCCAGGACACAGCATGGATTAGACTGAATGACACTAGATTCTTGACCGAAAGGTTGAAAATAATCGGGGCTGAAGGTCATCTCTTAGCAAGACTTTTTCTTTAGGAAACCCCTGTTTCTAACTGGAACTAAGCCAGCTAATTGGGATCCTCTCTTTGAACCATCGGCTGATTCCCAGATAGTCTAATAAACATTAAAAGCATCACAGGCTAGAATAAATTTTTATTAAAATTATGCTGGTTCTTAACCAGAAAAAAAGAACACTTGAAAATATAAGGCAGAAAAATATTAACAATTCAAATCCTAAAAAGTGTTATTATTCAGAATGAGAAACATATTAATTGCCATTTGACTTTAAGTCCAACCAAAGTACTATGGTTTTGCTATCACATCTCCGCAGAGGCTATACCGTATCTCAGCAAATATTTCTCTGATTTTTGTTCTAGAGATTGTACCTTTATACAGAACCCCTCCAGCTCTTCCTAACTCATCCTATAAGACTTTTTTTTTTTAATGCTTAAATATTGCCTCTCAATCTTATTATAATAACAGAGCAGTATTTCAAAGGAAAATGGAATTACCTGCTTAAGTTGCAAATAGAATAAAATATCATTTGTTTTTATGTAGAGCCAGTTCTGGTTGAATTTGGTTTTGGGAGGCTTTGTACTACACAATGCAGCAGAAAAAGGAAATATGAAACAACAGGAGATAAGAAAAGTGCTTGAAGATTCCTAGAAGGAGAGAATGATTCCTGAAAGATATAACTATGTAACAGTCTAACAGTGGTAGTGAAAAGCATGAATACATTGGGGGAATATAAGCTTTTTAAGAACTTCTTGAGAAAAAGTTCAGTGCATTTGTTTGCTGCTCAATTTGGTGAGATGGTTTTGTGGAAAGATGTTCAGTTGCTGTATACACTGATGGTTACATGTGCTAATCCCCTGGAAATAAGCTGTGTTAGAAAACCAGTGCCTATAATAACTGTGAGTCTTTAATATGTTGAAGGTTGTGTATCAGTCATGTATGGAAGCTGGCTTTTTCTCCATGTCTGTCAGAGGACCCCCTATCTCTTCCCACTCCCAACAAAGATCATAAAATCCAAGGCAGTGGCAATGCAGTTACCATCCCATGCTGACTTTAGTGCTGATGCTGAGACTGACTCCAATGCTAGTGTGGATTTTATTTTGGCTTGAGACTACTTTGTCTGTTTCAATAGCTAGCTAGAAAATACATGCCTGTCTGTCAGGAGAAATTCAGTTGGTTTCTTCTGGGGCTGATGTAATTTGTGTTTACAGGTTACAGAGTATTCACTAAATTGAGTGTTTGCTCAAAATATGGGACTCTGCCAGGCAGAAATTGGAATTAGTTCATCCCAGGATGAGTAAGATCTGCCCTAACAGAGCCCGAAGAAAAGGTTTTAGTCTTTTTGCAGCTGGATCAGTCCATGCACTCAAAATAGGAGAATGGATATAATTCCAAAGTTTATCAGAAATGTTTGACACATTTTAACCCGGGTTAGTAAGTAACATGCTCTTTGCCTCCTGACTTGAAGACTGCTGTCAATGGTTGAAAGAAAGAACTGGTTTATGGCAGTGTAAAGAGTATGATGGAATCATGATCCAAGTGGATTTTTATTGTCAAGAAAAATTGACTTGTATGCGCATCAGTTACATTAACACCTATGGTGGGATCAGAGAAAAACTTTGTTACAGTTTAGTGCATAGCTCTTCTCAGACTTGAATTTTGCATTCTTCATTCTCTCTGCTTCACAGATACAGCAGAGGTGGACACTGTCCTTGAATGCGTGGCAGCTCCAGGATGAGGGCTGTTACAGAGAACTCAGCTTCCTTGGTCTCGGGGAACTGTCTCCTGGAAATAGAAAGCTCACCTGTATGGGGATGGGCTGCAGGTCGCTTCAGGAAAGATGCTAGTCATGTCACCTAACACATTTCTGGAGGGATATTTGAATTGATGGGTGACCTTAAACAGAATAAAAGGATAATCTAGTGTCTCTATTCCTTGTTGTGCCTGTCTAAAATCCTAATTTTTGTAACTAAGATACAAAGTTTGACATATTAAAAATTTAGGAAAAGCAAAAGTGCAAAACCTCAAATGACACAGAAAATAAGTTACAGCTATTGTAAAGTTTCCACCGCCCTTCAAATTTTGCTTCCTTGGCTGACAGCAGTATGAACCACCTGACCTGAATCTTCTTTGGAAATATAGAAATACAGTACAGCATGAGGTGGAGTACTAAGCTGTACTCTAGGATGTGCTACGCTTTCTGCTTAAGTATCAGCCCTGATTTCCCAACAGACAATGCAGCATGCCTTTCCTGGGCCACACTCAGACTTCTCAAAGAGTGTCTGAATTAGTCTTCCTGAATAATTTGTTAAAGTTAGATACATTGTTGATAAATGTCATTGATAAAATTCCTCAGAGATGGAAAGTATTAATTGTATAATATTCTAGTTCTACTCAGAGGAAAAAACATGCATCAAAACAGCTACCATAATTCCATAATTTTTTTTTCATGAAAAGTGGGTAAATAGCTGGAGCTATGAACCCTGTGAAGGAATGAAAAATAGTTCCTCAATTTTTGGTCTTCAAATGCTATCACAAAAATAAATTCCAAATCTCCAGCTTGAACAGAAACAGCATGGAGACCAGCTATTGTTCCACAGAAGACTCCATCCACCCTGTTCTGGGATCAGCAAAACTCTACATGTCAAAAGCAAATAATTCTGTGCTAAAAATCTGAGTTCATATGCAGACTTGCTAGCATCCTGAATCTCCCAGAAAAGGGAGATAGCAGGCATATTTTCTTTAGATATTAATTTCTTCAATTTTTTTCCATCCACAAAATTATTGTAATAGACTGTTTACAACAATAGTGTGAAATTCTGTCTGTATTTCTAAGTAGATACTATTAAGTTACAAGCTCCTTGTAAAAAGTCAAAGTTTTTCTGTGCTGGTTACGATGCTGCAATAGCCAGATGGTGTCATGGTTAGGCTACAAGGGGGCCGCAAATATCTAAAGTAGGGATCAAATGCAAAGACTGATTCCTTCATATGCTTGTTGCCCATGCGGGTACCCTTAGCCTGCAGAATACATTACTCCAAGCAGAGAGGAAAGAGCCTTACTCCAGCAAAAGGCAGGCTCTGACCCCACATTTTCAAGCATCTGACTATTCTCTAGGTTTATTACTGTTTTTTCTGTGTTCCAACTCCACACTGTCTTCTCTAATTTATTCCATATGTCTTAAATTGAAATACGTCATGGTATGGAGGGAACCTATAATCCCTCTCAGGTTTCTGTTGAGTACCGCCTCACTCTGCTGTCGGTTGCTTTATGCTACCCCCTGATAAAGGCTGTACTAAAATGGCCTAAAAGACCAGCTGCTTCCTTCTTTTCAACCCTAGCTTTACCTTTTGGTAGTCTACCTTTTAGTATCAAAAAATCATAAATCCACATTCTGGCTTATACTGTAATATTCAAGAGAGACAAGAAATGTCACCAAGTCTTTGTAGTTAAAGATGTATTTAGCATAGTGCTAATATCAGTGTTGCAATTATCTAACTGTGGTATTAGCTGCAAATGTGAAACTGTGCATTGGTTGCTACCCTGCTCTGTGCCACACCAGAACATTGCTCCTGGGATAGCAGTGGCAGAAAGGCCATGAGGCATCACACACTAGGTAGCTTGAGATGAAGTACTGATGTTGCAGTTTGCAAGCCTGCTGTTTGGCTACTGGGAATACAGACATATATACTGTTTCTGGGCTGTATAACTTTATTGTTATCCTGGTAGAAAAATAAACCTTTTCACCCTCTCTCATTTGAAATGGAAAATATCCACAGTTGCTCCCTACTTTCCTGTAAAGCCAAATCCATAGAGCTATCTTTATTTAAGAAATGGTCTTGATAATATATAGATTACTAAGTGTTAATTGGCTGCATAACAATGTACTTTTCCATCCTGGATATAACCTAGAGGGAATGTTAAGGTTGCCATAGCTTTGAATGTCCTGAAATGGTTTGTAAAGGTTTTTTTTTTTTTTTTTTTTTTTTAAGAAGGCCTATGGCTCTTGCATTAAAATGCTTGCAGAGCTGCATCCCTCTATTTGCATTCTCATTTATTCAGGCTGTATGTCCAGACTGACAGCTGGCAAGGGCAAAATGCAAGATACAGCTTTTTCTCAGGGACTAGCCCAAGAATGTGGAATGAATCAGGGACCTTTGTAAATCTCAACGCTTTCTGCTCTAAGTCTTAGAGCCATACCTTTGACTTTCCCTTTTCTAATAGAAACACTCTGCTACACACACTCTTCCCTGGGGACAAAATGAGGAAAAATTAAAACAGGACAGACACCACTCCTGTTGTTTAAAGCATAACTAGGCTTGCTCCCGGTGCTTTAGTAATGATAGTAGTAAGGTAATCTATTTAAAATAGAATTGACCAGAATAGAAACCACAAATGTATCTGTTCAAACTGCCCAGCATTAGAAAAATAACCCTCTTATTTAAACACAATTAAAAGCAGGTGATAACAATTCTCATCATTCAAACATTTTATTGAAACCTATACTAAACTAGGCTTTACTGTAGTAGGTTTCTGAATTTGTCTAAATAGGTATTTAATATAGACTCTCATATTATGTATGAATATTCTATATCTCTTCTTGGAAACAAATTCTTCTGAGTTCTTCTTTTGTCTCTTTTTAGGTATTTATAGATTTTGCTTTTCTTTTTTGTGTTGGTTTCTAGACTATTGATACCTATTATCATCACACATTTTTCACTTTTTCTCCTGAAATCCTTAAGAAACATATGACTAATAAAGATGACAATCAAAGTCACAAGTTGATGGGAAAGGTCTTTTAATCTGCCATTGAATATCAGATGGTCACAACACTTCTCTTAGTGCTCCATATTACATCTATTTTAAATGCAGTGCACATGCAGAAGCAATGAATGAAAGACTGTTCTAAACGGATTCATGAAAAACAAATGACTTTGGGGGAAAGCAAGAAACTCCTCAGTAACTTAGCATACATCATAAGAAATAAATCCAGACAAAATCTTCCAGCTATGGTTATTTTATTTTTCTTTTGTATTTTTTTATTTCAATAAATCATAAATGATGATCAGTTTATAAACATTTAGGAGTAGGTCAAACAATTGAAAAATGTGAGTTACACACTGATGCATACAAGTGAGTTTTGGCATTTTGCTTAAGGGTCCATAACTCATATATCAAACCTGGTTAATTTACACATCCTAAAATTCATCTCTACTTTCTGCAATTTCTTCTCAGTATGTGTGAATTGAACAGAAATCCACATGCAACTACACTCACACCCAAGCTTGATGTTTTATGTTATTGAACTGGATGTGGAGAGTAATTTGTTAGAAAAGGTGAAATTACAATAATTTTCAGCTATTGTTTCGTTCATCAGAAAGGGAAAATTTGGGATTTCGGAGTCTTTTTCATTGCAAGAAAAGAAGAAATCAGGAATGCAATTTTATATAGGAAGATAAAAATGGCTCTACTAGGTCAGATGAAAAGTCCTGCTTTAGGAGTCTTTTTTAGTCTCTGAGTATAGCTAGTAAGTGGAGAGAAGTTTTAAAAAAGCATATGAGACATTTTTAAGTACTCAGCAATCTCATGATGATTCTCACTTTGATTCTCTATTCCTTTTCTATCAATGCCTGCCATTCTATTTGCCTTTTGACTGCTGTTAGACACTGAATTGATGTCTTGAAAGAAGCATCCTCAGTGACTCCACAATCAATTTTCACTCCTGTTGGTAATGTGCATTATTTTGTACTCGTTTCCAAATTCCTCAGCTTTTTTTTTATCACCCTGTTTCTCAGTATCTTCAGAATTTCCTGTAACTCCTTTAAGAGGAGGCTTAGTTTCAACTGTCTTGACTAATTTTGTATCAGCTGACAACTGTTTTATTCAATGCTTACCTCTTTTCCAAATTATTTATAAATATTGATAGTAAAAACACTAAATATTTCCATCTATTTTATTTAAGTTGTATGGATTAACATTAATCATTTTATGCTATAATTCATAAATAATCACTATTTATCAAAAAAGAAATATAAATACAAAAGGTTGAATTCTATATATCAAATACCAGAATTCTTTGAGGATTTCTTCATGAAATATTTGTATAGCGCATAGTATCCTTTTCCTATGCATTGTTAACACTAGGGATAGGATCTTTCTACTTGATTTTATCAAAATGTTATGTACCATTTTAAGGTATGCCAGAGGTGGTGGTTAGAGGATATTTTTATAATTTAGGGTTTTACAGCTGACTGGCTTCATGCGAATTAGTTATTTAAAATTCTTCAATGTATATGATAGCTGACACATCATTCGTCAAAGTGGTTCTCCTCCTCCTTGCAAGAATATACAAAGACTGTGTAGCTCACAGAGAAAATTGCATTTGATATTGTGACAAAGCAAGGAAATAAAGGGGACTTAATATGTCCCTTCATTTGTAGGGCAACATTACCAAATTGCATGTGTGTGAGCTATTGAAAGACTGCTCTAATTCTTTACATTTATAAATTGTTGCCTGAGAGGTTGGCTGTAGATGGCTCTTGAAATGATGGCCCTTGTATGGTTCAGTTGTGAAGGATTAATAAAACCTCTTGTGTGCTGCAAGAGGCTTCCTCTCTGCTGCTTCTAAAATCAGCTTTTGGTATCTAGGAGAGGAGACTCCATTGCTGGTGAGAAAAAGGGAAGGAAGGAAAAGGGATTTATCTCCCCTCTCATCCTGAAGAATTCCAGCTATTTATGAAAGAAGGAATGTGAACATTCCTATTAATTATTACTACTACTACTGCTACTACTGCTGCTGCTGCTACTACTACTACTACTACTACTACAACAACTTAGAGTATGCAGTGGCAGTTTATCTTCTCCATAAAACAAGGAAAGAACAAAGAAAGTACTCACAAACCTGACAACTACAGTTTTTCTCTTGAGTGATGCCTTTTTCCTTTGGTTTGGAATAACCTTATTAGCCACCACCTTGATTTTCAGTGGAACTTCTAGTAAGGTTATGAGCGTCTCACTGTGTGTAGGAATTTCACAGTCTGGCTTTTGCTTTGCCTGATACTCTTGGACAATAGCATAGACTTAACTGTCAAGACATTCTTGAACATTTTTCTGATGTAGTCTAGACATTCTTGTGCATTTTTCTCAGACATTAATAATAAGTATTATTTAGTGTTATAATGTTCAACAGGTGTCTAGCATATGCTAATTCAGTAGCCCCTACTCTAAGAAACTAGTCCAATTCCAAAGCAGGCAAATGTAGGATATGGAAACAGACAGAAATGGGTAAAAGAGAACAGGAGATAAACATTCAGATAAGATTAAGTCAAATAAAATCATCATTGTTCAACAAGTAAATCATAAGGCACACTTTAGGTTTTTCAATGTTTTGAGTTAAACAGGCTAGAAAAACAGAGTTTGTTATAGTCTTTTGTCCACAGACTTGTACATAGGGAACAGCCATGCTGTTAAATGAAACTAATTAGCTTAAAAGCGTTAAGTAGAAAGAGCTTCCCAGTACACCATGGAAAGGCATAACACAGGAGCATTAGCATTGCCAGGACCCAGCACACTGCTGCTCAGTAGTACTGATGAGTTTTATTAGTTTACAGTATCTAGCTGTGTTTTTATGGTTTGTGAAATGAATGAATAGTATTTAAACTGCACTTTAACATAACAAGATACCACTGTTCTTCCAGTTTGCTTTCCAGGAATAATGTCTCAGATGTTCCCTAAAAGAAGTTTTGTTTGTTTTCTGTGGGCTGCATCCCAGTTTCTCGGACAGTGCTTCTTATCACTGCTTTAGAAGAAGCGTAATAAACGGGGTCACTCGCATTATTGTTAGGGATGGACAACGGTCCAAACCTCCAGAGGTTTGGATCAGCTTGGTCAAGCTCTGATAAATCTGGACTTTCTAAACTCAGGGAGGGTCCTTTGACCATCTCTTTAACACTCCACTTTATTGTAAGCTTCTAGCAAGGGGCTCTCAAAGTCTGTTTGTTTTTTTTACTCTTCGCCTCACTGGCCTCAACTTGTTTTCACTGTATGGCAGATATTTGGCTTTCAGTTGTTGGGCACTAGTATAAGGCAGCTCTGTTTCGGATTCATGAATCTCACTATTTAAGCAGTTACATTACCTTTACTCAGCATTAAGGCTCCAATACATGCCGATGGAAAGGCTAACTACACAGCAATGATGAAAACGTAGCTTTGCTCATCTAAAACAGACCAGCATGGGGAAAGCTGACACATTGTCCTCAGAGTACCAAGAAAGTACTGTGCAGTAAATTACACTTTGCACATGCAAAAAATGCTTTAAAAAAATCTTATTTTCAGTTCAGTGGCAAAGTGTTATATGTAGCATGTAGGGAAGCAGAAATATTTCCCGTTGTATTTTTTTTAATGTATTGGTAACTAATCTTAAAACAGTTGTTATTCTGGCTACATTTAACCTCTCTTACGCATGTTTAAGAACTTTTAAGAAGCTAAATCCCTTTTTCCCCAGAGTTGTGCTGGACACTTGCTTCTATTTAAGTCAACTTCGTATGACTTAGAGACAGAACAGAAAACTGTTCTTTCTGATTTAATCTTTCTGACTTAAAAATCATTAAACATATCCTAAAGATTATGTTTTATTTCATGTTTTTTGTTTAATCTCCTCCTGAGATTAAAAAAAAAAATCAAGTCGGAGACAACCTCCTTGACAACCTCCCCTCTTGCCGTATACTTTCATTAACTGTAAAATCCCTGCTTGTCTATGCATTCAGCAGATTTCAGCAGGGAGATCCATCTCCCTGATTTAGCAACAAATTACTTGTGGATGTCAGAAATTTAACTCACATCATTTCTTCATTGGGAAGGCATAACAAACTGTAACTATCACTTGGATTCCTGACTATATATTTAATGCTGGAATGCTGGACCTAGAAATAGCAGCACACTTGCATGCAAACACACTAGACTCCCAATAAAAATATTTTCAGAAGAAAACAGTATCAATGAAATCTGATGTGGCAATTTGTTGAGTTTAGATGAAGTGAATAACTAGAAGCCTTCTACTGAATATTCTACTTTGTGGAATTTCAAATTCATTGGCATTGTTAAAATTTTCCTCCCTTTTTTTTAATGTCACAGTTGAGAATCTAAGATTCTAACACAAAAAAACCCCAGTTATTATTTCATCAAAATTACCTGCCTTTCCTCTACTCCCCTACTTAGCTTCACTTGTTTGCTAAATCCTTTATCAGTAGAAAGTTCTTTGCATTCCAGATACATATTCTAGGCTAAATATCTGGTAAATTTTCCTTTCCTACAAAAAACCTACTATTTAAAATATGTCTGGAAAACAAAACTCATCAAAATATTTCTGGTATCAGCCATGGATTAACATCTGATTAACATCCAAAATGATCTATATTTTCAGGAAAAAGAAAAAAGAAATTGTTTTCAGTGTAGACGTTCCCCTATAATGCATTCTTCCTTTTCTTCTTGCAAATATGTTGACATTTACTGGGGCTAATAAGGCACAGAGTGGATACACAGGTTTATTCAGCATCATCCTTGGAGACACATACTTTCAAATCACTAGTTAAAAGGAAAACAATGAGAATGTAAATTCTCTGTTCCAGTGTAGTGTAATAGCTTTGCAAACCACCTGTATATAATTTTAGGTTTGTACCTAACCTAAGAACCAGGTAGTCTTAAGGAATGTATGGTCTATTAACAATCTACTGCCACCTTTTGGAAAACATTTAAACAAGTGTGTTTAGTGATAAGTCTATCTGTGCATAGCACAGCATCTGTTTGAAAGCAAGTCTTTTGCCATTAAGAACTAATCTGCCCTGCCCACTTATTGCTCAGCTGGGACGTGGCTCCTGCAAATCCTTGCAGTGCTTACTGTGGGAAGCATGAGTCTAGCAGCTCCCTCTGTAAGGGCTATAAATTTGTATCTAAACAAACAGTGTCATAGGCTTCAACTGCCTTGAGCTCAGGCCTCAGGTGAACCTACAGTCACACGTGAAAATGATGAAAAGATAAAATACAGAAGGGACCTTCTGCACAGAGAAGAGAGAAGCACGAGGCACTCTGCATCATCTTCATCACATGAAGCACTTAGTCATTTTGAAAGTGTGAAAGAAAAAGCCAGGGTGCTTAGACTACAAGGTGAGGCTGGAGAAACATGACCTGAGGCTAGTTTGAGCTAGTTGACAGGCAGCTCTGTGCTGAGCCTTTCTTATCCCATGGGGCAGGCAGCTGGCTAGCCACGGGACAGCACTCTCCTGCGTGCCCCGTGCCATGCTCCACACCTGCACTTCCCCATTCTTGACTCTCTCAGCACCTAATCATCGCCCCAGCAACCGACCGCAATGTTACAAACTCTGCATAATGATGAGTCCCTCATGGGGGCTGAGCAGCTGGAAGAGATGAAATCTTAACACAGTCATCTCAAATAGCCATAAAAATGCAGGATGAGAAAGAGAGAACACTTAAGATCAGTGTGTGTGATGTATTCCTCACCAGGGCAATCTCTCGAGCTGTCACATCCTATTTTCATGATGCATTGGGGAGAAGCAACTAATTAGGCATAGGCTGGATTTTGCTTATTAGTCACAGGTTTATATAAAACTTCTGGGGAGGCAGCTGCTCACCGTTTTAGGGTGCTCTCACTCAGCTCTGCTGGCTGATCTCTGTGGGAAAAGAATGAGATGGAGGGCAGACACTCATCTTGTTTTTCTGGGATCACTTTAATTGCAAGCACCCCCATGTTCAGAAGTAGAGACTAGAGACAGGAAATTGTAGCTGCACTGGTAGAAAGAGACACAGCCACATTCTGGCACCTTTTCTACACATGTGCTGGAGAAACGCTTACCTTTGAGGATGAACTCCATGTGCTATTTTAGAACGTTTATATATGAAAAAAAGCAGTTTCAACACCAGCATGGATACCTCTCTAAATGAGACAAGAAAGTAAAGCACCACTGTTTCAAAAGCTAACTAATCTGATCTTGATTCTAGGCACTGCAACATATTTATAATACTTCACAACATATGGTGCCTACAGGAAACATTACCTTCTTTCAACAGTCTGGTAAATGTGTTTCAAGATAGTCTAATGACAGGAATGATTCAAGGCTTTTCACTGGTTTGCTCTGGCACATGGGTAATTTGGACAGAAGTGATCTTTAAATGGCTTTTTCAGAACTTTCCATGAGATAATGGTACTTCCTACAGGATTTACTTCAAAGCAAAATAGACATATCTTTTTATTTTGATCATCTTTTATAGGTCCAAAGATGCCACACCTTTGAATAACACACTGTATTCTTTACTGTGGGCTCCATGCATCTGAGCAAGGCCGTATAATTCATCTTTCTAATTAAACAAATTGCAAATAAAACTCTATTCTGGAAAGTGGTGCTGCCCCCTTGAGAAATTTAAAGATTTTGAACAAATATGCAACACTTCCATCTAAACAAATGCAATATTTCTTTTTACTGATACCGCATGTGTTGGCTGCTGTGGGAAGTGACAATGTATTAGTACAAGAGAACAATCATCAGACATAGCTGGGTTGAACGTTGTTGTCATCTAACTTAAGTGAACTCATATAAAGGCATTATAGCCTGTAGTTCCTAACAGCTGGCCCCATTATAATTAGAATTTGTTAGCACAGTTGGTGGTGTACTGTCTATTTTTATGCCCCTGGTTTTCTCACTGGAATGTCTAAAAGGTGTTAGCATGTTGTACTGCTCCATCACTGCCTTGTGAAGGTGAGGCGTTGATGGATCATAAGCTGGGTGCCAGTCTTATAATAGGAATCATATGGTTTGGGAGGCCTAAGACCACTGCTGGGAAAAATAGATGGAGATGAGATGAGCATGGACTGTTTGGGATAGGAAAAGTACAGAAAGAATCGTTTACAGGAAATATTTTAAGCCTGCTAATTGCTTGGTGATCTGCAGCAGACTTCCATTGATTACGCATTTGGACTGCTTCAAGGCACATATTGTTTCAGTATCTCTGGCTCCCAGCAGAACCCCGTTGATGTTCTAATGTGTAGGGTGTTGGTTTATTAATGCACATGCCTTACACTTTCACTGAAAACGAAATAAGCTGGGAATGGAGGGGATGGGATTTGGTCCCCTGTGCAGCTGAGCTAATCCGTAGAGGCAACAGAGATGCACAGCATTAGCCAAGATGTTCAGATACACTGCACTTTTGAAAAGCACTCTGGGTGCCAGCGACAACAGGCTTGGAACAGTAGGTTCTCTAACAGTAGGTTCTTTAAAAACAGTATAACATCTAGATTTCTTTCACTCAGATTTACAGAAAAAGCTGATTGAGTTTGTGATGAAAACAGCAGATGAATTCAGGTTTATCCCTAATTTGTTAAATGACCTTTTGGAAGTCTCTTTCTCAGTTTTAGTTTCTGATTTGGTGTTGCTGTAGGATAAAGAACACATAGCTAAGGGGTGCAATTACTAAAGAACACAGAATGGTGAAGTATCTCCTGGTTATTGAATGCCCGGCTACCAAAGCAGTTATGCCATAGCATGCCTTTTGCAAACTCAGGATTAGTTGGAGCTTTGACCTTCAATGTTCTGACATTAAACTTGTCCTAGAAATTCACTCCTCTGAAAGACAGTGTTCCCAAATCACTATATATTATAGACAATCTTCCACAGACAAAACCACACAGAGCCTTGCTCAAATTAGCTATCAAAGATTTGAAATAATTCTATAGAACAAGGGTTGCTGAACTACGAAGGGCTAGGAAAGGGACAACTAACAAATCAGTAACATTAAGTACATTTTGTAAATCAGAAAGCTATCCTGAAGCTCATTTACTAAATCTTTGTCAAATGTCATTAGTAAAGTCATAACAACGATACATGCATAAAATCTTTTGGAGAAAATATTTTTAACGGTTTGAAGTTCTGTTTCCTAAAAGAATCAGCCTACCTCACTTCTTTAAATAATTATGAAGGATAATACTGCAGCATTATGAAGTGGCAATCTTTAAGATGTCAATGTATAATTCAGTATGCAGTCTCTATATTTCTATGTTTATGCATTACCTTGTCAAGATATTTGCCTGCTACTGTTCACTTCAGATCAGTTCTTAAATATGTTGAATATATATTTTTTTGAAGATAAAGTTCATTTGTTACAAATTAAATATTGCTTTGAAACTCAGATGAGGTAAGAAGCAAAAAATTGGTTGCTGAGAGGCAGAATATATTATTTTTCCCTTTAGATTTATTCAAGAAGTATATTATTTGCTCTCCTATTTGTTAATAAAGCAAACAAATACATCAAATCCAAAACAAAACTAATTAATTTGCAGAGGACAAATTAACTGAAAGACATTGACCACTTAAGCTTTTTTTTTTTTTTTTTTTTTTGGCCAGTAATATAGCATGTAGTAGATCCTTTATCATCATAGTTAATTGTTTATACTAGAAAGTCAACTGAAGCATTTCCTTGCTGGCATGGATAATCTTGCCAAGTGGAATTATTAGGTCTGGTCTCCTGCCAGAGTTTACTCCCAGACTTCATTATTTAACCGTTTCTTTGTATAGAGCTAGGTTGTCATTGAGGCTGACACAAATTACTATGCTACTTTTGTGCATACATTCACCAGAGCTGTGGGAACAAAATGAAGGATCTTGCATACACACAGATATATTACAATAAGAGGCCTCATTTCCTTTTGCAATAAATTAACAGCATGTGGAAGGGGAAGCATGGAAAAACATGTGTGAAGAGCACAAAGAACTCAGAACTTATTTTAAGAAAATGTGGATTTTACATTCATTTTCTTAATTGCCAGCAAATACTTCCTGACACAGTAGCTCTCTGTCACTTGAAACCTTGCTGCCTGACTGGTCCCCATTTCTTACACAGTATGATGTATATAGACAGACAAAACAATTTCTTGCTGTCTTGATTGCTTAAAACAAGTTGCTTTTTGAAGGACCCAGAGGTCTACAGCACACAGTCAAAACATTATTCTGGTAATGTTGATGCACTGCAGAAATCTCATAAAACTGCCATGTTGAGCCATGCTCTGTTTTGTGGTCTTCACTGTAAAGGTTATGCAAGTGCTGGAGGGCACATGGCTTATCACAGTATTGAGTAAATGAAAGCTGCTATATTCTCAGAGGAATCCTTTACAGTTTTAAACTGACAGAAAGGATGAAAACTCTGACAGAAGGAACATATCAGTCATCAGATGAATTTGACAAACCATTGCTCATTAAAAACACAAGCAAAGACCTACCAGAGACATCGTGGAGGTGGATATACAGAGTACAGTGGCAGAATGATTTCCCCTTCCTTTCCTGAACACCATTGACCTTTCAGAAACACAGAGCACAAATGTCCACCTGGAAAACACAAAGACAAGACTGCTTGCTTTTTTTTTTCCCCCCATCCTTGAATCCTTACGTTATCATCATCTTTTTTTATCTTCTTCTCTCTCTTCATACTTAAATGACCTTCATAAAACAGAATCTTCCATTGCTCAAATGAAAGTCAAATAAGGACTCAGCTACTCAGGCTGGAAGGAGAATCCCCACAGGCAATGTAAAAATGGAGGTACCAGAAGGCCCTGCTGGCCACCACTTTAACTGTGTTCCTCCTCCTCTCCTGCTGCCCACTAAGGCAGGCTGAGCTCGGAGGAACACAGGTGCTCCACTTTGGAAATGCGGTTTAGTAAAAGCAGCCCTGTGATCTCAGAATGTGTCCCTCTGCCACCTTTG
This sequence comes from Apteryx rowi, assembly GCF_003343035.1. Lineage (NCBI taxonomy): Eukaryota > Metazoa > Chordata > Aves > Apterygiformes > Apterygidae > Apteryx > Apteryx rowi. The sequence continues at coordinate 228,431 of NW_020449531.1, read as the reverse complement.
AGGCTGAGCTCCTCTTTTTGGGCTTTCAAAACCTCATTATGGTCTTCGCATTTCTGGAGGTGCTATTTCAGGGACAGGAGGAAAATAGCATCTTTAAATTTAGTTTTGTCTTGCAAGGAAATAAGGGAGTCACTTAACACTTCAGCAGTTTCTTTTACTGGAGTTTCTAAATATAAAAGGAACGTTTTTATTTTTTGTAGAAACAAGAGGGAATGGCTGAGAAAGAAACACAGGGACTGAATGCAGCGATGGGAGCCAGGAATTCCTGCATTCTCAGCCTGCCTCTGAATCTCTGGGGTCTTTAGCACATAAGTTGGTTCCTGCCCCTCAGTGTCCTCTCTTTAAATAGTGATTTTCAGTTTAAGGAAAAGCTGTGCAAGGCAACTTGTTAGCTGATGAGGAATGATTCATTAGCAGATACTTTGAAAGCAGCATTATAATCACAGGGTAGGATGATTGATTTACCCCACCACAAGAAAGGCTATTACAGAACCTAACTTGAACTTTTTGCTTGCCACACTGAAAGTCTCCAGGTCTGAAAAGAGCTATGTAGTGATCTGAAGACTGATAACAGAGGTGCTCAAATTCGTGCAAACGTCAAGGCTCCATAAGTATGATAGGAGACTAAAGGAATAAGCCCCTTCTGCTGAATCCCCTCTTGTGAATCACTAAAGCTTCTCAGAAGAGAAATAATTGGCAACTGAAGATGTCCTCAGACATGGTGGTTTGGGGTCTGTCACACTGGGGAAAAAGCCAGTCCCTTGTGAATGTTGACTCTACTGAAATCTACTTGTTGCTTTGAGGCAAATATTTAAATTGTAAACAAGGATTTTGAACAACAAAATATACAAATTCACGCTAACTTATGACTGGCTGTGTTTTCCTGCATCATAACATAACATTGTAGCTGGAGCCCTCGGGACGTTGAAGCAATTCAACCTCAGGTTCTGTGGAAAGGGTGAAGGAAATAGAAGCAGAATGTCACAGATTTCAGAGCTCTGATATAGACACCAAGTGGAAATCTAACTTCTTCATGTCTCTGAACCACTGCATATCCTTTAAACAATTGGTCTTGCCACAAGTTTTCATAGTCTCGCTTCACAGCTGCCTGCCCCCATCACCCTTTCAGTGAGTGAGAAACATGATTACATGCTGCTGTTCTTTCTTCTATGGAAAGCTCCTTCTGAGAAAGAATTTATTTTAGAAAGAAAGACTTAAAATATTTCTTCTCCTTGCTTCATCTATTCTTCCCATCTTATACCACCTCTTCTCCTTTCTTCCTTTGCCCTCTTTCCCTTTCTAATTTTCATCATTTTCCAGCAACTCAGGCAACTCAGTTTCCCAGTGTCTGTTTTTCTGACCTCTTTCTTCTTTTCCTTCCACTCTTCCTCCCCTCCTCATGTCTTATATCAATACAGATAGGATGTAAAAGATCTTCCCAAGTATTTAGGACCAGACAAGAACCAGAGAGCAAAGGACCATGCCTTGCACCCAGTCCTCAGCTTACCCCCAAGGGGGAGAGAGTGTGTAATCACAGCTTCATGCCTCTCCCAGAAAGGTTTGTCATGTTTCAAAGCAAAATAAATTTGAGAGGTGGCAAGGCAGCCACAGTCTTTGCAAGACTTCCTTCCGTGGCCCCCGTGGAGGGTGCCGGGAGCCTAGAGAAGGCACTTTCTGGGCCTCATGTCTTGCCACGAGATGGCAGCCACCATTGGCGGAGGAGAGGACGATTTCCTTCTCTCTCCCTTGCCATTAATTTCTTCTGGAAGTTGTGGTTAGGGCTTGCTGCTGTAGCTGCTATCTCAGTTGTGAACTCAGGAAAAATGACAGCTGTTTCTTCAATGAGTTTTCATAACATCAAAGGAGCCTGGCAATCTGTTCCCAATTGTGGACTGGAAGAGGCTGCGCTCAACAACTTCACCACTCCCAGTTTTTGTTTTTTTTTCTCCCTTTTAGAAGAGGGAGGTATCAAATAACTTTCCATTTTAAACCATCAGGAAAATTACATATCCCCTGCTTCAAGCAAATAAGCTTGAAAATCATAGGGCACGAGGCCTCAGGAACTGCTCTTGTGGCTGTCTAAACATGATTACTCCCCGCCTTATCCAATGGCATTTTCACAATTTTGGGGCTTGTGTATGTGGCATGCAGCATTACAGCACCCCAACTGTCCTGCACCCAAAGACCTTCCACTGAAAGCCTAAGAGGCTCTAAACTCCAGCTTGGGCAAAGTCCTCCTAGGGTGCAGCCAGGCACTTGCAGGCACACACTAAATAAATTAAACTTGAATTTGGAACATTTCAGTGTTTTTTGTGTGTCTGCATTTAGACAAGTCAGGGCCTTTCTTTGATGTTGGCTCCCCAGAAAACTCCTGCTAACTTCAGCTTAGCTCCTACAATTGAGCTCTACAACACTGTGTTTTTGGAAATTTGAGCTTGTCAAGCAGTTTGTCTCTTCAGTTGTGGAAACAATTGACTGTTATATGCATCACTTTCTCTTATTTGCCCATGCTAAGGGACAGTTTCCAGTTGTTTTTTTGTTTCCCTTCTGTATATTGCCTCATTACTGTGTATTCACTGAGCCAGGGAAGCAGACGAAAACATTTGGGAATTATCTCTTCACTGAAAAGAAAAGGAACAACTCTATTCCATAGTTATGACAGATATGACAATGGTTCTACCCCAAAGGTTTCCATTATTTTTTTGAGTAAGATTTCTTGAGCTACTGTATTCACACAGTTCTACACAACCCAAACATATGAATGCAATTTGTGTGTTGCATTCAGTAATATCGTAATGTTATAATGTCACTAAAGCAAGCAAATGTTCCTGTAAAGGTTCAGGGCCTGATCCTTGAGCTGTTTAATTTGCAGTGACACTTTTGATCCTTCCAGATGGCTCCAGTACTCTACAGAAGCAGTACACTATTTTTTCCTAAGAATAATGAGTTGAAGTTTTTCTCTTGTATTTAGGAAGTCAGAGCTAGAAACCAAAACTTGTTTAGGCAAGCTTTAGAAAAATGAGGTTTGAACTGCAGAGAGAATAAATAGAACAAAAGTAACATGACAGAAAATCTGTTTCAGTGGATTTCCCATAGTATTTGTTTACTTTTTTTCAGTTATATGCTGTTGGTGATTTAAATATTTGTGGAAGTAGAGTGAAGCACTTATAGATGAGGCCTAAGTCAAATATATTGTGTGAGGCTGAGGGCTTGAGGCTGTAAAGTGAGATTTGGCTCCATGGTTATTTTTGACAATATAACAGGCTATTTGGTCAGTTAGCTTCAGAACTGGGGTTAAAGAAATGTAATTGTTCAGCTTTCTTTTTGTATTGCCTTTTGGAAGACGCTTCTCTTTGAATTTCCTAAGAAGATAGGAGAAAGGTCTCAAATGTTCTTGCATTTGTCAGGATAAGCCATCATTTCCTTCCTAGTCTATACATTAAAGAAGGGCTGATTTGAATGAGTTTGATCTTCTATGTTTTTATTATACATTTCTTTTCAGGGGCCGGATGTAGCATTTTCTATGTGTCTGCAAGCTAATACCTGAGCCTGGTGATACTGAAACAGAGGCCCAAGATCTAGTAACCTAACAAACGTATTTGAAGTAAAACTAAGTTTAATTTGGCTTAAACAGAAAAACTAATTCAAGGAAATTTCACAATTTAAAAAGTCTGGGAGACTGACTGTTTCTAGCGGAATTACTGAACTTTTACTAATGCTGACCTTGAATTCCACTTTTGCTAAACATGGATCTTATACAAGAATAGTCTCCTTGCCATTTTGGAACTGCAGATGGGTTTGTTAAATGAACACGTTAATGTTATGTGGGTGAAGGAGCATGTTTGTGCTCTTTCTTTCTTCTCTTTGGAGCAACACAGAATTTCTGAAAGATTATTTTAAATTTTCTGCTTGTTTGTTTGATTCTTTTTAATATAAATTCAGGTTTCACCTACAGCAACGGTATGGTGAATAAAGGTACATGGCATCTAAAACTGTTATGGTGCTAGGAAATGAGATTGAATAAAAAACTAAGATAGAATTTGTATTCAGATTTTTTTAATTCCTTAGGATGTTTTGCTCCCTTCTGTTAGTGCTTATTGACACAGATTTCTCTCTAAACATAGATCATCAGGCAGCATCCTGTTACTAAAATTTACTTCAGCCATTCACCCTGAAAACCAATTTAGCTGCAACATCTTTACAGAGCATAGCTTTTGTACCTCCTTATTCAACAGAGGTTATTTCTGTGATTTTTTTCCCCTATAGGAAGATATTGTGGTCTGCACAGAAAGCAGGGATCCAGGGCATAAACAAGGTCATAATCTTCCTGGCTGTGCTATTTGTGTGGTGTAGTATGTATATATATTTAGGGGCTGATATTTTTAATGATGTTTTCTATACCATGGCAGTTAAAGTGCTTTCTCTCTCTCTCTCTCTCCTTCTTTCTCTTTAATTTCTTTTTTTTCTTTCTCCATTCCCCAACCCCCCCTCCTCTTTCTCCCTTTCCATCTGTCCTTCTTTCTTTCAGTCTCTCTTTCACCTATCTGTTAGAATGTATAAAAAGTCACTGAAAAAAACAAAAAGCAAAATTCAAAGCACACTTTTAAAAAAAAGGGTTACAGCACAGCATGGTTGAAGTTTGAAACTTGTATCTGGTAAGGAGAATATATAAACTTTGCAAGTCAAATAAGAAACAGATTTTGGGGACTTTGTATTTAACAATTAGTAGGGAATTGAATGTAAAAAAAAATTTAAGCACAACATGAAGTTTTCAAAAGCAATGTTAACTTGCCCACATTTAAAAAACATTGTATGATATACTTTGATAAATATATTCTATTTCTTAATCATAATTAAATAAGTATTTCAAGTATGAGAATGCAATATCCTTATTCACTACACCTGCTTTATGGACCTTCATTTCTATTTCCATAGATTTCAGATGACTACTAATGGTAATAAAAAGAATGTAAGAGATGTTGATTATCTATTTCTAGTGTATTAAACTCAGATAAAAATTGCAGGGACTTTATGCTGTAAAATGGGGCTGAAACAAGGCCAAGTGAATGATGATGTGAGAACATTAAATTTTGCATTTCCTTTTAAATTCAAATGTTACATTGTCTTGTGATTTTTACCACACAGTCTTATTTTCACATTAGCACAACTCTTTGCTTTTACAAGTATCAGAGGAAAATTCTGGATTTGTTACAAAACATTTTTTAAGCAAAGCAATCAGGTGTCTAGGTACACCTTGAATCTGGAAGACGAAGGCAAGATTATTGTCCATATCAAGCAGCACAACAGAGAAGCAGGTAGACAAGCAATTGCCAGATTTATGAATAATGATCTTTATGAGTGCAGGCAATGATATATTTAAATATCTTTTATATATTCAGATATATTTTGCAAGTAGCTACACCAGTAAAAAGTTAGCATCACCTCTTTCATGCATTTACTCAAACCAAATGTATCTTAGCAAGTATATTCTCCCAACACAAAACCAAGGAATAAAACGGTAAATGAACCTTGTATGCCATACTACAGTAAGCAGTGCATTCGCTGCATCTCCCCTTTTTAGGATATGTGATGTGAGAATAATTGAACACCCAAACATTACTTCCCAAATACCTCAGCATTTGGAGGAGTCCACATTTCCTGTGATCAGCCTCTAAGAACATGACTGTGATTGCAAAATCAGCATCAAGAAGCTCTTCTTATACAAGTCTCCCCTCTCCCCCTGATTGTAGAGTCCCGGTTACTACAGCCTCGTAGTTACAGAGCAGATGAGGAGACACTTACTCAAATCCCATTACATCTCTTGGACTGCAAAAGGAGGCCAATATGACTGAGCGTTCATGATTCTACAGACAGAAAGTGGAAGTGGACTCTCAGTATTCCTCAAAAGGGAAATGAGACACTGTGAAAGGCTGAAGAGGATCAAAAGCAGCACTTTTAACTATGCTCCCAAATGGAAATTCCCACCCTGGTGATATCTATCCAGCTGCTACTGCTATGACTGTGGCAAATGGAGGGCAGCTACATAAATACTTAAAGGCCATAAAATATGGCGGTATCTGGAAAAGTAAAAAAAAAGAAAAATCTGATTTTCAGCATACAGTGGGAATGGTATTTCATTTTATTTACTTAGGCTATCTCCCTCTAAGAGTTACTGTATTATATGCTGATCAAACATGCTGTTCCTTAATCACTGTAATCCTCTTTGATCAAATCCTGCAAGGTGCTCAGCAATTCCCAAAGATGCTCAGCAGTTCTCTGTAGGATGGAAAGTCATGTTTAAAGTTCAAGAGTTAGTCTGTCCATTTAAATCTGCGCTGATTTAGCAGGGTAAGCCTGTGCTGGAGGCAATTTTAAAGCTTTTTAATCTTAAAATGCTTGATTTCTTAGACACAGGAAGAACTGCTGTTTGAAGCTGATCCGGGGAGGGGGAGGAGGAGAGACCTCGCAGATGTCAATTTGAGCCCCAGTAATAACAACCTCCTCTGAGCAGCCTTACCCATCAAACTAATAGTTATTCAGTCTGATCTTGCAGTGCTGTGTTTTTTATTTCTGTACAGTTCTTCCTGAGATAAGGTTCTAAAAGAAAAAAAAAATGTGGAAAGCAAAACACACATAATCAACTGTCTGCAACTTTCTGGCACAATCAAGCCCAGAGTGAAAAGTTTCTAATGTAAATGATCCCCTGATGTATATCATAAGATTATTTGGTGTCCAAGAACACTGTGATGTACTTCAATGTCTGACATTAGCCTATGGGACATAAGACAATATACCCACAAAAGCATAAGTTTGCACAGTAGCTCAGTAGCTGCAACTGGAGCAGATTTGTGGGCCAGTGGACAACAGGTAAAATGAATAGGTCAGTAAAATAAATTAGTCAAAAGGAATATTTAAAAGAAAAAAAAGTATTATAAGGACTATTTTCTGTAAAGTATGGAACCAACATCAGTGCATACTGTAGAGCATTTCCAAACTGCAACTATCTTGTAACGCTTACATTAGATATTCAAGGCTTAAGCAGAAAACGTTTCCTATGGAAGAGTCAGCTGGTCAACAGTCTATTCCCACTGACACATTGGCACAATCTCAGATCAGGAGGAATTTAGTATGGTTGTAATGTGTGCTGCTGAAACTAGAGTTTGGCTCTCAGAAGTCACTCTACTACCATAACTGATTTTGTTCCATTAGGTGGAAAACAGTCTTTTAAAATTTGGTRCTATTAAATACCCTGGTCCCCGAGTGCAGAGGGAAAAAGAGAGGGATGGTGCAAGGAACAATAGCTAACATCTAAAATAACTGGGAATTTGGCCATATAGCTTTGTATCCAGAACTTTGGTGTAACCTAGAGCCTGGCGGGTTATCATCTCCTCAGGTGGGGAGGGAACATGGAACAACATGAAAAATCATTAAAATACTGCTTTTCTCTCCCAGGTAGAAGATGGGGAAGTCCATGTTTTATCTTTCTAAATACAACTGCTGTGATTCCCCGGACAACAGCAAGCACAAAGCTGCTGGGAATTTTTGTTTGGGTGACGGCATAACCCAGATGGAGAATTATTCCCCATTTAACCCTTTATGGCAGAGATGCCCTAAAGCATTTGCAGGCAATTCTTACACCTTTAAGAATAAGGATTGAAAGAGACATATGTGTCCAGCAGTTGGTAAGCTACTGCTTGCCTGTCATAATGAAATACCATTCAAAAAATTGTTACAGTTATTTCATGCAAGTGCTTTTATGGCTTCTTCAGTGATACACATCAAGCATGATGTAGGATACAAAGACTAAAATCTATAACTTTATTCATAAATCTGTAAATGTAACTCAATTTTGTGGTGAATTCAAAAACTGAATGTATTTGCAGCTTCATTACAAGGTTTTCTCTTCCCAGATTTGACATATTCTGGGGGGAACAGACATTTGGACTCTTCCAGACAGTCATTTTTAAATTAATAAAGATTTTGTCATATTATTGAGAAATGAAACTTGTGGCTATTGAATTCTGGAGTCCTTCCAGATCTAAGTTAAAGCTAACATAAGTGTAATTGTCTCAAATTAATCCTTAGAAGTCACAACAAAGTCCACTAAGACTATCAGACAGTGCAAAAGGACTGGAAGAGCCAGTGCTGTGCCAACGTTGTGGAGGGAGGGATGAGCTAATTCACAGTGCCTATCTGCACTGATCCTAGTTTTTACCAAGAACATTTATGTTATGAAATCAGAAAGCAAGCATTCTCTATTTAGTAGCGTAATAAATTGGGTGGCACAGAACCCTATGACATACTTGACTGTAAGTTATTGCTCTTTTACAGCAATGTTCATTTCATGCACAGTTTGAATTTTAGACACAGAATGTACCATTAAAAAAGAAAAAAAGCTGACTTCAGCCTCTTCATTTTAAAACTGGGCACCCCTCAGGCACACAGTTTACTGGAATCCTGTTATGTAAGAGGGTGGAGGAGGGAAGGCAAACAGTGGGATAAAAGTGGTTTATGGAGTGTGTTTTTCTCATGTATTCTTCATAAAAACAGCACCATTTATAACCAAAAATCTTTATTATGGTCTTGCCCCCAAGTGTCCATCCACTGGCAAATTTCTCACAAGAAAAACAACAGTGGCAGTAACAAGACAAAAAAATACATAGGGCAGGGGCTTAGGAAAAACATGGCAATAAAGCTACAATATAGTGCTGCAGATGTATAGATAAAATCCTCATAAAGTGGGCCTTGTATAGTCTGGCAGACCCACCACAGGACCTGAATTTTAACTCACTAAACCTAGAAATGTATAACACTGGCAGTAGTTCTTTTACACTAGAAGAAAAGCTGTTTGAGATATTACTTCCACCCACTGGCAGGGAATACAGTTTATTTGTTTTTGATCTTATACATTAAAACAAAACAAAACTCTACAGACTTCTGGACAAGCAGAACTGGTGTTAAGGTTAAGCTAACGCTGTAGCTCTTTGGTCCAGGAATGAATTTCTTATTTGTACTCAAGCCAAGTTCATTCACTTATATTTTCACTAAAGCCACAGTCTTTTGAAGATGTTGCACTTGGACTTCCTCCCTGCCAAGTTTATAAATTACAGTGTGCTGTGTCCATGAGAAATCTGAAGAAGATTCATTAGAACAAGGTGCCAGAATGTTTCAGCCTCCCCCGCATCAGGCTCATGATAATAGACACCGTCAATCCATTTTTTCCCTCAGTTATGAGGATCTTTTTTTCCTTTCCCAACATTGGTTGAATAACATTGAAAATAACTCAAAAGACAATGCATACTGATCTCTCAGATCTTCTTGTGCACTTCAACTTAAAGGGGATAGCTGTCTATATCACACTTTTGTCACCACACTTTTGATAGTACACGATTGATGGCAGAAAGACCCATGAAATCAGTGAAATTTGAAATATTACTTATAGCTTTACTGATGAGAAATTTATTAACTTGGAATTGTCTAGATGGGTTAAACAAAATAGCAAGTCAAAGCCAAGCTTCATTTCAGTTTGATTAAAAAGAAAGATAATTCAGGATGTGAGGCATCTTAAAAAGGTCTACTGTGGTTTCCTCAGTTTTGAGGTGCTTTGAGGAATGGATGGAGTTATCAGAGGGTGAATGTCATCATTTAGACATCTAGTGCTTTCTTGTTTAAGCTGCTGTGCCTGACCTTCAGCCATCTACTCCTGTACATGCAGCTGCAATCCTCCCACTACATTATGTGATTTTACTGACCTATTTTGTCCATTGGACTAAATGCTGCCTTGGGTAGCAATTCTGCAGTTCAAATTATCATGGCGTTATATTGATGTAAGAAATCTTCAGTGCTTGGGGGAAGGTTTTTTCATTTCCCTCTTCTTCCTTTTTTTTTTTTTTTGATAATTAAGCTTTTGTAAAGATTTTAAAATATTGCATACAATATTGATATGGCACAATTATTAGATACATACCATGACTTATATTAAGGAATTAATAGCTGGTAATAATTGCCATTTCACAGTACCACTTGAGATAGCATATTTTTCCTTGTATGTGATGTAGGGAATAACAGTTGTATGCTGGGTATTATTGTGTGGTAATGTTGGATTTATTAGGGAGACCTTGGTTCATTACAGGATCTGATCGCTTTTTTAATAGAAACACTTTGCCTTTGTATTGAGCTGATTTAAACTTTATATGTGAGAAGTATCAAAAGAAAAAAGCTTGAGTGCAGAACACTGAGTGTGAGAAAGTGCTCGGGTTTTCAAGTGGGACACCAGTCAGGAATAGTATAGCATTGTACGTGATCCATGCAGTTTTTCCTTAAGGCATAGTGGCAGCACAAACTGAAACCCTCCTAGAAAGAACACAGAAGGGTCTTTGAGAAGCTTGAATTGTTAAACATTTGTTACTAATAAACCAAATGACTTTACCAATTTTCATAAACACAAATTGTGATTATCCTCTTCTAGTCAGACTAGGGGTTCACGATTTAATGCAAATTGGTCATGTCCCACAGGCACAGTTGGATTTTAAAGTATGAGGATTGAGTTGCTTTTCAAAACGTCAAAGTAGCTTCTCAAAATGTCAGCAGGTAAAATAAATCTGGCCAGGAAATTTATTAACAATTGCCACTTTTTCTCTCCTTCTTTCTGTGAAAGGCAGTTTTGACAGTGAGTGTGGTGAACACAGTGTCAGTATGTATGGTAGATGTGAATAGTTCCTTATTACCATATCAACATAATGTCAATAAAGAAGCTAGGAAAATCAATTTTCCTTTGAAACATTAGAACAAAAATGGGGGGTAAGGGGGGAGAGTGTAACATGGGGAGTTTTGCCAGTGACTTCAGTGAGGCCAGTACTTCACCCTAATTCTTCCAAAACTGAGTTCTGTTCTTGAGCTCTGAATTAGATACTCCTTTCCTTTTAATTCTTTTTCCTTTGATACATTTTTATGTTCTTTATTTTTTGACTGTTTAGACAGAATCCACAAGCTGTTGTCTAAACTGCCAGGAAAGCATTAGCTAGACTCTTCTCTCATGGAGAATTTGTTTCATTAGTATTAACATATAAAACAAGGCAAATGATAAAATTGCTGTTGCTGGAGTGTAAACTGTTGTGTATCAGCCCCCTGTTCCTTAAACAGGGTGTGCATGTGCGCATTGGGAAGGGGGGGGGGAATCCACTTTCAGAATGTCATTATTACTGTCCCTAAGCAGTACAAAGTAATAGCCAGTGCTCAACAGTGATGACTGTTTCATGAAAAGCTCTCAAAGTTCTCCTTTAGGCTAGGTAATGCCTGCTTGCCAAACTAGATCAGTATGCATGCTAGAGCACAGGGAGGCCAAGTAACTCAGGGCCACACTGAAACAGTGGCTGAACCCATGAGTAAATCCTAGATTGACTGCCATTCACCTACTGATCTAACAGCTGCTTCATCTGAACTTGTCATTCTATTGGGGAGGTGTCTCTTGCTCTTTGTGAACATGTTTTTGGAGTTCAGTTCCTGATGTCCACCAATTCAAAAAGAATCAACCACCTGATGGGACCACAGCTCTCCCCTTGTAGGATCCTCAGGACTAGTATGCCTAGAGATGTGTAGTTTTTCAGTGTGACCCTTTTAAGAGTGCACACAAAATATTCCTTCAAGTGTTTGTGCAGATTATTCAGTTGTGTACAAATACAATCCTAGAGGAGAAACACATGAAGTATACGCATGAAAGTACATCTCCAGGATCCATTTGGGCCAATTTCAGTTGTGACTTCTGGGCCTGTCAGGATCAGTGATGCATTTATCTGGCACTCACATCAGAAATCTGTCTCCAAGAGGGTCTTGAACAAGATCGAGAAGATACCTCACATACAGACTAGCAAACTGAGGTCCTTGAATGATGAAGGATTTTCAGACATTAGTAAGGTAGCAGTGACCAGGTTGGTTGTTTGAAATTTCTAAGGATTTGGGAAAGAAAGGTTGGAGTAGCGGAAAGAAAGCTTGGAATAGCAGAAAGAAGGAAAGAAGAAAAAGTCAACATCCTTCTGTCATTCAGACATCTATAATCTTATCTGGCACCACTGATATCAGTTAGAAATATTAAGTAAAACACTGGGTTCTGAATTCAGCAACAAAACCCCACTTTCTCAAAGATATTTCAGATCAGACAATTTTATCTTTTTATATCTAATTATTTTTTCCCCAAAATCTCTGTTGGAGTTAAGAAAGAAGTAAGAAAACTTTGTACAGATAGTCAAAAGCCAGTACAAATATCTTGAGAAGCCATGATACAGGCAACTGGGAATACATTTTGAACAAAATTATTATTTAAAAATATAATATATTGCATCTAATTTTATCTCCTGAGGTGGTTACATTTCAAGACAGATTTTTCTGATGTCAAAACAAATATCCAGAAGTTACTTGTATTGACCCTTGTTATTTATATATTTATTTTTCAGAAGAGGAGTATATTACAAAATAAAACACATTCTAAAATCACCAATATCTTTGTTATCCATGATTTCCTAATATTGCCAGGGTTGATTTGGATTACCAGTAGAATAAGCTTTCCACCTCTGAGTCACTTTGCATGAGTATTTGGTGTTCGTTCATGTGAATTCTAGCGCAGGGTTTGCACTGCAAAATTTATCTGTGGTTTTAAACTCCATCAAAATGTGAAAATGGCTTTGTTTCAAGATGAACAGGAACAAACAGATTTTGCATCTCTGCAAAACAGCAAGAGATGCTACCCTCCTAATGAACACAACACTGCTAAGATTTTACATTAAATGAATACCAACATCATGTCACCGCTCAGGAGTTTGTAATATGCAATCACAGTTAGGGGCACTACCTCTGCCCCACCTCAGGTTAAGGTGCTACCACAGTTTTCCTTCCTTTTTGTGGGTTTGGAAGCATATTTCCCTCTCCTATTCTGTAAAGAGTCGGCCAGATCCACACCGGAGGCACTAGCACAGGCTTCAGACGCAGTACAACCACACAAGCACTACTGGGAAGCTTGCCCCACCACTGGGCTCCACTGCCATGCCTGCTCCTGCAGAGCCAGCAAGGGATCAGATAAAATACACCCAGCGAGTTATACATAGAATGTCTTCAGCCAACGACACCTGATGCAGCACAGACACATCTTCCTCTTATCCACGTCAGCTGTGGTTATCTTCAGTTTTGTTGTAGTAGTAGGTCTGGACAGGCCAGCTATCTCTGGAAATGATGGCCATACTCAAATGGGTAGTTTCACAGTAATTGTTTTATGTCAATAAACACTCAGAATCTGAAAAGTAACTCACTTTATAGAGAAGAAAGATTTTAATTCACAGGTTACTGATGTGAGGGGTAAAGCTGAGTAGCCCTGTCAGGTGCTTTCTTACCCCAGGCAGACAACTGAAAGGTTAAAGAGCACCCCTGTCGCAGCTGCAAGACAGGTCAGGATTGATGGAAGGTTTTAAAAGGGGAAGACTGAGGTAGGAGGAAGAGAAATGTCTTGGTTTTCAGTTCTTTTGGATCTTGACAAAGCCTGTTCTGCTCCTAGAAACTAACTGAGACTCCTGATAAAAAGGTGAGCCTTACTGTAAGTGGATCCTTGAAAAGGTCCATTGGTATGCGACCACTTGCGTCTTAGCCAGATTTTGTACTGTCCACAGCCATTGGAGAAGACTGGAGAGCAGCTTCTCTGAGGGCTGCTTCTCATTTGCCATCTTTTCGGCTTAAATCTGACATTTCAGGGAGTTGGGAAGCTCAGCTCCCAGTGTGACCGGGGCAGGAGCCCTCCCACTGCCTGGACGGTGAGGCTGAAGCCTGCGACAGGCCAAAGGTGTATGATGCAGAATTTAAACCCCTGGTGGGATGGTGGGTGGATGTATTGTTATCCGCTTGTTTTGCTTAGTAGAAAGGGATGCAGCCGCTCTGTACAGAGTCTTTGGAGCTCACTTCCTTAGCCTCCTGGCACAGCAGTGACCTGACTGGGTTTGGGGTTACAGCATGTGAACGTATCAGAAAAACAACATACGCTGTCGCCGTTTCAACCATGAGGGAACGGCCCGAACTAAAGGGGAGAAAGGTTTGTTTCAGCCTGTGGTGAAAGCCGTGTTCCCAGGGAAAGCTTCTGGCACACTCCCAGCAGGGGATGTAGGTACCTCTGGGGTGAATTTTTACTACAGGCTTTTCAGATCTAATAGGTGTCATCATGATAGTTCTGGGTACTACAGTCTGCTGCTGTGTTAAACTGAAACAATAATTATCACCCACTTTTGACTTGTACTGAGTAATATTCTTGTTGGGAAGTGTAGGTTGCTACTGTGCAGGCTAGGAGTTTCAAACACAGACATGCTGGGGGTACCTGCATGCCTGAGTAATTCAGTTTATTTCTGAGCAGCACGTAACGCACGGGAAGGCCAGGGATCTGGTGCCCGCTAAAACAGGGCCAGGGAGGCTTCTCCTCCCCATAGCCAAGCGCGAGCCGCTGAGGAGCGGGCCGTTATCGCCATGGTAACGGAGGGGCGGCAGCGGCTGCCGTGCGGCCGCGCGGGGGCGCCTCGGCCGCGCCCTGCCCCGGCGCCGCCGGGGGTGCCCGGCCCTGGGGGCACCCGCACGCCCTGGGGCCCGTAGGCAGCGCTCGTCTGCCCACTTCTGAATGCTAGGTGTGCCTTTGCCTGAAATACGGCGCTTCGCCATTCCCTGGGAATCGTTAACAGAGCGGCGGGCCTCAGGGGGGATTTCTCTAACGTGTGCGTGCAGAGCCCGTGCAGATTCTGCCTTAAACCATCCCCTCTAATTCCCGGTTGTTCCTGTCGTGCCTAGGATGCAAAAATACAGCTGATGGGAAGAATGGGTGTGAAAGCCAGAAAGCGGCGCTGCAGGTGAAGCAGCCAGGCTGAGATGGTCACCTTGTGGGGCTGGGGCCAGGCAGAAACAGTTTCTGGCTGGACCTGTGTTGTTCAAAGGGTTACCTGTTTCTACCAGCTTACTCTTGTTGCCAAATGGAGGGGGCAATGAGTGTAGCTAGCCCCCCCATAGTTCAACTCCTGAAGCCTCATTATATATATTTAATTGATGTATGGAATACAGAGAGGGTAGGGCCTGTGTCCATAAGAGCATATAGAGGGTCAGGCCTCAGTATATCTGTGAACTCCTCTTCACTGCTGAAGTTTTCACCAGAGTCCTGTGGAGTGCTCCTGCTGCCAGAGCTCAGCACTGGGCTCGGCACCCCTGGACTCCTGCTGCTTGAAGTGTGTCGTGGAGACACAGGGAGAGAAGTGCTGGGTGCAAGGAGCTGGAAGGAGAACAGCACAGGATCTGACTCCAGCCTGGTAGTGCTGACATGAACAAGGGAGGAAGGGAGAGACCTTGGAGACCTTGATCTTCCCTCTTGCTCCTATTCCTCTATTGTTGTTGTTGTTTTTTTTTTTTTTAAAGTCATGCATGGGAAGGAGCACAGAACTGAATTCAGTTCTGCCTCACTGTAGCTGCGCTTGCTTTTATCCGTATGCTCTTTTCTCTGGCCACGTTTATGTGACCGTGTTTCAGCTGGGTGACTCAGGTTTCACAGGGAATGGATTAATCCTTATGCCTTATTTTATTTGGTGGCTGAGGCCCTCTTTAGGTGGAAAATGTGTCTTTGAGCCCCCTGGAACTGAGGAGTGCATTAAAACCAAGTGTTCAACTTTCTGGGCATGCATCTTAACCTGTGAGATATTGCATTAAATTTGGGCGCCATCACCTGAAAAAGCAGGCTATTTACCCATACTGAATGAAAGTTGAAAAGTACTGAAGTATCAAAATCTAGAAATGATATGTAAGCATTGATACAATGCATCAAAGAAAGAAGGATTCTGTGTTCACTGCTTCCTATTTGAAAAAAGTTAAGCTTGGTGTCTTCTTTCTTTCCCTTGTTTCTTCCTCCAATCCCCCCAACAGAATATGATGTTATAAATACCATTCATTGATGTTAACTCTTTCTCCCCTCATGCAGGGAACTTGGGGGTTGTGAATTGTACTGTGAGAAAGAGAAGTTAGATGTGGTAAGGCTTGGTATATGTTAATCTGGGCCACATGATGTGGTAAGCATCATGCAGGAAATCTGTGATGGAGCAGAAATTGAGCCTTGGTTTTCAGAATCCTAGAAGAAAGTTGAAATTACCAGACCCTTTTTCAAAGAGACTGTCCTAATATTAAAGACATGTGCTTTCCTCTAGTGGGGTTAAGATGGTTGCCTTGTCCACCAGGCCACCAAGACATCTCTTGCTGAAGGGCAAGAGGTAAGAGATAAATAAAAAGATTTCAACTTTGCTTTATGACTGTAGGTAACTTAGTCTCATAAGAATTCCTAGTGGGATTCTGCTTGGCCCCAGAAACACCCTGAGAATACAGTTGCATTCAAGCCATGGGATGAAAAAAATAAAGGTTCGTTTAAGTTACACATGTGCATTTCCACTTCTCTCTTGCTTGTCAAATGGTAGCTCACTTAATGATTGTGAAATTGGTAGTGAAGTCTTACATGACTGGACTACCAGTGGCACCCTGTCATGTAACTACGTATCTTAACACAGTGTTTTGGAGAGTGACCTGAATAAACTCTTCAAACTGGAAAGCTGATACCATATAAATGAGAGCAAAGGAGCAGAATCACCTCCCTTACCTTGAGATGCAGGTGGAACCATGAATAGGCCTAAAGGGCGAATGGGAACATCTGTTTTTAATAGTATAAAATGTTTTCTCCAAGTCTGTATATTTTCATTGGTTTTTTGACAGATGGGAGGTCTCATGCACAGCCTCTAATCCCTATTCTGCTGCAGGGTTTCTTTAAAATGATGCAACACTGTGAGAGACCTGAAAACTGGCCAGTTCCAGGCTCTCAGCCTTTGTCTGTTTCTTGGAAGCACAGCTCACCCATTAAGCATCACTGGATTTTGCCGGCAGTTGTGGCTGTCTGGACTGTATGTAAGAGAAGCAGATTCACCTTTCAGAGGACCGTACTCTAGAGAAAGAGAACAGACAAGCTTCTGGCAGGTTGCCCTATGTGGCTGTAAATGAATGTAGTATTTCCTGTTCATGTTACAGTTCCAGGAGCTGGAACAGAAAAACTGACTGCTTTGCCATGGAGAGCACGTTTGAGCAAGGCAACCCAATAAAACACGGGCCCAAACCCATATTTTTTAAATCATAAAGCCATGGTTAAAGTACAGTTAATGCAGTAAAACTCTAGCAGCTATACAGATGTTATCATACAAATCTAGTTTATTAAGTAAAAACTATAGTAAATCTGTCATGATTGCAAGAACACTAGATTCAAATTCTAGGTCCCATAGTAATAATGTGGTAAAACATGCTGAAGTGTCGTTTTATTCTGGCATTTACCTAAATTTATTAGACCAAGTATAGCTTGAGAACATTGCAATCACTAGAAGAGTATTATGATGACTGGGCATAATTTTTAATTAGCCTAATTTTCAGCAAGTGTTCCAGTACTGCTGGAGATGATGCTTACTGAGTTGAAGGCAAAAAAGTATAAAAGAATTGGAGCATAAATTTGCTCTGACATGTCATGGTGGCCACATTAAATTTATGTCCGTTTTGTCTGTTGGTTGACAGATGGTAACTGAGTCTACAAGACATGAAGCAATATTCAGAAATGGATAAAGAATTCTTTGTTCAGGGATATTGCCCCCAACCCTACCTATCAGTAGGTGTAAATCCTTTCTCTTGTGTAATTTGGACATGCTGTAATAGCAGATAGGAAAAAGAAAATATTTCAAGTGAAAAAATTAAGACAAATGAACTGAAGCACGTATTCATTCATTACTACTTTAATGCTTTTTTTTTTTTTAATTACCTTGCCTCTTACATAGGGCGTTAATCCCAAAAGTCTTGAATTGCTCTCCTTAAAATCTTGGCCATGATCCTGTGGGCCAAATGACAATTTCTCTGTGACAAGTCCAAGAAATTAGCTAAGAAGTTGCTGTGATAGAGAGAATAATGAATGAGTGGTGATAACAAAGAACGATGTGTATGTGTACAAGCATTAGTGCATATCTTATTCTTTTTACCTTTCTTTCTTAGGTTACTGATAATACTTAACGCACCAAGAAAAATATCTGGTGTCTAAAACTGAATATGAAGACAATTTTAAATTTATAAATTTAAACTTATTTGAATAATACATACATTTGCTCTCACCCTCATCATTTGGGGCCTGTTCAGGTTGTGTACACTTCTGTAGGTACTGTTAAAGTGTTTCCATTTGAAACTGACAGTAAAGTTATATGTGTGTCTGTAACAGAGGCTAAATAAAATAACTGAAAACATATTTTAAGTTAAAGCTTTAGGAGAATAATGTTAGCCTGAAGTCATGGGACAGTAACTGAAGTTAGCAGCGGATTGCTTATTGAACTCTGCGTCATAATACTCACTTTATAGCTTGCAGTTATTTTTTGGTGATTATAAAGCAGAAAGGGGCTGCAGGGATTATCTGCTCAGGATTTCTAAGCCTGTGAGAAAATCAGTTTTTGGGGAGTATCACAAGGTGTCTTTTCTAAGAACTCCTATCAATGAGCTAATTAGTGGTGAGGAGGGGGAAGGACAATCTGGTTCAATGCAGCTCAGCCTTTTCCTCCTTCCCCTCCTGTCTCTCCCAGGTTACTGCTTAGTTCTTCGTTTCTCTAGGGGGATAGTGAATCTTTTTTCTGGTGCCTACAGTTCCTTGTAGGTTGCTGTTTGGCACTAGCCTGGCAGTGCCAGTGCTTCACCATTGCAGCTTGTTTTTAGTACTGGTGTGTGTGTGTGTATTTATGTTTATAGGTATATATGTCTGTATATGTATGTATGTATAATATAATTAGGGTGCCTTGAGATGTCAGAGTAGCACTCTGCTTCTGTCCCTTTCTGCATCAGGATATATTGCGAACTGATGATGTGTTAGGGCCTTCTTCTACATCACTGAAAAAAGTACCTGGGGCAAGCCTCCTTATCTGCTCCTATTTCCTGTTCCCCTCCCTATCACCTCTTGACCAGCTGCACAAGATTGAGAAAGGAAGAGGTATGCATTAATGGCTTCACCTTTTGCTTCAAGGTATGGACTATGAAGCCCAGCCAGGATCCTCATTCCTTGGCTGCAAGTAATTTGATGCATTCTGGTAGTAATGCATAGTAGCAAACTGTCCCTCTTTGCCTGCTAAATTAAGATTAATGTGAGATGAAAATCTGAGATGTTGACTGTAGATGTTTTGATTGCAGCTTGCAAAAACAAGGATATTCTCTATAAAAGGGATTAGACGGTATTCTTTCAAATGTATATTCTAGTATTTGTGATAACAACAGGGCCTTTCTTTCCATAAAGTTGTGTTTTATTTTTCTCTTGTGAAGTTTAGGGTCAAAGTGAAGATAAAACATATCTTTTTTGAAGTGAACTTAGCAGAGGAGCTGTTAGAGCGGGGCAAAATGTTTTATTTTGAAACCTCAGATCAGGGACTTGACGAAAACACAGTGTATTAAGTTAAGGTTCTGTGGGTCTGTCTCTTCATCTGGTTCATGATTGTGCATGTATGCCGATCTTTGTTACTGACTCAGATCTGTTCTGCTGTCTCTTGTGATGTATTTGCCTACAGGAAAAACAAGACAGTCTCTCATGTAAATAGTAGTAAATTTACAGTCTAAAATGGATGTGTTTTCCTTTAGAAAGGCTTCTCTTTCTGGGTTAATCTGTGTCCAAAATTATTTTTCCTTGTGTGCATTTTGATAGACTTGTGTAAATGCACATTGCATTTGTATAAAAAAATCTCTTACTAGTTAAAAAAAAAAAAAAAAAAAAAAAAAAAAGAGAGAGAGAGAGAGAGATTCCTGTGTCAATTTACTTTTCCAGAAGACGATGAGTCCAGGCCTGGGTCTGGGAAGAACTGGGGGAGCCTAATTGTCAAGACTCTAAAAGAGCAATGATACTGCAAACCTGATCAAGAGTCTAGCTAACTTGAAAGAAGCAGTAATCTCATAAACTTCTTCAAATACATCAGGATCACTAATGCCAAAACTGCTAGGGAGTTTATAGGGCCAGTCAAAGTTTGATGTGTACTCAGATGCAAAAGAGATTGAGGGAATTTCCACACCCAGAACCCTTCTTTATGAGGATTATTTAGAGGGTCTATCTCAAATATGAAGTGTTGGTAGAAAGGTTGTAGTATGAATAGGTAAATAGTGTTCACTCAAGTAGACTGTGTTCTAACGTAGCTCAAGGATGAAATTGTTTCACCTATTAACTGTGGTGTGTAATCCCTTGCTTTAGACTGTGTTGGTGCCAGAGGACTAAAAAGTGGATGATGTAACCCTAGTTTTTTAAAAGGATTTCAGGGTAGATCCATACCAGTAAATCTGATGTCTTTATTTGCCCAGTAAAGAACAGAATTAATGAACACAGGATAAATCTGCCATTGAGGAAGATTGGACATGGTTTTTGTAATGAGAAAGAATAGAGCGCAAAGCCATTGGAGTCCTTTGAAGGAGTCAGCTAACATTTGGACAAAGGAGATTAAGTTGATATAATCTACTTGGATTAGCAATTGACATTGGCCAAAGGCTTTTGGTAGTATCATGTCACAGGCTCGTAAGGGAAGAATAGTGGAAAACACAACGTACTACTCCAGAACACTCTTCCAGCAGTTTGTGGTTCAGAATGTTCCTGAAGCAGATGTGATGCCTGTTTGCAATAGCTTTTGATGTTTTTTTTCCTTCCAGTAATCTGTCCAGTTACATTTCTGTGTCTGTGAAAACCTTTAGCCTGTGCTATGTCTTGTGGTAAGGAGTTCCACAGCTTTCTGCATGGTGCATGGATCTATCTCCTTTTAGTTTGCTGAAATTGAAATCTGGCTAGTTTCATTTGATGCCCTTTCATTCTTGTGCTGGAAGAGTCAATGACTCTTCATGATGCCATGAGTCAGTCATGATACCATGCATGTCAGTTGCCTTCCTGTCTCTTTAAATTGTCATTTTCCAATTTCAAGAATTGTAGTCTTTTTAGTTATTTCTCATGACAGTCATTTCAACTTAGCTCATGGTTGTCTTTCCCTGTAATTTTTCCAATTCTGCTATTCCTGTTGAAGACAGAGGGCCAGAAACCTGCAGTTTTAGACTTGGGATTACCATGGATTCATATAGAGGCAGAAGGAGGTTTTATTTTTTGTCCAACATTCCCTCCTGGTAATTTTGAATGTTCGGATTGCTTTTTGATTGGTCTTGAGTGTTGAAATGATGTTTTCACAGAGCTCTCAAACTCAAAGGTCCTGTCCAGGGTAGTAGTAATTAACTTGGAGCTTATCATTGTATAGGTGAAGCTAAGGTTGGTTTTCCCCATGTGCATCACATGTATCTGAATTGATGTTCACCTGCCTTTTAGTATTTCACTGCTGGGATCTTTCTGGAACTCTTCAGGACTGGACATGATCTTTACTACCCTCAATAATACTGCCAGCAGAGCTGCAAATGGGGCTCTAAAACTGTGGGTAGCTGGCTGTGATCATCAGAAGTCAGGTGGTATTATTTTGCTTCTTAACAGTTGGTGTATCTGAGGATTCCTCGCCTGGTGACTGTAAATTTCATGTTGTTAGAGGTTTGCAAATGCAATTTTGAAATGTAAACAAGTGTATACTGTCCACATTCAGCTTCATCACTGCTCCCAAATTAAATACTGAAATGATTGGAGTATAGCTCAAGTGACTGTAAAAAAAACATGCAGGTACATTTGTTGCAGTACTTCTTTCATAGAAGATTGGGTTTTAAGATTTGCTTTTCTAATGGTTATGATCAGCTTGTCTGGTCTTGAAAGACTTGTATGGGAATCGGGAAGCACAAAATACTAAATTGTTAGAAGTTATAGCTTACCTAACAAGTAACGCAAGCAATGGGTCAGTGCAGAGGTCCACCATATCTTGTTGCAACTTCTTTCTTTCAGTTCTCTGATATTGAGGCGTTGTATTACGTTATCTAGATTAAAATGCATTTTGTAGAGGCAAAGCTTGAGCATACTGTAGCATGTCTAATTTCCTTAAGCCTTTGCTGACATTTGTCTAGAGGAAAAAATTAAATCAACTGTAGCATTTGATAATCATTGGGCTGATTTGATGCTGCTATGATTAAGGCTGTGACAACATTTTCATCACAGTACTCTTTGGTAATTCAGTCATGGTTTTAAAGGTGAGCCATGACACTTTATCCTCAGCTGAAGTTAGCATCTAGAAACTTACTATGGTATAAAACAGATTTTTTTGTTTTCTTTTTCTTTTTTTTTTAACCATTTAAACAGAAATGGGACAGGTCACTTCTGAACTGGTCTGCTTCCACACTTTCCCAGTTGAGGATAACTTCTATATCTTGGATTTCAGGTTGATCAAAATAGTGTGAATATTTAAATGTTCAATGAGTTAAAAAAAATCTACCTAGAATCTCCTCTTGGTTGCAGAAATGAAATCTGTATAACTTATTGTTTCTATTATTAAAATCATTTGTGTAAATACTTTTCAAAAGGATGCCCCTTGGTAGTCTTTATGCAAATATGACAGCTGAGGAACACACACAGAAAGTGACATTAATTATCTGTTAAGTAGTTTTTCTGAGGAAAGCATGGGGGAAAACTAAATATGAAAACTGTGATCTAAAAACTTGTCTTGAGCACAGGAAATTCAGAAAGATTTTTAACACAGATATTTCAGTCCTTTATGTGCACATAAATTTCTGTTAATGAGAATTGTGTATGTGGATTCAAGATAATATTTAAATAGCTAGGTGAAGCTAACAATTAACCCCACAAACTGTTGAAGTCCTACAGGTAGAGCTTTTTTGTTTTGTTTCCAAGGAGCTGGGCACTGAGAAAGATTAAAATCAGACTCTTATGCAAGTTGTTTTAGTTTGATTTCCTGTGTTAGATTTCACTGTTGAAAAGCTACTCAGAACAGGTTTATATATGTAAATACTTTTTGTAACACACCTTAAAAATTTTTTTCCACAGCTGTTAGTACTGCACAGTAAGAAATAGACAGCATGGATATGTTACATTAAAGGTGAGCTGTGAATTTTATTACTATGCTAACAGTTTAGAGCAGGAGATCTGAGGAAGAAGACAGTGCCTGTGATGACATGCCAAGCTGCCGGTAGAAGCAAGTTCAGTGCTCTATCACTAGTCCATCACATTTACATTTACCAGGGAGGATTCTTTCAGTACTTTTCCCTGTCAATTTATCATCATGTAACATACTCTGAGGACAATGTTTATACCATCTCACTTTGGATAGTGCAACAAAGTGTCTAGCCTTCTTGAATTCTCCTCATTCCTCTAGGGGAGATTTTAAGAAAGCAATAATTTAGGCAGCTCTCTGGTCTTTGAACAAAGTCAAATTTTGCCTTAATCACTCTTATGCAAAGAACAAGCTCCAACACTCCAAGACACATCTAATTTCCAACATGGCAATTAAAACTGCCAAATAAGCTTGACTTGTTTCTGGAATTGGGTTTTCTGTCATTGCCTAATGTTGCTTTTTTTCTAATGTCAATATAAAATTTATTTAGAATTTGAAGTATTCAGCTGCTTATTGCCTAACTGTTGCCTTCTGCTTCCGAGTTGGAGAACATGTCTTCTACCACTAAATGAAAGCCAGTACTTGGGACCTGCAAGCTATCTTTAAAAGCATAGCTCTACATATCTGATTTATTCTGTCAAGACTTGATTTACTTAGGTGGAATGATACCTTTGCCAAATCACTTTTGGGATCCAAGCTAATGCTTCTTCAAAGGCAGGCTAATGTACTTCAAACTAGTTTGAGGACTTTTGCATTGTGCTTCAAATGTGTTTCATTGTGTTGTATAGACATGGCCAGTGTCTGTTTGAGGCTGACATATGCAACTCCTCCCTTCAAATACAAAGAGCATTTTTCAGTCCAAGGAAAACTGAATTTCTCAGGTTCTTTTAATTCAGTGGCTACTTGAATAGACGTGGGATCTAGTTCAAATTTTGCTGCTCTCCTAGTTCCTTAGCCTCTTTCAGCAGTTTATATAAGTAAATGAAGAGAAAGTTCCAATGTACCTGCCCTATATGTTCAGTAATTGAAAGTTGCTTTAAAGTCAAGCCACGTTAAAGTATGTAGGTTGTCCTTTGAAAACTGAATGCTGGTGTCAGTTTTGTGTTTTAAGGTTGGCTTTGACATGCTGCTGCCCCAGAGACTCTTTCAGATTACATCTTGTATGTCTGATATACCTCTGTTCACTAGAAAGTTCCAGCTTATATTATTGTATGCAGTGCGTTAACTTGCAAATGTCAGTGTGAGATTATCGTTAAAAACAGAATTATCTTTCAAATTTCTCCCTCTTTCTTTAACTTTTTCTCACATTTGGGTAGAAAAATTTTCAATCTTAACACTACAAATTTGTTCATAATTAACATGGATTCTATAAAAGGCAGAAAGGATATATATATGTGTATATATATATATATATAAATAAAAAGCAAGTAAGTTTTATTCTAGACTTCCAAAAAAAAGATGAACATTCCTTCATGCTGGACTTTTTATTTAAAAAAAAAAAAAAACTTAAAGCCTTGCTGCTTATTCACCTTTACTTGGCTTAATTTCCATAATCCTGAGCTGGATTCTGCCCTTTTTGGTGTGGTAGCTGAATTTCATCACTGGGTGCAGCGTATAATGGATCATATTCTCATCTCAGTTACACCCATACAATGCCAAGCACACGAGATCAGGGAAATTTCAGAGGTGTAACTAAGAATTTGTTTTGACCCATCATTACATTCTCTTTGGACAATAGATGGAGAGGCACAAGCTGGTGAGATAAATATGAAATACCAAGTAGTCAAAGGCATATTTGATCAAATTATGACTAGGCTTACCTGTTTGCACTTTAACCTCAGATCACATGATGAACTTTTGTCAGCTTATTAAGAAATACTTCTGCTTCTGATATGCATTTCTGAATTGACCTTTAATTATTCATTATTACTGGTTTATTTTTCTGTTGTAGCTCCTTGGAGTCATAGGGTGCAGATGGTTGCTATTGGAAGAGTTAGAACATGACCAGCTAAATAGATTGGTGTGGTTCTGTACTCAGTTGTGTTATGCAGCAGGGCTTACTTTGTCCTTTAATATCCTGGTGTGATAACAATGTCCTTAGACATAGTCCTTTTAAGCCATGATTTATTTGACGGTGATCTTGTTTAATTAGATATATATAGCAAGAATATCTGGATTCTTTTATCTTTAATTGAGCTGTACAATATGCCCCTCCCCCCGACTCCACTGATGCAACATTACTGAATTTGTTGGGGGAGTACAGGTGTAAACAGGGACTATATGAGGTCTTTAGTCTTTTTTTTTTTAATCTAAGTATGGCATTCAGATTTGTTTTATCTTTCCTGGCACTAGATTTTTTTATGATGTAGCTGAAAGCAGATGAGATTTGTGAAGATTAGCTTATCATGTAACAGAAACTTTCCAGCACAAGAAGATTGTGTGGGAACTACATTGTTTATGGCCACTATGCTTTACAGTCCTTCTACTATCTGTGAATTAGAGGCTCTCACTGCATCTCCATACGTATATATGCTTCATCTCAGATTTGTAATGCTAACTGTGAGCAGGGTACAGGAATTAAAATGCACTAACCACAGCTTATTATAAGGAAGTTCAGCATTCCCATCTCTGTTCTTCCACCATGAATCATCAGATACAGAAATTGACCTTTGGCCTTCTGTTAACATAGAGGGCATAGCTCATCAAGCCATCTCCTCTTCTACACAGAGGTCATTGCTTTCCCAGACTACACTGTAGGATGTGAGTTAAATCTATAGGTCTTCCTGAGAGAGTGAGGACTGATGTGCTGGAATGCCCTGATGCCATGCTGGTGTTCTAGTGAATGGGTAAGTTACTTTAGTGACCTAGTTCATATTTCATAGGAAAGGATGAAGCCTGACAGCTCCCTTTGCACCACTTTGCACTTCCTTTGTCATCTCAAATCACCTTCCTCCACTGATGACTTGTCAGTCCAAGTATGAAGATGTGAGATTAAAACATATATGATACTACTCAATTATATCATGAAATTAGTGTGAGTGGTTCCACACCACTTAATTTTATTCTTCAGATATTTTCTCTTCCCTGAATGATTTAAGAGACAAAATAATAGGTTGTGAAGGAGGAGGAGAAGATGACATTTGATTTTTGGTCAGATCAAAGATAGGTTCAAAATCAGTCAGGCCTTCCCCAAGCAAAGTATTCCACTGCTGGATCTGACATAAAGTTTCTTTGCTGCTGGTGTCCTGACTTTGCCTTTTCAAAAAGGTCACAATTTTATGTGTTGGGGTGTTTATGTCTGAAAATTTCTACAGGAAGTTGAGTTCTTTCCTCGGTCAGAGGCGTTCACCTTCCCTACCATTGGCTATTTTGGCTAGACATACTTCCCCATCTCTAGTGCTTTGGTGCTCTGCAGCAGAAAATGCAAGATCAGTGTTTCTCATTCTGCTCTCTGGGCACATAGCTTTGCAGCCCAATGGCCAGCACACTCCTGGAAAATGCTCTTGGTTCTGATCCCTCCTCCTGCCTCCCATCTCTGTTATCTCTAACCAAATGCTTACAGAGCTCTCCAAAAAGCTGAGAAATGCAGGACTAAATGTCTTCAGGCTAAAAAGAAAAAGCATTGAATGCTAGTCTATTTGCTAGCTTATGCCTTTCATGTAAATGTGGGTGCTATTTTCCCTTTCATTTTATACAACAAATGAATGTGTGTACATGTTATGAAGATCCTAATGCTTCAGGTAAGTCTCAGGTACCTTCAAAAACCTTCAGATACTTGAGTCTTCTGCATGGTCTCTACAGGTATGAGCCAGACACAGTATTGTTCAGACAGCTGCATGCAAAGAAGCAGAAATCTGTGTTATCTAGGGAAGGAAACTATCCAACACTAAGAGGTCAGGTAGCCTCGCCATAGCTATGGTTAGGCAACAGTCAGGAAGGAAGGATTGCTGTTTTGTATTTGAGTGCTTTACATCTGGCTAAGACTTGCCAAATTAGGCATGTTAAAATATGCAGGAAGACAAACTGTATTTTATGTCCATGAGTGTGGGCTGGTTTTTGTTGTGTGTCCCCCCCCCCGCAATGTGCATTTGGTGTTGTCAGTATAAATGGTTTAGCAGAAATGGCACTGATCCTAAAGACTATCTTGGGCTTTGGTAAAGGATGAAATGCTCTAGTATTGCAAATCCTACAAACACTTTCTTTCACCAACATTTTGGTTAGCATTCTCTTGGGTACACATGCTCATTACCTCAATGGGAGTCACAGATTACATACTGAAGAGTGGAATTTAGTCCATTATGAGTCATTAAAAAGTTTAAAAGATAATATATTTTTACAGTTAGGTTTTTAAAACATTTATGAGTTTGTTCATATTGTGGTTCACTCTGTCCCAGATACACTTCATTTGAAGTGTTTAGTTCAGACAGGGACATAGTTTCATATCCTGGGAGAATATTTCAGATTGAATCAGGATGAAAAGTTGACTTAAAAATTTACCAGAATTCCTCCCTCTCAGATTTTCGCATGGTGATTGTTTTTCAGTGAGTTTTTTTTTTTTTTTGAAAGGTGGGAGGAAGAAAGGTTGTTATTTTTGTTTGAATAATGACAAAATGCCCTCTTTAAAACAACACTGAAACTTTTTCCAAGTCACTCTTTTTTTTTAAAGTCTTTCCAAAATATTTTTTTCAGGGAAAGCTTTTGGCATGTTCAGTTTTGTTCTCCTGATATTTTGCAGAGAATATTTTCTGATGTGTAAGATAGCAACACTAGATGTTTCTCAAACCTATGTATCCTCCATATTCATATTCACTATCATCAGATTTAGCTTTACATGAGAATTGTCATTCCCTTCCTTCTAAAGTAATCTGGATATATTCAGCATGCTATAACCAGCCCTTGCTCTGTCTGACCAGTTGCAGTCGGTATCTCTTCTGAGATGTAGAATGTTTTGTTTCTCTCAATTGTTTATGCTAAACCAAGAAATTTAATGTAGATGTTGAAATCAAAATAGACAGAACCAATGTGATTATCTGTTAAAATGTGATTGTAGTTCACTTTTTAGAATCAGTTTGCAATCAGTTTTTAAACTTGGTGTTCTTATGGAATAAAAACCAATGGAGGACTTTTCAGCCGGAAGGAGGTACCTCCTTGAAATACAGTTCTGAACCAGTTGCTCTTATTGAGCTACTGAGTCTTAATAAAAGGCCAAGAAATGCTTTTCCTATGTTCCTGAATATGTTTTGATCCCTTTCCAGGAGCTACAGTCAACTGGAAAAATTTGTGTTTCCAAAAATAAATTTTGGAGCATCTGATATTATATACCAGAGTCTCCCTCATGAAGAGACTCAACATAAGACAAACTTTCAAAGAGCAAAGGAAGAAACTCTATTTTAGTARCTTTATTTCAGAATCTAGAACAAATGCAGTGAAATCTTTATAGAAGACTGCCAACTTAATCTGTCCTTGTAGCTCTACTCTCTAAAACTGGAAGTGAAAATGAAGTTGTGGTTTCTGTCTTTATCGTCTTTCAGTGCTGTTCATGAATGGTATGCTCAATTTGCAAGTAACCGAACAAGGCTTTCTTACCTTTTTTTCCTATCTGTGCACCTTGGAAACTTAGCCTGATGCCTGAAAATCAAGCT
This sequence comes from Apteryx rowi, assembly GCF_003343035.1. Classification (NCBI taxonomy): domain Eukaryota; kingdom Metazoa; phylum Chordata; class Aves; order Apterygiformes; family Apterygidae; genus Apteryx; species Apteryx rowi. Next base: position 199,726 of record NW_020449531.1, on the reverse strand, counting down.
GTTTTATTCAGTTGCACTTGTTATCCCTAAACAGTAGGAGAAGTTACATAAACAAATCAGGCCCTTAGTTAACTGAAAATTTGAAGGTATGCTTTTTATTTCAGTGGGTTCGTGTACTAGTAATCAGTAGAGATTAGGGCATGAATCACAGCAGGGTAAAAGCATTGAGTTCAGCAGTCCATGGATAATACAAAAGAAACAATAGAATTCACTTTGCTTTGTCTTCTGTCCTTGAGGATTGGAAAATGAGGGGAAAATATAAGTTTGGGCACTTTTCTAAATGAGATGCCTAATTTTATAGTATATAGATGACTTAAAATAGTGTCTGTTAACAATATTGAGATTGCTGATTAATATCTCATGATAGACATATAAGCCTGAATACGCGTAAAGCTCAAAGCTGTTCTGTAAGACATTCATTCACCTGTCTATACCCCCAAGAATCACTTTTTAATAAAAGCTTAAACTGTATCTGAATTTTTCTCTATAATTCTGTCTAGTTCAAAAAAAATCACCTCAGATGAAAAAAATGATAATGCCAGTTTTGGTTGGTACCATATTTTAATGCTTTGACAAACAGAATAGATTGAAAATACAGTGAATTCTGTCTAAATTTGAGCAGCCTTTGCAGATACTTGTTGGCTATTATAGATTATCATAGTTGTAAAGAATGAAAATCCTTGGGACTGAGAAATAAACTTACTCAAGAAAAGTACTGTAAGAAGGGCTCTGGCCACGTTTATTTCATAGCCTTACAGGTATATGCTACAGGTTCTGAGCTTAACCTTTTGTTACTTTTGTCTATGTGTAGCTGTGCTGAAGTAGGCATAGTGACACATAAGTCATAAAAAGCCCAATGCTCAAGTTGATAGAGCATAGCTGATACAGTAATGTTTTTCCCATGAAGCAGCTTGAACCTCTCTTTGGAATAAAATCGACTATATTTTTCTGATATTTCCACAATTTTATAGTAGATTTAAAGATTCTTGGATAAGTGGTTCAAAAATTCATAGGATGTTACCTTTTGCAAAACTCTGTGGAAGATCAGAGTAACAGTATAGACCCTTGTTTTCTCCCTACTATGTTCTATGACATTTTCTTAGAGATGAGAAATCTTGCATTAACTATGTAGTTAATAGGATCTGCTTAATTTGAAGAATGCTGTATGGAATTAAGTGTTCCATTGTTTCCATTAGTGTGCAGAGTTCTGTTCTACTTCCGCAGGATCATAACCCAAAATATTTTTAGCAGCAGCATGGCATTTAGGTTTCTAGTTGATATGATACTATTCATAATTTGATTTGGGGAAAAAGTGGCAGAACTTGACTTCTAAATTTTCTGTAATTGCCACATCACCTGAAGGGAGACAGTATTTTCTTGAGATCAGAAATCTAAGACCATTTCAGTCCATGGGAGTTTTGTATTTAAACTGATCTTTGATAACTATTGCTTGCAATGAAAATAAAACCAGATACAACAAAGAGGTAACTTATATTTTGCATAGGTGAAAAATTCTTTCACTTCAGAAAATTATTCAGATTATTTCTCAGACTATATGGAGAAAGAGAGAAGCAGTAATTCTGAAATAATTCTTATATGTGATTCTGGGAAACTCCTTTAAATGATTACAAATAAACATAAGAATACTGAATACTGTGGAATACTGAAGCCATTAATAAAATTCCATTCATCTAGAAGTCACTATTTTGAAAAGCAATGACTTGTCTCTTATTCATTATGTACAGCTTTTGCATTGTCTAATTCTCCAACCTTAATTTTCTTTTGTTCTTTATTTCCATATTACCAAAGGAGCTTAGAACTATAGCTCTCATTTGTGTTAACATGAACTACTGTTTGATCCATTCTGAAAATCAGGCTGTTGTGTTATAATCTCAGCATATAATCTCGGGGAGAAACTGTCATTTGGAGGTTGATTTTGCTAAAAACTGAGAGCTCTGATTTCACACATAGTTTAAATATGTGCTTACATCTGGAGTTAATGGGAAAGTGATTTCCTTGATTGGGAGCAAAGCATGTAGTACCTTGTCAGGATCAAATCCTTGGAAAGGTAGGGAATCAGGTGCTCCCAGAGCATATTGCAAAATATAAGACAGATTTTCACTTTGTGTGGTTCTGTTTGCAAGAACTCTTTATTTTCAAGAATCCTTTTGCAAGATGATGTTTATCATAGATCATAGGAATGTAGTAGTGAAGGCCTTTTGCTTGACAAGCCATTCTCAAAGCAAATAGCCATGATGTATTAAACTTTCCAAGAGGCAGGCCTGATGGCAGGGATTTTAAATTAAGCTTACAGTCCTTAGTAATACAAAAGACTCATGATAACATCTCTTCCAGTAGCAACTGTTATGATAGTTTTTTCTGCTCTCCATGCTATAAATAGAATCTTAATACAATAATCCTGTTCCATTTCTCTGCTGCTGTGGTGCATCCTCTTGAACATGTTGTCAGAGATAAGGAACGAGACTGGGGAGGTAGGACTATTTTTTTCTCTTGTAAGGTTTTTAAAACACTCTGCTATTCCTTTTATTATATTTTGCAAGAGAATGCCAGAGCCTCAATTATTCTAAATAAGGCACCATTTGCCCTTGAGAGTTCAGTGACAGCTTCCGTTCATTTGAACGACAGAGGATGTAGCATAAAAGACACAAAGGACATCACCCTTACGTACTGTGCAAGAAAAACACAATTTGCAGACAAGCAAAATGTCTTCTGGAAAACTGAGCTACAGCACATTCAGGAGAGCAGATGGCATCTCTGCATGGCTTTTACAATGGATTCAGATGGTATGCTTGGATCTTGATAATTCTGTGAATGATGTTTTATTTCCAACATACAAAATCTTGCTCTAAAAGTTAAAAAGCAAAATACATAGTTAACATTGGAGGTGAGACTAGTTGCGCCAACTTACTAAGGGTGTCTGATATTTTCACTGTAAGAGCATGTTTTCAGTTCCTTGTTGCTTTAAACTTTGAGCATTAATCATTTGAACTTTAGCTTTCCAGGTGAGAGGTGTGCCTCAGGCTAACTGTAATTATGAGGATCTGGGTGCGGGTTTTTTTTTGTTTTTGTTTTGTTTTGTTTTCTCTCCAGAAAACAAGAAAGGACAAAAGTGCATTATTTTGTTCTTGTTAAAAGGAATTCTGGCAACTTTTCTCTGAGAAGTTGCAGGGACTTGAGAGCTGGCAGTACATGCCCCCTTTATGAAGTATATGATCTTGAAAATCTTTATTAATTATAAGCATGTTAAAGAGATTATTACTAGAACTCTGGAAACGGTGAAGATTCTTGTCCCTGCTGAACATGTTGAACTGTAGAACTTGGCAGGACTTCCCTTGCAATTTCATTTGTAGGCTGCAGCCTAGTTGGCTTTGGTTGGACACTGACTTTAGTAAAGGAGACTGTCTTCTGTTCTTCCCTGATGGACTCCAACAGTATGGAGGAGATTGCACTTTCGCTTCAACATCCAAATCAAGCAACAACAGGAACAGTGCAGCAAAGGAAACTAGGGAGGAGGGGTGAGATGGAAACTGGGCAGGGGGAAATGGTGACTGGGAAATAGGAGAAAATGGAAGTAGCTGAGAAAGGATTAGGTGATAAGGAGTAGAAAGGGGAAATGATGCTTGAACTGAAAAATGAGAAGACTGGGAGCCAATATGATATGGAAGAAGAGAAACAGAGCTGATAAGGATCTGAAGTATAGGGAAGGAGCTGGAGTTAGCTGAGGGAGTCAAACCATGAAGCACAGAGACATGGAAGAAGAGACAGTAAATGAGGGCTATTTGTGATGACTGCAGGTCAGAAAGAGAAAAAGAAGTAATGAGGACATGGGATAAATTGAGAGCAGCCTGGCAAAGTTGAAATGAGGAACAGTTGCATTTGGAAAGGAGATCTGGAAACTGGACAGGGATACTATGAAAACTAAATGAAATAAGTTGTCATGATAAAGAGGGCAGGAAGTCAGAGAATAAATTAGAGGGAAAAAAACAGAAGGGAATGAGAATGGGTAGAAAGTTCTGTGCTACGTGGAATATGCTCTTCTGTCAGTTTTGTTCTTAGTTCAAGTGGCTGGGAAGGGTGTTAAGTGATCTGAAAGACTAATTCTTGTAATGACTCAAGTCACCTGGAAGTACGATGTCATACTTCAAGCTTGCTTTTTTCCAAGATCTGAACTGGATCTGAAGAGTTTCTTTAAGACTGGAGATATACTGCAAAGCTAAGGAGTTCTGCTGTTATTAATTACAATACTACTTTTAATCATAGGCACAGACTACTTTAAATCCTGCTTTTCCTGACTTTTAAGCACATGACCTTGCAGTCTTATTGATGTACTTTTACTGCAGGTTTGTGTGTCCTTGTAGAATATGCAGGTGATCTGATGCTATCCAGGCTCTCCTAATAAAGTACCTGGTGACAAATTTTGCATAATAGTACTAGAATGCCTTTCTAATCACTTTAAGAAGAAAAACATTGGAAAGTCTCTAACATGGCAAGGGGAAGGGTGAGGGACTGCTGATTTCGGTGGGCTCTTAGCAGGAGCTGGCAGGGTGGCAATATATAATCACATACTGGTTATGGATGAAGTCTAATCCACTTAAAGGTAGAATTTAAAATAAATAATAGCAGAGAAGAGAGGAAAGGAATAATGGTGGAAAGAGGTTTGTATAAACAGCTTCCTTTGTAACTAATTTGTATTATTGTATTTCATCTGAATAATAGATAAAGTCCAGGTTTTTCTGTGTACAGAAACCAGACGGCTTTAAGGCAAAACATTAATCGTGCTTATTTACTTCTGCAATGACAGTGCATATTTAAACAACGCATCTTTGTTTTCATTTTCAAAGATTTATTGTAGTAGACAACTGTTAGTGACTCTAAGGAACCATTCAGAGAGTCAGATTCAGAGCCCAAACTCGGTGAGGAAAGGAAAGGTTTGTTCTGATAGATCCCCTGTGAATAGTAAATGATCCTACAAGGGTAGCACCAGTGAGGTAAGGAGAGGTCAGGGCAATTCCAAAAATAAGTAAATAAGCAAGGTCTTCTGGGAGTTTTTTTCTGAAATTAAATGTGCTTAACTGATCTGTGTCCCACCACAGTAAAAGGTTATTTCATGGTATTTTTACATAGTTCTGAAACGTTTTATGTTTGATTACTAATCTATTAGATAGCACACATGCACAAATACTATGCTAAAAGAATCTTGAATTTTTTTTAAACTTATTTATTTATTTTTAGGAGTAAAAGATTACACTCCTGTTCTTACTATAGAAAACATTTAATAGTTAGATTTAATTCCTTATGTCTAGTCTAGAAAGCCTGTCCAGCGACAATGTATCTCAAATTCTTGACTGTGCTGTGAGGATCCAATACTGGCAACAGCTATGAAGGAATGAAAGAGCTGGGACTGAGGTAGGAGGAAGCATGAAGAGTTTCATGTTGCAAGACTAAAAGCAAAGTTTAATCCCCTTACCCAGGCAAATGGGACTATTCATTCAACTATTCAGCTGTTACTGAGAATTATTCAAGCTTTTCTGACTGGTGTTTGCCTTTAGGGATACTGTACTCATCTTCTTCCTTCCCCTTCTGCCTTCCTTCCCCATGTTGCCGTGGACATGGAAGAAATGGGTGTTGTGCTTCCTCTAATGTGCACTAGTCTGCTAAGCGCCTCGTGAAGGATTTAGGAACTAGTACTTATCAATCTGGATAGATAGGTATAACTTTAGTGACGTGGGTGCTGTCAGGTTTCCAGAGGTGGTGCTGAAGTTCTGTCATCAGCTTAAGAAATATGCAGGGTGAGGAGTAGGTAAATTGGCAGAACTAGATTAATCTCCCTGGTAATATGCCTGTATTTTTGGCTTGTACGTATGCAATTTTGTCAATTTGTATTTGAATCGCCTACTGAGGCTATGTGCTCACATTTAAGCAAAAAAAAATCCCATTATGAATTAATCAGGGAAGCACTGTGTTATGTGACTGAACAATTGTCCTGCTTTGTTATTCCACTTGAAAATCATGCCCCTTGGCTGTAGAGGCTGTACTTACTCTAGTACTTGCTAGAGTAAGTACTTACTGGAGTAAGTACTGTTACTGAAAATTTACTACTTAAAATAAGCGTGGTGGGTGGCAAAAGTTTGACGTTAAAACCCGAGTGGGAAACTGCAAGCATTTGTTGTGCAAATAGATTTGGCTTCAGTTAAGCAAGCATAAGTTTGGCTCAACCAAAGTAATTTCCAGAATGAGATGTCTTTACGAAACAGTAAATTCCACTTTTTTTGCCTTACCTTTCTAGGAAAGATGCCTTTATTCTATAGCAAGAGCTCTGCTGAGCACCTCCCATGAAGCTAAGGATTGACTTCTGTAAAAAGCATAATGACTATGTGTCAGATAAGACAGTGATGAATTGTGTTTCTTCAAAGAGTAAGAAGGAAACTTGCTTTCCTTCCGTTGACATCAGAAGCAAATCCATAGCCCACAGGACATTTGAAAGTAGATTTTCTATTTTCAAAGGAGGATATTACTGCTAATACAATAATTGCCTCTGGCTAGCTTCCTTTGAATTCCTTTCAATTTCTTTGTTAGACAAGTTAATTATTTCATCATTCAAATCATAAAGTGGTAGCAATCTGCTCCATAATACATGAAATCTTTATTGTAACCCCCTAAAGTATGAATGTGCATGACTTTCCTTCTTTTATGATAAAACCATTCCATTCTGTTGACTTAGGTTCTGCGTTAGACAAATGGCTTGTTTAGAAATCTTGCAAGTCTGATTGTCTGATGCAAGATTCTGTTTAAAAATATATATATTTTTTTAACTTAAACTGCATTTTGGATGCTTATTTACATTTGTACAAAGTACACACAAAGTGCTACCAAAAAAGAATACTGATGTCTCTAAGCTTACTTTGCATAAGTGAAGTACCACAATAATAAATCATAACCATGTATATAAAAAGACCTTACTTAGGGTAACTTTGGCACTCAGCACTGGTCCTCATGCTTATTATCTGAAAATAAGTTTAGGCTTCAGATGATCTTCTGTAGAAAAACATTAAAAGCAAAGGGGAAGAAGGAAGTATTTAAAATATTTTAAACTGGAATCTTCCCTTCATTTTAAAGCGTATGGAAATGAAAGGAGGAAATTGTGTTTAATACTATAGTCAGTAGTATTGCTATTGCCTAAAGAGAGGACTTATACTCATTTGTCATACAGAAGAATAGTTGAGGTCCAGAATTTACAATTAATTTTATAACTTTGAAATTCTTGTGAGCCATGGTGAAATGTGTAATAGAGCTTATTGGTAGAACTGTAACCCTAGAAATATTTGGCTTCTTTTTCCCTTTAATCACATGTGGGGATGAGTTACTTTCACTCTCTTCCATGTTAGTCCTAGTAAACTTTTTATGGCTTCCTGTTCTGATGCAGTGAATTGTTGGACTTAGGCCTGAGTGATATTAATCTGTTTTAGAGGTTTTTTGGGTGGTTATTAAATGTTATGGCTTGGGTTTTATTCTATATATTTAATTTGAAGAGATTTCCTTTGTCTAAAGAAGCCTGCTGGCAGAATGTTTAGTCAGTCTAACAGTAATGAGGAACTGGGTCATGAAATCATGTTACTAATGTATCTCTTTCTCATCCGTTGCTTTTTTTCCTGTTCATGACAGTGCCTGTTTAACCGCATTTGAGTGATACCAAGTAACTTCTCAGTGTGTGTGTGGGGGGGGGGGGCTTGATAGTTTGAAATACAGGGATTTTGCAATACCCTTGAAGTCAGAAGATCGTGATACTTTTCATATTTCTCAGTAGATCCTCAATATTTTAGTGTTAGCACAATATTTGAATATTTTACCTGGAAGAGGCCTGTGTTCTGGTCCTGTTCTAAGGACTTTATTTGTATATTGCTGTTATTTGTTTATTTGTATATTGCTGTTATTAGATTAAACATACATAGTTCAAAGCCTATGTATTACAGTCTGGGTCCCATTCTTACATGTGTGTTGCTCACTTAACACCAAGTCCCGCTTGCTCTTTCGTGTATTTTTCATCCGATTCCGAAAATGGATTTAGCTGTAGTAGAAGATAGTCCTAGCTTCAGTATATTGAGCTGGTTGGAATACCTTCTTCAGAGGTGGAAATCTGAACCCAGATCACTGGAACTCTGGAAAAATGCCCTGTTGGAGGCAGCACACTAGCTAGGTTTGTGGAGAACTGATCCTACTAATGGTAGGTGAGCTCAGGTGAGACTAACAGAAACATCTAGTCTGAGGGTGCTCGTTAGGGTAAGATATGAAATACACCTGAGCTACTCAGCTCTGGAAAGCCTGGGCACTCCTGTTTCAGCACAGGTCCAGAACTTTAGGCAGCCGGGAAAGTTTCCTAACAAAAATATAAGGTCTGTGGGATTAGTTGGGGATACTGAGGGTTCAGTTTCAGTACCAAAATCCTCCTAACCAAGCCTTTTTATAGGTCTGGCCTTAAATATTTGCACAAGGGTGTAGATGTTTGGCCATGGACATGATGAAAATCTGCTGGATTTGCCATGCCTTTGGCAAAAATGCACAAAGCAGCCCACAGGATTACTTCCCCTTTAGGTAAAGTGGGTGGCACAAACAACAGACAGAGGAGGAATAGGAAGATACTGGGATTTGTTTTCTTAGCTGATTGAATTAGGTTAGAAAAACAAAGTGCTTGTGTCAGGACTAGAAGTTAGAAGGAAGGGAAGTGTGACTCAGAGGCTGTCTGAATCAATGGTCTCCTGGGGCTATAGCTAGTATGGTGACACTAGCCACCTCCCTTTTTGGGAGCTATGCTTACTGTCATGGTTTAGCTTGTATAAAATATTCATCATCTTTCCTATTCTGTTTCCCTGAATATATGAATTCATGCCAAATGTTGCAACATACCCACAGAAGTTCATACAAGTAAGATGGATAAAAAGTGTGCCATCTGTCAGTACATGATCTTGATTCAGGTGCAGTAATGAGACCCACAGTGCAGACTTATTAATTTTCTCAATTTAATTTATTCTGCTGGATATTTTTACAGTTGCTTGTGGGATTTAGTCTTTATTGTTTCATAATCTCTGAAGATCAGCAAGTTTTACAACTAATTGTTTTGTGTTTATTCATATAACCAATGTATGCAGAGAATTAAAACTCTCTAAAATCCATATCCAGTTCTTTCCCTTGATATGTGCATGGATGCCATTCTTAGCACAGGGCCAAAGTATACCACAGGGCCAAAAGTATAAATGGCTTAAAAAGAATTTAGACAAATTTGTAAGAGAAGTCTTTTGGTGGCTATTATTAAATAGGACAGTAAGCTCAGTGAGCCCCTTAAGTGCCATTGGGTGGGAACTGGGAAGAAGGGCTGTGTAATACTCATCCTCATCCTAATCTTCTCCCCTGAAGCACCTCTCCCTGATACAGGCATGTGTTGAATTTGGGGTTCCCTGGATCTTTGGCCAGGCACAGCATGGCTGCTCTTACATCCTGATTGTATCTGTGTTGTTTTGCCTCTTGAGATTTTCACTTTTTGTCTTATATTCATTCTATTCTCAGATCTCTAGCTTGTGTGTATGTGTGGGGGGGTGATCCTGCCAGTCCTATAGATGAAGATGACCATTAGTTTCCGGATAGTTCTATGTATTGCTTATTGCTTTCTATCTTTCTTCTCACAATCCCAATTCTGTTAGCCTTATTTGCGTTTATTATTTTATAGACGTGAGTTTAAGAGGAAGAATCTATCTTTTTTTAAAAATTTTTTTGTTTCATTTTGAAGTAATGGTATTCTCTACTTCAATAATGAACATCCACAGTAAACCAGAAATTTCTTAGAAAGATTTTATACTCCCTCAGATTAGTTCAGCACAATCTTGCAATTGAAGATTATGCCACCATTGGATGAAATAGCATAAATGATAAATTTCATAATGAAATGATTTTTGCCATAGTCCTAAAGGTAGGACTATGGTATTTATCTAACTGTCTGCTGCCAAAGTGGTTTCTTTGTATGAGGGACGTCAGTGTAACTGTTTGCAGAGGGATGCAAGGCAACGATGAGTGAAGCAACCTCCTATTCCACAAATATCAATAGAATTACCCAATGTCTCATAGGACTGAAGTGCATTATGTTGGTCAGTCTGACTTGCCTGACTGCTGTTTGTGGGATCAAATTTGTTTTCAGTTTGCCAAGGAGAATATACAGGAGTACATATGAATCAGCATCTCAGTTTATTAAGGCCAGAGTATTAATTGACCTAAAAGTGTACTTCCTGCAAAACATTTTCATTTAAATATGTTGGAAAGGACAAAAAATTTATTCACGTATTAAAAAAGAAGTGGGAGTTGTTTATTTTGCAAAAATTTGCATGACAGTGCAATTAGTTTAGGAAATGGTACTAATAAGGATTCAAATATGCCTCTGCTCGGACTTAGTACAGACAGAACATGCAAGAAATCTATAGGCTGAAGAGCCTTACTCCATATATGTCTTTACAGCTTGTTTTATATATGGAGGTGACACAGTGTAATGCTTTTCTTTCATAACGCATGCAAAAAGAAAAATGGAACAAATGCTATTGCTGATCTGATTAGTGTAGAACTGCAAAATAATTCTACTAAGCTTAGAACGTCCTCTGGCAAGTGTCAGCTCTCATGCTGTCATCAGTTGGAGGGCTGCTGAAAATTAAATGGATTAGGCAAAGCTAGCTGGTCCTCACCAGTGGGGCGTTTGATGCCTTTTCCTGTTCCATTGTTCAGTGTGAGGAGGTAGAGCTGGGGGTGGGGGTATGAGGGAAGGAAAAGATGTGCAGCAGGAGACTGATGTAAGTTGAGGAGATTGTTGGTGGTCTCTAGGACTTGCTTTGAATGTGCTTAGCCCAGGGGTCAGTGGGTCAATTATTATGCCCTGCTGCTGAATGGCAGATCAGCAGAGTGGGGTGGGGGGTGAGGGGACATGTTCGGGAAGGTTTCTCGCAGGGATGTTTACAGGGTGAGGCAATATGCAGTGAAGATGTGAGCTGCTTTACCAGAAGCAACATAGTCAGAACAGCCCAGCAGGACCTCTTCTCAAGAGGGTAAATTAGCTCGCTTAGAAATCCATGTCATACAGCTGGACTGCTTCCAGTTCCAGTTGGTTTAGAGCTAGATGTATTGCCTTATGTGGCGTATACATGTCAGTAGAGACCTACAAAGGAATTGGGAAACTGGAGAAAGTTATTTGGTCTGTGCCAAACAACGTTGAGAAATAAATTTACGAAGTAACAGGATACATGCAGTTTCCCCCTATGCTGGGGTCTCTGGCTTCTCAGACTTCCCTTCTGATATGCAGCTTTAACTCTTTGGAAACATGACCAGCACCAGTGTGTGTGCAAAGATTGACAGTTGTGTCTGTATCCCTTTCTTGGAGGTCTGATGTCAGGTATCTCAGCTGAGTGCAGACTCATGGGAGCACAAAGATTACTAATTTATATGGCCTTTTTACTGACTGCTTCCAGTAAAGAAAGTCTCCTAATAATCTCCCCCAGAGAGGGATTAGGAACACAATGTCCTTAGTTTACTTTGTCACCATTTCTGCTAATGTAGAAATGCACAGCATCAATAAAAGTGTTGGAGTGCTTTGGTGTCATGTAGTGACAGCCTTGCTGCCTGAGAACAGCTAGAGCACAACCACCACACTCAGGTTCCTGCCCATGTCACTTGTGTTCCTGGAGTTCTCAAGGTCTGCATTCCTATCTGCACATAAGGGTCTATCTGCATATAAAAGGTTACCACAAAGCAGATTGAGTATGGATTTAGAGTATATTAGCTATTCCAAGCAGATACCCACATGAACGCTCTTGCCACTATCCATCCAGTGTGGTATGGATATTCACGTAGGTGCTCCAGGCCTGGCATTCTGTATATTCACAGTTGACTTTGCCTTGTGCTAATTTGCTTGTGGAGCCATATTTTAGGAGAAAAAAAAAGCAGAGTATAGTCTGGTTAAGGACAGTATTCTCAAAGTAAAAACAAACAAAAACCCCCAAACACCTGCAGACTAAAGATCTGCTGAGTGACAAATAGTAGATGGTTAAGGAAAGAACTTAGACAGACATGTATCAAGTGATCCTTCCCCTGGTATGTCTTCCCACCTTTCAGTTATTTGTTGTTGCGGATTTCCTGAGCAGGAAGTTAAATGTGAGCCATGATTTTAATAGCTACTGATGACTGACCTCTATGAATTTGTCTAAACCCTTTTGAAACTACTCATGCTTTTCACAGAATGGTTGAGGTTGGAAGGGACCTCTGGAGATCATCTAGTCCAACCCCCCTGCTCAAGCAGGGTCACCTAGTGCATGTTGCCCAGCATCGTGTCCGGGTGGGTTTTGAACAGCTTAAGGATGGAGACTCTACAACCTTTCTGGGCAATTTGTTCCAGTGCTCAGTCACTCTTGCAGTTGAGAAGTTTTTCCTTATGTTCAGACAGAACTTCCTGTGTTTCAGTTTGTGCCTGTTGCCTCTCATCCTATCACTGGGCACCACTGAAAAGAGTCTGGCCCCATCCTCTTGACACCCACCCTTCAGATACTTACAAGGATTGATAAGATCCTCCCCCTGAGCCTTCTCTTCTCCAGGCTGAACAGGCCCAGTTCTCTCAGCCTTTCCTCATATGAGAGATGCTCTAGTCCCTTAATTATCTTAGTAGCCCTTTGCTGGACTCACTCAAGTAGCTCCATGTCTCTCTTGTACTGGGGAGCTCAGAACTGGGCACAATACTCCAGATGTGGCCTCACCAGGGCTGAGTAGAGAGGGAGGATGACCTCCCTTGACCTGCTGGCAACACTGCCTAATGCACCCCAGGATACCATTGGCCTTCTTGGCCACAAGGGCACATTGGTGTCTCATGGTCAATGTGTTGTCCACCAGGACTCCCAGGTCCTTCTCTGCAGAGCTGCTTTCCAGCAGGTCAACCCCCAACCTGTACTGGTGCAGGAGGTTATTCCTCCCTAGGTGCAGGACCCTGCACTTGCCTTTGTTGAACTTCATGAGGTTCCTCTCCGCCCACGTCTCCAGCCTGTCCAGGTCTCTCTGAATGGCAGCACAGCCCTCTGGCGTATCGGCCACTCCTCCCAGTTTTGTATCATTGGCAAACTTGCTGAGGGTGCACTCTGTCCCTTCATCCAGGTCATTGATGAAGAAATTGAACAAGACTGGACCCAGTACTGACCCCGGGGGAACACCGCTAGCTACAGGCCTCCAACTAGACTTTGCACCACTGATCACAACCTGCTAAGCTCTGCCATTCAGCCAGTTCTCAAGCTACCTCACTGTCCGCTCATCTAGCCCTCAATTCCTGACCTTGCCTGTGAGGATGTTATGGGAGACAGTGTCAAAAGCCTTGCTGAAGTCAAGGGAGACAACATCCACTGCTCTCCCCTCATCTACCCAGCCAGTCATTCCATCATAGAAGGCTATCAGATTGGTTAAGCATGATTTCCCCTCAGTGAATCCATGCTGATTACTCCTGATCACCTTCTTACCCTTCAGATGTATGAAGATGGTATCCAGGATGAGCTTTCCAGGGATTAAGGTGAGGCTGACTGGCCTGTAGTTTTGGTCTCCATAACCTTCTGTGGCTATGATCTCCACAAAAAAATTACACTGTGTAACAAAACCGGAACAAACGAAAACCTTGTCACTTCTTATGAAGGGTTTAAGGTTGTCACATGATTAATTCACTAGGTGCCCTCTAGCTCTTATGAAGAATAATGGACAGCTGTTTCTATTCATCTTCTCATACATTTCATGACTTCATAGACTTAGGAGATATCCTTCATCAGTCTTCACTTTCCCAAGAATTTTTGTGCATTTGAAGTTCAGTACCTGCCTTTAAAGCATTCCAGTCTGAAAATGTTAACCTAACTGCTTATGGTGGTAACACCAGCTTAAGATTCAGGATTGCTTGATTCCTACTCTATCTTGGTTGTTGTTTTGTTCTTGGTTTTTAGGGGGTTCATTTAAAAAGCTTTGATCTGGTGAACATTTCTCCATGAAACCTCATTGCTGTACCATGTTATCTTAGTGCAAGTACTAATGCTTGTGTCTACTGACATCCAATGTGCCATATAATTTGAGTTTGTGGAAAAAAATCACATTAATTTAAAAAAAAACCAAAACTATCAGATGTAACATAGCCATCATTAAATTAGCATCAATGACTGGATTAGCAATGCAAATATATAATTTTAAGTTTTGATCTTTATAATTGAAGGCTTTTAGCATGGCAATTTTTTCCACAAGGAGCTATCGATCTAGTTGTCAGGTTAAATAATTTATGAGCACTTAAAAATACACTTTTAAAATGCCAGTTTTGAGCTTTTCCAGGATTCATTCTGTGGCTTTCAAATATTTTGTCTTGCTTTCCAGCTTGTATTTCCATTGGAGTTTTAACAAGGAATAAGACATATCAAACCTTCCCATCACAAAGTTAGTATTAACACTGTACCTCCATAGTCATTGTTGCTCCTAGTTAACTCATAGATGATAAAAGGAAAGCATCTTTTTGGTGCGTTTCACTAAAATCTTTACGCTACTTTGAAGATACTATTTTTCTGATACAAGATGAGACTTGATTCATGAGTGTAATCCTAGGTCATGGAATGGTGAGAATATTGAGCTTGTGATTACATGTTCTTTCAGAAGTGGAGAGGAATCAATACAAACAAGTCCACCTAAAGAGATGTAGAGGCAGGTAAGCTGTTCTAGCCAGGTATTTTCTTTCATGCTTGTTCTTAGCTACTTTGCCCTTTCTTGTAGGACAGTCTGTGCATACAGTAAACTGAAAGCATAGCACAGTGGCAGGGTAGAGAAACTGGGAGTTTTATGTAATGGCACCTTGTATTCAACTTACTGGGACATGTGCCACAGGAGAGCTTTCTAAAAAGTAAGTGTTATTCATATTTAACTAAAAAATGGAAAGTGGAAACATCTAACATTTTTTCCTAGTCCCCCACCCCTTCCACCCCCAATGGGAGAGGAGTAAAAAACCCCTTCACTCTGTGCACTGAAGGAAAGTGGTGGGGTGAAAAATTTTCCAGGATTTTCCCCATAATCTTAAACAGAGGAACAATCATATGTGAACTTTTAAAATTAGTGCTTACTGTCTTTTTATGAAAGTGTCCACTTAAAACTGCTTTTGACAAATGTTCAAGGAGAAAAGTTCTGCAGCTCTACGTACAAGGAGAATCTGAGGTAAATACACCAAACAGCAGAACATAAGTCATAACGGCTTCATCTTTGCCTAAGTCAGTCCAGACCACTGATTCAGGCAATGCATGCATTTAGGTACAGAAAATAAAAATTTTTATTGTGTAAAGGGACACATGCTTTCTGTAATGAAGAAAACAGAAGAAATGCCATCATTTGGCATTAAAACTTGTTGCATTTTCCCTGGATCCCAAGACTGTTTCTTCCTGACATTCCCTTTGGCAATTTTTCCTTGGGCTGTGTTTCATAATTACATCACTAGGGAGAAAAGCAGCCTGGTAAGGTGTTTTTTTGTTTTTTTGGTTGTTTTTTTTTCCCAGCAGGAGGATCCCTTAAGGGATCATCTTTTGAAAATAGATTTTCTTTCTTTTAGAAAATGTGTTATGAATTGTTTAAGAAGTACAATTAAGAATATGAGAAACCATAGATTCTTATCTTCCTAACATCTGCATTTTTAACACTTATTCCTGTGCTGTTATGCAGAAGAAAAATTTAAGATTTCTGTAATTAGTAAGGCAGGGGGTGAATTGAGGAATCACTAAAGCTGTCTTCATTTGCCTGTTTCTGGTTTCAGTTTGGTCAAACATACTGCCATTCCTGCTGTTCATGAAAACTACTGATTTAATTAGTTTGGGAGTTCTCCCATGCTGTTCCCTGAGCTGTTTCAGATGATTTGACAGCTGACCCAGCATAGTTTTGTGTACACTCTTTGGGTCTTACATGTTAGTGGGAGTTTTGGACCTCTTAACTTCATAGTGACTGCTTTCTTTTGCAGTGTGAAGACTACATGACAAATGATGTAGTAAAAAAGTGCTTTATTTTTTTTTCTGGCTTCCTCTGTTCCCATCTTTCATCATGAAACAATGTGGCTACTAATGCTTTCTTTCTCTGTGCTCAAGTGTAGGGTCACTTTGAATTTTCCTTTTGCAGCATCTGAGGGGACTTCATTTGGAACGCTGAGAAAGATCTGAATATGTATATCTAAACTGAATTACCTGTCAACAGAGCCTCCAAACAGCTTTCAGTTTCCTTCTCACGAGAAAATGTCTACTTTCACTGAACTGGATAGTGTTTAAACCCAGAATGTGCTGAAGCATTGCATATAAATTATCTCCTGTGACCTGAGTTCATCTTTTCTTGGAATAGTTAATGACTGAAAATGCATTTGGCCATCTCCTTTTAGTCCCTGTTTATTTTCCTGAAAAGCTGCTCTGCAGACTGGCACAGCTGGCAATCTCTACTTGGCAGAGGCAGAAAAGAAGGGATGGAGGGTGAATTAACATTAAGGACATTAGCAAAAGTGTGGCAGAAAACATGCATGAGGCTTCCTTTGGTTATGCCTGCATCTCACAAATTATTCCCTCTAAATAGATGAGCTCAAGCTGTGAAATTGATATGGATCCATATTTCAACCCCTTAAAAGTCCAGAGGTCTTAACAGCTCCAGGGGGCTGATTCAGACTCAAAGATAGAGTACATCTGAAAAACTGTATATCTGGGCTAGAGTTTAAATCTAGACAGGCCCCAGAGTTGAAGAGCGTTTGGAGTTATAGTTGAAGCCAGTGTTCAGCAATAAATATGAACTTCACTCACAATACTACACAAAAATGTAAGATATAGATGAGAAAGAAGCTGCAGTTAAACGAGAAACAGATTTGTTGTTAGCTTAAATAAAATTAAAAGTATATGGGTGTAAGCCAACAAATGTATTCTGTTGTGAGAAAAATGTTTGATTTCCCATTTGTGATAACATTGAGAAACTAAACGGCCACAATATGAATGTTTCTTCATTGCAGCATTGTTGCTGAGAGCTGGCAATATATTAAACCTTCCTATTCTAGGCTGCTTGCCTAAAACCTCCTACCCCTCCTGGCCCTCTGACTTAATACTTCAACAACCCTTTTGAAGATTTGAAGATAAGCCTTAAAAATAAGTCTGTATGAAAGTTGCTAGGATTTTTGTCCTTACATTTAAGATTCCAGCCGCAACATGAGGCTTTCTTACAATAAAGACATATATCTATTTGGGCAATGGGTGCCCTATGGTAACAGCTCTTGAAGGCCAGATGCAGAAATTGTTGTTCTAAATATAACTGTCATTGGATTTAAATCAGTAATCTGGGAGTAGTGCAGATTTACCTAGGTAATTTATATGTAGAAGATTATTCATTTTCAAGCTAATACTTAACTGAGAGTGAAAGGTGAACTTTATCCCTATTTTCTTCCTCTTTTCTTCCTCCTATACTCCCCACCAACCTTTATTCCTTTTTTTTCCCAGTGATTATGTACTACTGGATTCATTGCTTAAACTCTGCAGGATTAAAAGTATAGCTTTCCTCATCTTTCTGAACTTTCTTCCATAAAAAGCTTAGGAAGATGATCTCTCATTTCCTCAGCATGAAAAGTAAAACATCTGCTTGTCTTAGTTTCCCACCCTAACAGCTGATTTACAAGAGAGCAAGTAAGTAATGATATGCTTGGGATTAAAAAGCAGAAATCTGCTATGTACATGCTGGCATGATGGAGAAAAGCATGCAAGTTTCTATAACACTTGTAATTACTGAGCACAGATAACAACCTGCAGTTGACACTTTAATATATCCTGCTCTATTTTTTCTGGCCATTGTCAATGGCAAGTTGACGGAAACAGCTGGTAGGGGATTCCCCTTATATGAATATAAGGAGAATATAACCAGCTGCTCATACTAGTTCTTGCTTCCCCCTTCCTCACATGCACATACTTTGAACATATGTTTGGGACGAGAAGATACTGTGACTGAGACACTCATAACCAGTAGAATAATCAATAGGGGCCTTTGGCAAGAATTATGTTAGAGCACTCTGGAAATAACTCATGTGTATCATCTTGCTTCAGTGCTGTCCATAGCTGTGTTAAGAACAGGGAAGTTGAGGAAGGTGAGAACCTGGTAATGTTTGAGCCCAGTAGAGGACCTGACTCTAATTTTCTGTATGCCTGCCTTCTCAAAGCACAGTGCCATGATATTCCAACACTGGAATTCAGCAGACCTTAACCTATTCCTTGCTAATTATGTTACTCCCTCTTCATCTGTTCCACTTGGGCACTCAAATAGGCAATTTTCCATTTCGTATTTATTTTCCAGTTTCCTTTCACTGACTGCAACTATTATGCTGACAGCTGTAAGGGGATATTCTGCTTCCTTCAGTTTATTCCTTCCTAATAGTGCTCAACCAGTGCACGAGCACAACCCATTCTTCACCTGTATGCAATACTTCTAAAGACAGAAATTAAGGGTAGTGGTGGAGGACAGGGAAAAATGCACCTACACACTTAATGCTTCCAGTTTTTTTCAGTGGCTGTAACTTTAAAAGTATTAAATCAGATTCCTCTCAGTAATCTCTTGTGACCTGTTCCTCACCGAACAATACCTTGAAATATGTTAAGGTGGGATTCTACTGTGTCTGGGTCTCCACAGATAGCTGGCTGCTCCAGGACCTTTCATTGTCTTTTTGTAATGAGGCCATTCTTCTTGTGAGGGCTGGAGAATTCATAATATAATTATTCAGGTTGAAAAGGACCTCAGGAGGTTTTTTGCACAAAGCAGGGCTATCTCTGAGGTCAGACCAGGTTGCTCAGGGCTTTTTATAGTCTGGTCTCAAAAAACTCCAGGGCTGGAGGTGGTACAGCTACTCTAGGCAGCCTGTTCCAATACCTGACTGTCCTCACAGGAAAGATGTTTCTAATTTCAGGCTGAATCTCTCTTGTTTCAATTTGCCTGTTGTCTCATCCTCTGAAGAGCCCAGCTCCATTTTCTCAGTAACCTCCTTGTAGGTATTGGGGGGGGAGGGAGGGGTTTCTATTAGGTCTCCTGAAGCAGTCTCTTCACCTGGCTGAACAAGACCAGCTCCCTCAGCCTCTGCAAGTGCTCTAGCCCCTGACCATCTTGCTGGCCCTCTGCTGGATTTGCTCCATCTGGTCAGCAGCTTTCTTGTGGTGGGGCTCCAAAACTATACACAATATTCTATTTACAGACTAACGCTAAATGGAGAAGGATAATCCCTTCCCCTGATCTGCTGGCTGTGCTCCTGCTGATATAGCTGAGGGTGCTGTTGACTTTTGTTGGTGCCCGGACACCCTGCGAACTCATGCTCAGCATGCTGCCTGCCTGGACCTCCAGGGCCTTTTCCACAGAGCTGCTCCCAGCCCCCCAGTCCCAGCCTGTCTGTTGCTCGTCCCTGCCAGCTTTCATATGGCTCCTGTCAGCACATTCCTCCACACTGTCTAGGTCCTATGGATGCCAACCCTGCCATTGACCATATTGACTGGTTACCCCAGTTTGTCATCTGCAGACTTGAGGAGAGAGCACTCAGTCGTCTCTGCCAGATCATTGACAAAGATGTTAAACAGGACAGGTTTCAGAATCCTCTGGATACCCTACTTGTTACCAGCATCCAGGCTGATACAACCCATTAGCCACTACCCTCTAAGTCCCATCATCCACCTGGTTTCTTGCACAAGTAATTGTCCACCCATAGAGACCATCACAGCCCAGCTTGGATACAAGAATACTGGCAGCATCAAAAGCCTTGCTTCACCCAAGTAAATGGCACCTGCTGCTGTCCCCTTGTCCACAAATCTAGTTATTTTGTCACGGAAGGCAATTGGATTGGTCAGGCATTGTTTTCCCCTAGTAAAGCCATGCTGAATGTTCCCAATCACCCCTTTTCCTCTGCCAAGAAGCATGCTCTAAGAGGACTTGCTTCAGGATTTTCCCGGGGACCAAAGTGAGGCTGACTGTCTTATAGTTTCCTGAATTGTTCTTCTGACCTTTTTTATAGATTCATGCAAGATTTGCCTTTCAGCACTCATTAGGGAACTTCCCCAATCTCTGCGACCTTTCAAATACGAGAGAGTGGCCTTGCAGGGGCATCATCCCATTCTTCGGCACCCTTGGATACAATCTGTCTGGTCCAATGGACTTGTATGGGTGGCATTTTCTTTCTGAAAAACCCTGACTTGATCTTCATTCACTACTGGTAGGTCTCATTCTTAAATTGGGATGCTGTACCTGGATTTCTAACACACTCCCCTCAGTCACAGTCCAAAGGGTTGATGTGTTTCTTATTTTTTTTCTATAAAATTACATGAATGTGTCCTCTATTACCTCTAGTTTTCCTCCATCATTACTAATGTAGT
Organism: Apteryx rowi; assembly: GCF_003343035.1. NCBI lineage: Eukaryota > Metazoa > Chordata > Aves > Apterygiformes > Apterygidae > Apteryx > Apteryx rowi. The sequence continues at coordinate 179,285 of NW_020449531.1, read as the reverse complement.
AGTGCAAGATTTAAAGAACATAGTATGGGGGGGGGGGGTCCAATCTTTCTCTTCTACAATATGGTCAGAACAGCATGCATTTATCCTTCATGAAACTCTTTAAAGAGTGTTGAGTGACACTAGGAATAAATTCATCTGCACCTCTCTGGCTTATTTCCTTATCTTGCTTATATGTGTGATATTTCAGTCACTGGCATTCTACTGGCTCTAAGAAATGCCAAGCAAATAATTTATTCATTGTTTTGATCTTCCTCCTTTTCTACGTGAATACTTTCTTAATTATAAAAATATAACTTGGAGGTTGCCTGCTTTGTAAGGATTTATCCAGGTTCTTACTATTAGGGCTGACAGTGTTTGCTGTAACAATAAGATTTTCAGTAGTGATTTGGTAGCTTTCTCAATATTCATCTTCTTCAATTTGTTAATACAGCCCAATTACCACCTCTGCTCTGAAGAAATAACCTGGAGTGTAGCCCAGATGTATTTTAATAATGGAACTTTTCTATTTATTTGTATATTTCCTTGGTTTTATTCAGAAACACAAGTTACCAGGTTCTGAAGGGGGACCAGCAATTAGTCATGCTTACAGCTAGTTGAAGTAGAAAGTTTTTCTTATCATTCCACAATTTTCAATGTACAGTGAATATGGTAACATAAATATTTTTCCCTTTCAGTCAAATACAAATGCCTGATTTATGCGGTCATGCAACAGATTCAATATAAAGCTGATATTTTAATAAATTCTCAGAATAACTTGTATTTAGCAAGAAAGGTGAATGTAGGAACAACTTTTGAGGGGTTATGTGAAGTGGGAATTTACAGCTTGTTCACTACACTCTGGTAACTGCTTTAGGCATGCTGTTGCCTTGAAGCAGTATATATTATGTATGAAATATCTTACTCTGCAGTAAAAGAAGGGTAAGCTATCCTTCCCATACTGTAGGATAGGAAGATGCATCCAGGCCTTTAGTTAGCATGCCAAAAAAGGATTGACCATCTTCTTTGTATGTATTCCCACATGTGCCATTCAGGGAATGTATTAGTCCAGGTATAATAGAGGAATGTCTGCTACACCATCTCTTGTTTCAATGTGCTACATTTGTCATTACATGAGAAATACCTACATACTTTCTCAATGACCTATATCTTGTATTAGAAGAACAAGAAGTAACAGCTTAGACCTCGTGAGAGAGCACTGAGAGAACACGCTGTATCTGACAGCTGTGACAGTCTGTACTGTAATGAAAATAAAATGGATTCACATTTCTGAAGACAGTAAATTCCTAAGGTAGATAATGTGGCTGTAGACAGAACACAAATGAAATACTAGTTACAGTTAAGTGCATCAGATGAAGTGTGACTCATCCCAAATCTCTGGCTGAAAAATAAGCTTTCCCAAAGCAGCAAATGTTTGATTCATATTTTATTTCTTTTCTTTTTTTTTTCTTTTTCCTTTTTTTTTCCTCTCTCCACTGCTGCATACCTCTAGCTTTCTGATTCAGGATGAAATCTCAGGCTAAGCACCAAAGCTCCCATAAGAAAAGCTGCTCTCTGAGTATTTTTTGCAAACCCAGAAACTAAAAGTCTGGTTTTATTATATTATTGCCTGGTAATACAGGCTAAAAGGCTTTGGTCACATGAATATTTTGGCTGAGTTTTCCTAGGCAACAAAACTTTCAGGACTGATCTAAGCCAGCCTTTCACTCCTATGGTAATTTGCCCATCTCTAATGATAATGTGAGTAGACAGACAAGGATAAAACAGGTTTAAATCCTTTTAAGCTAAAAAAGGAAGGGAACACAAGGATGTCTGGACTGGCTGTTTGGTCAGAGACTGAAAGTACACACCCATGATACAGTAAACATCTGGACTGCATCAAACTATCCGGGTGGAGAGGGCAAATATTTTTCACTGAAGTTTTTTACCAAAGATTATATGTCTGTCTGTTTTTTTCGAATATAGTTGTACGAGAGTGCCTTAATCTTATATCTGCAATTAGTTTGGAAGCTTAAGTTACTCATTTTTAGGGTTGGCTGTAAAACAAAGATTTTGTTTTGCAACAAAAAAATGAAGTTTCAATATTTCCTTTTCATTTTGAAGCAGAACAAATTTTAAATCTCTTGAATATCCTGTTGGAGAAAAGCAAGTCTGTGCACCACCCACAAACATGTGCAAACATCATGACCATTGTGCAGGTGGGGAAAAAAAGCAGGTAGAAAGAAACTGAGTGATTCGATTTCCATAAATAAGTGGTTTTTGACTATCCCCCTCCTGCCCTGAAAATTACACATTCTCACATTTCTTCTCAGCTCTGGTCACTTTTGTGATGTGATAAAAGCTTTCAACTGGTGCCATCTTAGTCTGAGTGACTGAGGTTAGAAGGCAGCTGCACAGGAGAAGGCACAGAGCAAGCCCTGAGGGGGTACAGCATGCAAGGGGGGAGAAAAGTCATGAGATGCCTTCTTGGCTTCACAGTTTCCTTCTGCATCAAGAACATTTTGAGGGCATAATCTGGGCCATCCCAAAGAATGAAACTGCTAATGCAGTACTGCTTTCTACTGATGATGAACATCACTGCCAAAATGAGGTGAGGCAAAATAAATGATCTGCCCAAGATTAGTCTGCTGGCGCCTGATGATCTTTTTTCTGACCTGAAGATGTCTGTGTCTGTGGCCTGTGCAGTGGAGGACAACACTGTCTCCCTGTTTTTGTTTTTATTTCAAATATTTCAACTATATATAATACTTATGTTAAAATCTCTACAGTACCGCCTGCTGCAGTGGGCACGTAAGCACTGAGTGTCAAACAGAATGAGTGTTTCTGAGCTGTGTGTAAGAAAGCAGCCGAGAGGAAGGATTGTCAGCTTCTTCAGGAGGGCCTAGAAACAAGAGAGCTGCCTAGCCATGCTTCCTGCGTAACCTTGTATTGAGATGCTTAATCTCAAAGAGTTTCCGTTCCCCCCGCAACCCCCACAGTAAAATGGGGATAATAATAGCTCCCCGTATCACAGGGGTGGTGTGAGGATTAATATGTTAATGTCTGTGAGGCTCCCTGGCACCCTGATGACAGGGGCTGCCCAAGTGCTGTGACAGAAGGCAGGAGCGTGGGAGCTCGCAGAACAGGCAGCGTTGTTCACTGCCTAGTGTTGATTAGGAAAACAACATGAGAGGAGCAGAGGGAAGACCAGCAGCCATAAAAGCTGAAGCAACTGTAGGAGGGTGAGATGCAGTGCCTAGGAAGACTAGCATATAGCTTGTTTGTCTCTGTTCTTATTCTCGCTGGTTGTGTGTGTCCATGTGCTGCACAAGTGCGTGTTATAAAATCGATCTCACATCTGTGAGAAAACCTGGGTGTCTTGCATGCTGACGTGGCATCTTGCATGAGACTGAAGTAGTTCAAAGCAGTTCATCCATCGTAGTGCAAAATGGAGGAGGAGAGATGCAGTAACAGGAGAGAGGGAATCCAGAACCAAGTGGTAAAAGGAGGGTTGTAGCAGGAAGTATGTAGTCCCCCAGGGCTTGTGCCCACATCCATCCAGCTAGGAAGGCATAGATGATAGCATATGTGGGTTTTGTGGATGCTGACGAGGTGTCAGCATAAGCTGATGTGAATTAGAGGCCAGGATTCCTAAAGGTCCACCTTCTGCAGACCTGTGCTGTTGTCCTTCTCTTTATTTCTTTTGATGATTAAATTGTTCTAGTTTTGATTTTTTCCTTCTTTTCTCCCCAACAACTGATCCTAAAGGGAAAACAATCTCTCCACCAATAACTTATTGGCAGCTATCAGTGACACAGCATAACAGTTCATGTTTTATAACAGGGTATTTATATAAAAAAATCTTAAATGTTAGAGTATTTGGTGGGAATTTCTGCTTTTGCAGAAGATTTGCATACCTCTATTCATACAGTTGCTAAAATGTTATTGCATCTGTGTGAGCACAGTCAGGACCTGGTGTGAGATTTCTCTTGATCTGAATCAAGACCTGTCAAATGTCAAAGTCTGATTTGGATCCTGATGCAAGTAATTTTTCTCCTAGATTTCACCATGACCCTAGGATGTGACATTTCCTTTATTCCTCTGATTGCTACTACCTGAGGGAGCAGCTGTAGTGTGTGACTGCAGTGTCCAGCTGCCAAGGCAGAGTGCCTGGCTGGCCTGGAGGAGACGCTATGCTGCTTGCAGCTGAGCAGAAAACATATATAGATGTGACAAAGAGCAGAGCAGTGCAATGGTGTGCCTTACTTCACACTGTATCTCAACAAAGCTGAGGACCTCTTATTCAAGGGTCTGATCACTGGATGAAGCATCATTTGAATGTGGAAAGAGACACCTGCTATTGTATATGAGAGCTGATGATGTTACCACCATTATGTAGATGCTACTGTTTTTCTTGAGAGAAATAAACACCTCTCACTACATTGAAGTTCTGATTAAAGTAGAAACGATGGTGGAATATTAGTAGCACTTCAGTGGATGGATCTAGAACCAGGCTTAAGGGTTTTGCAAATCCTCATGCCATTAGGCTCTCATTAATGTCCCTTTAACATGTAATTTTCCTGGTCCTTTAAAATGTTTTCTGTAGGCTGTTCAGTAGGATGGTGTCCTACTGTTTTTACTGGAATTAGTATAATACAGTCTGACTCAGCTGGGACTGCAAGGTTTTTTTTACTGCACTGCAATAAAAAACAAAAAAGAGAGATGCTTAAGCACTCAGCTTTCATGACAAATCACAATTAGTACAGCTTCGATCTTTTTCTAGCATGTGTAAAGCCTCTGCTCAGAGGATGACCAAACTTTAGTGAATCTCTCAGTGGTTGTTACTCAATATACTTTTGAAAAGCAATACCATTACCGGTCTGTATTGCGGCAAGGCGTGAGTAGGCTCTGCCCATGCTGTTGCTGGGGAAAAAAACTGTGACTGCGTATGATATAAAGTATGAGGATCTATAATTCAGCTAGAAGTCCTGCTTAGCGACTAAGCTTATTTCATTTTGGAGAGCAAGCAGAATGAGCCTGTGCCTGCCTAATACCATGTAGACCTGGTGAATCTGAGGGAAGTCTCCACTTTTCACACATTGTCTCAGAACTAGATCTTTCAAAATTACAGGTATTTGTGCATATATTTGACCAATAAGATGTGTGTCTTCACTATTTCATGTACCAACACCAAGTATATTTGTCCATTTATGGAACTTTCTGCATCTAATTTACAACCCCTATGATTCAGGGTTTGGGGAGTATTAATAAATTGTTTCTATGGCTAAGAAAGGAGCCATATGCATTTCAGGACTGTTAATTTCAAGGTCTGAATTTTGAAAATCCAGTTATTTTTCTGGTGACTTCATAGTCCAAATAACTAATCAACTTCCTGTGGGAGGTCTGGTGAGAAGTGATTCATTTTTATTCCTGCTTCTTGATTTAATTAAATCAAGATTTTATCTGAATGATACAGATCTTTTTCTGAAAGCCATTTGTTTTGCTTACACAGCATGGGAACATAAACATATTGTACAAACTAAAGAGCAGTATTTTCAAGTTGTGGGGGAAGGTGTCTGTCAGTAAGCTGTAATTTATTCAGTGGGATTCACTACATCATCCTTACAGAGACTGAGCTGACAGGAAGGTCAGTCCTAATTCACAATACATGCTACAACTGTATGTGAAAGAAAAACAGCAAAAGAAGTCGTCTTATCTGCTCACCTGTTTACGGTCTTGGAATCACCACCATCACAATGTGCAAAAGAGACTGATTTTGTGGTAGTGAGAATCCTGCACGCGCGCTCATTTCTATGGAAGGGAGGAGACTCACTGCCTGATAGGATACAGCTGTGAATGCATAAAAGGTGCTGGAAGTTAGGGCTGTCAGTAATGCTGATCTCTGAAAGAGTGTGAAAGAAAGGAGAAGAGTCATTGCTGGAGAAGGAGAGTTGGGACATCTGGTCCATGCTTTCCATATATACTCCTTGCTGCTCAAACAGGGCTCATGAATGACATTGAGATTAGTCAGTCCTGCTTTGCCATACTTGTAAGTTATGCCAGACGTGGAGAGGCAGAAAAAAGGAAAATACAATTTAATCAGCCAGGCAGGACCCCAGGCCTGGGGACTAAAGGTCTTCTGAAGGCTGGAACCTCTGGCTGCCGGCTGCCTAAGGGCACCCACTCTGCATCCTGGGGAAAGGAATTGTAAAGCAGATGTGCTGTGGTCCCAGACTGTCACCTGCTTCCTGGGATGAGGGTCTGATCCACAGTACAGTGACTTGCTTATAATTTTTCAATCATCTGGCCCATCCAACTCCTCCAAATTATTTGGACTTGGCTGGAGGCCTGAGTCTCCTACAACCTGATCTGTGTGAGAGCGGCTGCATGGTGCAGACCATTGGCTGGATGGGTGCCAGATCCTGCTATGCCTTTATGGGATACCCTGGGAGAGAGACCCAGTGACCCTTGGTCAGACACAGCGGCTCTAACAGCTGCCCTAGCCCCACCGAGGGCTAAGTTTGCTATGGCTTGCAACTGCAACCTTAACCCTCCTGTAAATCCCCTTTTGGCCACTGTAGCTGTCTTTGGCAGCATTACAGCTTTCAAATCCCTCTCAACGTTCTCTAACAACCATGATGAGGTGCCGAAACATGGAAGCTGAAATCCCTGCATTATTGTTCTCTAGCTAAGTAGACTTGCAAGGGAACACGCCTTGAAAACATCTGGTGTTGGGTTGGGAATTAGGACCAGATATGGCCTTACAATGACCAGATTATTGCACATGACACCATTGCCAAAAACAGGGAACTCCTTGTTTTAATTTCTCCAAAAACAAAACAAAACACACATTGTTTTTCTCTAATAAATGTATGCCTTTGTTTGAAAAGTATATCTTATACTGGATAAATAGAGGAAAGAATCAATTTTCTGTGATAAGCATGGAGTAAAAATAAGTATTTCCTATATCCTGCAGAAATTATATGGCTATGAATGTCACTGTAACAATTAACGTTTACAGTTAGCTCTTGTCCAAGCACTATGTCTCTTTGCATACCAACAGCTGAGAATGAGAGATGACATATACTCGTTTTCTATATTCCGCTTAGTAAAAGAGCCTCTAATGAGAACAAATAATCTAATGAGTAGAAATGCTGCCTATTAACACTTTCTGTAAGAAGGAACAGTACCGCTCCATCTTTGCTGTGTTGTAACTTTTAAAAGTAGATAAATAGTAATCCATATAACACTGGTGCATTTTCCCTAAAGAAAGGTAGAGATTAAGTTTTGTTAAATAAAGCCAACAAAACACTGTTGAGAATTGGTGATTTTTTTTTGATTTTTTTTTTTTGCAGACCTTATCAGTCTTGTTCTGTCAGAATACTGAATTTCTTAAGTATTGTCTTAACTGTTAAGAATTCATGTCCTTTTGGTGCTTGGAGCTTCTTCATGCCAATACTTCATGTGACATTAGTAAAGAGTCACTTTCTTCTAACTCTGAACAAGAAAATTTCCTTAGAATAAAGATGCTAACAGTTATCCCTGAAACTATTCTGTCTCTGCCTTGTGATTAGGTCATTTTCTTCAAACCTTCCCAGTTCCCCTGCTGCCTCATTTCTTGACAGCCTTGCTTACCCAGCAAGCCTTTCTCATTAAGAGCTCTTCCCAGAAAAGGAGTGCTAAGACAAGTATGGTGTCAGGAAACAGAGGCAAGTTGCCAAGGTAGCCTCTTGTCATGCAAGTGTGTTCAGTGATCCCCAAACTGGAAAACACCCTGGTACTGAGGAGTCCAAGAGTGACAGGGAAGGTCTGGAAAGAATTGTTTCTGATTTTAGTGGCCATTTGGACCTGCAAGAAATTAAGGATCACATTCTCTATTGAGGTAAATTGGCTGATGCTATCATACCTGGCTAGAAGTCTATAGGAGATGCTAGTGTCTGGGTAATGATCAGCAGAGGTCATATCTGCTGTGCTATGACGATTAACTGCAGCAGCGAAGAGTTATGTAGCCATGTTGAGCCTAGTTATAAACAGCAATATGAAAAGTTTAGCCCTTATAGTGGCAGAGCCAATACAATATTGAAAACACATTTTTGCTCATTTTTAATGACTGTGCCTCAATCATGCTACTCTCCCATTTATTCTTGGATTAACTAGCTCAAAATTCACCAATAGTGAATTCATGGAAAACAAATTTCTAGTTCTTACTCACAGCAATATTTGTGCCAGAAAGTGTTTGCATGCTAACTGAATCAGAACAAAATACCTTTTGTATTATCTCACTGATCATAATTAACTCGCAGTAGGCATATCTAATACCAAAACCAATGAACTGTTTGAAATCCACCTGAGCAGTTGAAAGGAGGAAGAAATGTCATAGAAAATTCCAAATAGTAAACTCCTTTGGAAAACTGARACGTGAACAGAGCTGACGCATTTTCGGTAAAATTCTAATACACATCTCCATGGAAAGAATCTTTCTGTCAGTCCAGGATTTTATACTTCATTTCTAAAGTGATGGTGCATGCTTCCTACAAACTTAAAAGGGCCTATTAATGTTTGAATGTTTAGAACAGTTTCTGCTCAGGCTCAGAGAAAATGGCAGACCCACAGGGATATTGTGGAGGATGAACTGTGGATCAGAAAGAAACTTATTTTGTCTGTCTTGACTGTCTACATATACAGGTACCCAGTGGGCACGTCACAGATCAGAATTTGATTTTTGGATGATGGTGCTGGAATGATTCTTCACAATCTGTGAAAGTAACTTTAAAATCATGGACATTTTACTGAAGATCAAAAAGCAGCTTGTCTTCTGGGACAATCAGGATTAGAGCTGGTCTCTTGGAAACCAATAAAAGCAGCCCTGCTAACTCATCTGTTTGTATTTCTACTGTATTCTAGTAAGAATAAATGGTCTAATAAGTTTTAATAATGAAGGCAGGGTTTTTCCAGAGACACAAAATTCATATGGCTGTGACTACTTTCTATCAAATTCCAGTGGGATTTAGGCCTCTAGTTCTTTTACAATCCTTAGAAAATCCCTTCTGAAGACAAAATATTTATTTTAAAATTTTTTAAATCTACTTTGAAGCTATTTTCTAGTTTAACTCTGTATTTCAATACAATACATAATAAAGATAAGGAAGGAATAATGTAATTATCACCCTATCTCTGTATGTGTAGCCCAGCATTATTTTGTTAAGGAAGAAAAAGCCTAAGGGAAGGATGCCCCCCACAAAGTTATTGTTAAAGGTTATCTAGAATAGCAAGAAAAAATGCAATAAAGTTTCTGTTCAGGATAATTTTTACAAATTAAAACTTATGTATTACATACTGTACAATATATTAGGAACCTCCCAGTTGAAATATTTCATGAGTTTTAGCTCACATGGCAGACCTGTTTGGGCAAAACTTCAACTGGCTGCAATGGGAAAAACTGTCATTTTCCTTCTGGTTCTTTTATGTCAATAAAATGTTTGAAGATCCAAACGGGGACTTGAGGGACTTGTTTTGGTGAAGGAAATTTCCTGGGCACAAGAAGCTTTGACTTCCAAGGTGTGGTACAAAGTATAGTTCAGCCTGAAGAAAAGATGATAAAAGCTTCTAGTTCTCAACCTTGTTACTTTTTGAGGAAAATTGTTCTTTAAAGACCAACATACTTCTAGATCATTCAGATGCTGACTTTTGGTACCCCTAATCTTAGGCTTATATTGCCTTAGGCTATTTAGAGATAAAATAGATTTAGATCTGTTGTTAACATTCTGCAGTGTCTTTTGTCAGAATTGCCTGTAAATGAAATCCTGAACTTATAGAAGCTTTTGTCATCCAGATTTATATACACATGCTGTTTAGATGAAAAACTGGCATAGTGCAAGTTTCCCATTTAATTTATATAAAATCTTTACTTGACCAGCTCAATTACTTTTGCTGAATGTTATAATACTCGCTAAGGGGAGAGCTAGAGCCAAGAATAAGAAAAATAGCTGGCCCAAATGAGCAAGCTATCAAGACTGGCAAAAGGAAAATGTAAATAGCTTCCACTGCTGGGTGAGATTCAAGCTAGAGTTTCTTAGGGTGGCTCAAACATACCATGAAAATGACTGCCAAAATGTAACCTCCTTTTACACTTGGGCATCACTTGGATGCAAATGTTCACTTACGTTTTGGGTTTGGTACTTATTAAGAGCTTGTGAGTAAGGGAAGGACTGGTGCTGTGGATGTTCTTCCAACATGGAGCAAGGAAGATCTGGGGAGAATTGATCTCTGACCCATATCATGAAAACTATCAGTGAGTTTATGAGTAGTCCGGAAGATGCCTCCCAGCACACCTTTTATTGCACATGCATTAGGGCCTTCTGAAATCTTTTGCGGATGTTACTAGACTTAACTAATGTAAATCTTTTTATTCTCTCTTCCACCTAGCCCATCTATCACAAAGCTTCTAAGAACCCTGCTGTTCATCTTATCACTTGTGGCTACAGATGCTCTCGGTTCTCCATCTCTCGGGCAGGCCCTGACCTACAAATGTACTACACCTTTCACCTTATGCCTGCTTCTTTTTTTTATCAATAACCTTGCACAGTAGATCTTGTGAAAGAGTTTTTAGAAATCCAGATAAAATGTCAGCTGAATCTTCTTTAGGACTTTTTCTGAAAACTAGAAATGCATTTTTGCCTCTCCGGGAGGCATTTGGGTTTGCTATTATGTCATGTTTGGAATATTTGACTGTTATATTTTACATCCTGTTTAAATTTATTTATAGTAATAGGATGAATCATTGCACACTGTGATTTAATTTGTCATTCAAAGGGGTCTAAGTTTGTTTAAGTGAAAAAAGTGTTGCGCTTACCTATGCTAGTATGAGTTAGTGGATCTTTGAACTGTTTGAGTAAAATGTCCTGTGACACCAACTTTTACTCTTTACAGTTTGACTTAAAGATATATATTAAATCTTGCCTTTCTGACTTAGGGAAAGCTTTCCTCAACCCCATCTCACACTAGCTGTGCAGTTGACAAGATAGCCACAATAATAATCGACATTGCTGAAACCCTCCTCCCATGTTAAAAAGTGTTAATATTTTGCTTGGAAAACATTCAGTAAGGACTTTGGTGCTGTTTCCACTAACACCTTATCATAAATTACTAACAATGCTTAATGCATGACTAAGAAAGCTGTGTCATTGCTGAGAAAACCAAGAACTTTCCTCTAATTTCATACCATTAACGTTTGACATTTTACTGTATATATTCAGCCAGCCAATTTAAATATTTTATACATAAATTGTTAGGCTTTTTTTTTTTTTTTTACCATTCACAGCCAACTGAGGAATTTTTTTCAGTCTCACATCTTCTATGATATTAAAAAGGAATTTATTCACTGACTCATAAATAATTGTGCAAATAATAAAAGCTGATATTAACAGCAGTTTCTCTATGGAAATGGTGATTAAAGTCTGGTACCTGGTTCTGCTTCCAAATTGTCTGTTAGAAGGAGGGGTCAGATATTTTCTTCATCAAGGAAAGAATACACTTCATAATAAATATCTTTAAAGTATCATAAGGCAGCTTCAGGCTCTAGGTACCTTTGCTTATGTTTTTTACCATTTTATGTTTGGTGCTGTTTGGGGAATATACTAATAAGACAGACATACAGAGGCAGCAAACATGCAAAAATCCCAACAGGTTCTTAAAGGAAGTAGTGATATGTTGCAGCTTTGGAAAGTGTATGGAAAAAAGTAAATACACCAGCCATCTTTTGTGATTTTAAAGCTGAAGTGGCTGGAAAACTAGACGTGATGAATAAAAAAGAGTGGGTACCTGTAACTATCCTGTTAGTTAAGAAAAACAGTCGAATCTGAACATAAAGAGTAAAGGTTCCTCCACACTGCAAATGGATTTGCACTGTTGGTATATGAGGCTGTTACCTTTGTTGTCTGACATTATTGTTGCCATGAACTTCTCCTCTTTCAGGAAAAGTCCTCCCCAAAATAAATCTGAAAAATTTTTAGATACAGGTATCTCTGGTCATATGAGGTTATGGTGGCATCATACAATTTCCACTTTAATGTGCATGGGTCTAAAAGCAACTCTTCAGACTTCTCACCACCCAACAGTCTATTTATGGACCCATCCTGAAGCATCCTGTCATCTTATAAGTGATACACTCTGCAGAAGAATATTTTTTCCTTGCATATCATGGGATTTGCTATAGGAAAAGAATTGTCATAAATAGCTTATTATTATAAAAAATGGCCAGGATAGCCTGGTAATGGAATTGTCTTAAAAAACTGTAGTTCTACTGTTTTTCAGGATTATCTGCAGGTTTGTTTTATTTAAGATTTTTCTCTCCGATCTTTGCTGTGTTGCTGTTTATAAATCAGTACAACATCCAGCTTATCTTGTGCAAGTCAGGTTTTAGAAAAAGTATTAAAGCATTTTGGATTTTTCTTCAAATACAGTACGATTCCAATCATACTTGTATATGCCTGCATCAGAAAAGCCTTTGCTAGAGTTATTGTATTAAAGAATCATATATGAAATCAGAATCAAACCTATGGTTCAACATCAAAATATTGGTGCATTTAGATTTAATATAATATGTTGGAAGTCCACTTATGAGCTTCCATTCTCGTATGCCAAAATCCCAACAAGATAAATCTGAGAGATTTTAGGATGCAGATATCCTAAAGTATCCTTAGATAAAGCACTTAAACTTCGCTGCTGTTTCTTCACAGAACTTCTGAATGGCAGCTTTCATTTCAGGAGTTYGACTTCTTGAGTAGCTGGAATTTCCTGCCAGTTTTGTGTTGCAGTTAGGAAGAGGGAGTTTGGCATTCTTACATGAAACCTTTTATGTCAGCAGTATTTGTGAAAGAGAGTCAGCAGTATAAATTAGTGCAGCTTTGTTTGTGGTCGAATACTGATTTGCTGTTCAAGAAAACCTGGCATTTTAGCTATCTTTTTCATTCCTGTTCTCCTTCTAAAATGCAGACCTGTGGATGTTAACTGGAATGAAATGCCTGACCTCAGTTTTCCTGCAATCCCTAGACTTCAGACGTTAGCATTTATGAAAAATTAGTTTCAAATATTTAACAGCTTTCTGGAGATTCCTTGTACTACTCACATTTTGGAAACCCGAAAACCGTTTCATGCTGCATTGTGTACTGAGGTATAGCACGAGAGGCCATGCTTGCTTTCTGCTGCTCTCCTTGTGCTTTGGACTTGGAACTTGTTTCTTGCCAGGTGCTGATCATCAAGGAACTTTTCCTTGGCTAATCAAAGTGAAACTAAGGTTTAATTGTAATGGGCTTATTTTTGCTCTTTGCTCACTATGACATAAGTGACCTTTCCACTAAAATTATCTTCCTTGCTTTTAACATTGACTCTCTGAAATTTCTCCGTTCCTATTCACTCTCTATCCATGTTTGCCAGTGTTCTGGCCTTGTTTTGCTTTTAGCTGCTCTAAATGTTTCAAATTGTTCTGTTACTAAAAACATGGAGGGGGTTATCCTTTCCTTTCCTTTCCTTTCCTTTCCTTTCCTTTCCTTTCCTTTCCTTTCCTTTCCTTTCCTTTCCTTTCCTTTCCTTTCCTTTCCTTTCCTTCTTTCTTTTTCTTTTAATCTGGTGTGTGCTGTTTCACTTTAGAACAAAATCCACTTCAGAAAGGCAATTTTTACAAGGGGGGAAGGGGAAGAGTTCTAGCTCCTTTCAGCTCTAATCATAATTTGTGTTCAGACACCTTGTGTGGTTTCAGTTGCCTAAACCTAAGTGTTTTGTCCTGGCTGCATTGTTTAAGAGTATTCCTGCCGATTGTTGCTCTGTAAAGGCCCAGAACTCCTGCAGATGCGGTGTGATACCCGCGAGCCCCGGGCAGATATCCCGGGTGCCCCAGAATTCCAAAGTGGCAGGAGATCTCTCTGCTGAGCAACTAAATTGCTCCCCTTGTATTTAACCCTGAAATGATGATCTCTGTTGTTGAAAACCTTCATAACACCTACTGCAGGTTATATTCATCTGTATTTTCTAACTGATTTTAGCTAGCTAGGATTTTCTGAAATCTTGAATCAACTGAAATTGCAAAAATGATAGTAATCTTTAAATATGTTCTGTGTGTAGCTGTTCCATGGAACTATAATCACCAGAAAAAAAGTGAACATTTATCAGTTTCACAGAGCTATATTAGTGGTTGGGGGAAAGTCTGAAAGCAGTCTTTTGGTCCAAAAGCTTGGAGCTGTAGAGTAGTCTGTCATAGTAGTACCTACCTGTATAGCAGTTTACTATTATTTTTTGTCAAATGGTCCAGAGTGAGAACACAGGTTGGGATTTTCAAAAGTGCTGTGACACATGAAAGCATGTCTGTGATGCTAATAGCTGTCTTTGCACAACCATCATAATATTGAGAATTAAACCCTGAATTTGCAGTGCTAAACACAATGCTGATGCAACTTAAGCTAAAAAGGCGGTTTTCTTTCCCGGCAGTGGATGCTATAGAGAAATGTCCTCTTATGAACAGTCTAGCAGCTGGGGAGACATGCTTTATTAGTGCACGTGAGAGAATATTTCCCTAAGGCATGGACTAATTGTTGAGAAAGAGGGCAACAAGGCTTCAGAGTTCTCAGTTTGGAGCTTTTTCCTTGGCATTAGGAGAGAATCTTGGAGCATAAAAAGTAATTATCTTCCTTCTGTAACAAGAATTATATGTTTGAATGGGTGCTCTCTTGTTTTTAGAGAACGAGCTCCAAAGATTAGACTTCCAAGTCTTACTGCCATCTTTCTCAATGACAAGTGCAGTTGGCCTTATTCTAGTATCTTAGAGAAACGTGTGCATTACTAATTCAAATATGAAACATTATTCAAGGTTATTTGCAGCACTAGCATTTCTGGGAGAAATGTTTAAGCTTTTAAAATATTTCCTAAATATATCATTTCCAGAGGAGTTATGCCAGTTGTACACTGCTGAGAAATCCTAATGAAGAGTAGAATCTTGGTTCTTCAGCAGTCAATGGGAGTTTGATAAAGCAGGCTAGTTTATCCGTGTTTCATAGTCTACAATGATATATAATTCCGAGAGCAGTCTGGGTATGGTTTTAACCAATGAAGCCCTAATGGTTTTAGGACCTGTGTACTTTGGAAAGCTGGGGATGCTCATTATTAAAATTTTTTGTTTTAATGCCCAGATTTCCAAATAAATGTCTATTATAAATAAATATGATATAAAATTTTCCATGACAAATTTACACTTTGTGTTGTGACAATGATATGGCACAGATACTATCTGACAAAGTTAAAATCAAACCGTTAGGCTGAGAATTGAAATAGCTTTACCATGGTCACACGGAATTATAAACCAGTGCATAGATCTGGTTCATTTGGCACATTAGTAACACATGTTTTAACTTTAAAATGTTAGAACTTGGGCTTCTTTACAGCTTCTCTAATATAATAATTCATATCCTTGTTTGCAAGTATTTCTCTGTGAGACAGCTGGGGGCTTGACTTTTGAGCTCTTTCTGGGAGTAGATTGGTGAGGTTACTCTGTACTTTGCATGTTCTTCATTATTCCAGCGCAAGCGGTGAAAGTTTCTAGTGACAAGGACATGGTAAACAAAGGCAGGGCTGACTTTGTGTGAAGAGCAGATCCACCTTTTTGTCCTAGTGATGCCCAATGTGGTAGCCAGCAAAAAGCGTGGGACTGATGAAGCAGAGAGAGTCATGCACTTTCTCAAGATGGTGGTTAAAAGCAGAGGGCAGCAGAAATGCCTGCTTACTGCTAAAAGTTAAAATCAATTGAGCTTTGGTGGGAATTAGAGATTTTTGGCCTGGAAAGAGGACTTTACACTCAAGTCTTGCTATCTAACTTGTTCACTGCTGCTTTACATGGATGGGTGTTTCTTCTGCCTGGTGCACTGGGAAGGCAGGGCTCGCAAATTCAGCCACAATGAAACAGAAGCTGGTCATTTGAGCTAGACAAATGTTATCAAGTTGTCTTCTGTCATCTGCTAACTCCCACAGGCCCTGATTAGATACAGGCAGCCCTGTATTTTTAATTTTACTTGATACTTTACTTGACTGAATTTTGACAATTAGTCATAACATTTATGCAGGTTGGCAGTAACTTTCTTGTTTGATATATTGCCTACCCCTTCCCTCATCATAAGCAAAAGTCTCATTTTTTACTGGAAATTTCCACCTTCATCTCTGTTTCTATGCTTGCTTAGAAAATGTACTCACTTTGATTTTAACCACCTGTAATAGGAAAGAGACATTTTCTCCCATTTCTAGCATCTTTAATTTTCTTATATTCAAGAAGGTGAAAAAAAGAGAGACCTACTTAACTTCTGAAGAATTCACTGGTGTTGTATTTAATCCCAGCACCTCAGTCATTCAATCCATTAGAAGTATAAAGGACCTGAGGAAGGAAAGACTTTCATTTCCTGTTTGTATCATTTATAATTATGCCGTTTGATTTTTGTACTGGCCTCCCAGTTTTCATTGGCTCTTTTCGTGCAGGCTGTTTGTGGAAAGGAGCCCACCATGCAGGAAACAAAAGAATGAGAGATAATGATCAAGGAAAACTAAGTCCTCCGAAACCAAAACCAATATTCTTTCTTCAGTGTTACAGTTAGCAAAGCAACAATATTAAATATCTATCTTGTTGACTTCAATAGCTGCCAGTTTTCCCTCAGAAGATTAACGTATTTGTTTGTACCTTGATATAAATTTAGGTGACTAGCTTTAGGTGTCTATCTTTGAAAATTTCAGCTGTGATGGCATCATGACAAGGGAAGTTTGAGTCTCATGTCAGTTTTTGGACAGCTTCACTGGGAAGTTGAACAGGATCACTACTGACCAGGCCAAAAAGGGGAAAAGAATGTGGCTTTCAGGAGAGGTTATGTGATTTCCTGGACAAAGAGGATCACCTTTGTGAAATTACTCTCACTTCCCATATGCACTGCTAGGTCTGTGGATGAACTGTCAAAAGAGGAGTTTTAAAATCATGAGCCTGTATAGAATAACCATGAAGATGTTCTCCTTTTAGTTACAGATTTGATAAGCTTGATGTAGTCTGATGTGATCAAGTGATAGCTAGAAAGTGACAAAGAACAGGTATGGGTATTTGTGAGTTACCTCAGTAACAAGGTCACCATTCTAATCTGAGAAGATATCCCTTATTGTTTTAAAATTAGAGCCACAGTGAAGAAACTTTGAAATTGCATCCCTTAGCCACTAAATTTCCCCACCTCTTTTCATGTTAAGCAGAAATCCAGTCATGTGTGAGAATGGAAAATTCAGTGTTATGTCAGAAAGGAACGAAAATACTGGGAAAATAACCTAGTAGGTGTAGCAATTTCAAGTGAGATGCTATGTCTATTAGAGTTAGGAGAAACAATGGTATGTGAATTATCCTGTAGTTATATATATTGTGTGATAATCGAACACCTGGGAAAAAAGGCACAAAAATGAAACTGAGAAAGAAGAGAAACTTCCAAAAATAAGCATAATAGAGTATTGTTATTACAAAATAGCAGAAATGGGGCTAAATGGATTCTGCAGGCTATATCTGTAGCTTTGACATGAATGATGCTGGGACAATTTTGTATCAACAGAAGAGATGACCTAAGATATGACTCAAAATCATTCTGGTCCTGTTTGGGTCCTGACAATATATTTCACATATCAACAGTTGTTAGATTAATTCTCAGCACAAGTGAATGTATTTTATATACTTGCTAAAGGATATCTAGAAACTTTTAAGAAGCAAATGAAGGAAAATCTGGGGACCAAAGTGTTTTAATTGTAATTGTGCATGTTTTATATTTACATGCATGCTTATCCCTTCAGTAAATGAATGCTTTTTTTCCTGTGTAGAATTTTTCTCTCTCTCCCTAATCCACAATACTTGCATGCCAGAGTGTTTTGCTATGCAACTTCCATTAATATTGTTGTAAATCACAGGAATAGCTGAGATTAATTAGCCCTTTGGGGAAGGGGATAGTAAGCAATTGGCTATTATTTTATTGTCCTATGCATATTATCTGGTAACATCTGATGCATTTTTGAGTGGCAATTTTTGTAGACATGCAATGAGAAATGTGTCTTTTCCAGCCAAAACAAGCATTTTTCTTATACTGTATTTTGAGATGGGGGATGATAATGCTTTTTCAAAGAATAAGTTCTTATTCTTGCAAGAATTTTGCTGAAGCAGTCTATGGATTACCAATATATATTCTATGTAACCTCAATAGGCCAGAGATACTTTTGAAGTATGGACCCTAAATATTATATGCTCTAAAAATTCCAACCAATATATAGTTATGACTTTGAGGAATTAATCCATTATTCAAAAATGATGAGATAAGAAGTTAATAAAGGTCATATTTCTAGTCTCAGAACTGATAATTTACATTTTTATTCCAAGAGAATAAAACAACAGATTGTTGGAATCAAACTATTTTGGAAGAAAGCTGAGTTAGACATTCCAAGCTTGTGACAGAAATTGTTCCAGGTGGACATTCAATATAGAATAATGGCTTAGAACGTGGTAATGGCCAACCTTTGCAGCAGCAGCATAATAGAATTGCAAAGTATCTCACAACTGTATTTATAATGTATGATAATATTAGAAAATGTCTTCTTAAAGGTATCCATCCCACTTTGAGTTATTATTGCTTAAATGGATAAGACCTGGAGCACAGTTTAAATCAGTTAGTACTTGCCTAGAAGGCCTATAAGTAGATCCCACTCCTTCAGCAACATATATGTGTGTGTGTGTGTGTATGTGTATGTGTGTATGCATGTATGTGTATACACACATAAGATTTTGAGAATAATTTTCACATTACTTATTGCCAACTAATGCTCTACCAATAGTCTTGGCTGTCCTAGAACTGCAGCTGGATAATATATATCTTTTCATTTCCTGTCCTGAGCTGCTAACTTTTCTTGTGCAGACTTAATGCTGGATACTACTCTCTATAAAACCAGTGAGAGTTTAGACATGGTTTCATGAGAGGAGGTCCATGTCCTCCTTTAAAAAAGGTCTAAAGGCTAGATTAGTGGATAGCTGAATTGTTCCACAATATATGCATGCATGCAGGATGCTGGGGTTGGGATATGGTGGCCTTCCAGATTCCCTGATTCTAAGAGGAGACTGAACAGGTGTTAACAATAAATAAAAGCAGCCTAAGGGCTGCCATCTGCTGGCTAAAGTGCCCTAACATTGTTTTGCACCAGGAACCTCCGGAGTGCACTCTCTTTGGATCAAATCCTTGGCACTGTCTGCCTCAACGTGCTGCCTAATCCTAGTGGAGAGATGGAGGGGGAAGTGGATGACCTAGAATTTTTAACCGGAGTTTTGGGCACTTCATTTTCTTGTTGGCACAATTTTGCCTGCTTTGTGCCTGTTTTGATGAAAAGAAATGGAGCAAGTGTAGAGAATCTGGTGCAGAGTTTACAAAGCATAAGAGTAGGCAAGGTTTTATGTTTAATTGTATGAATCCAATGCTGAAAGAGAACTCCAGAGATCATCTCAGACAACCTCCTAAATTGAGGTAAGATAATGCATAACTCGATGAGGGTTTTTTGCCCATGCCCAAAAAATTCATTAATAATTTTAAGACTTACTGGGTTTACTGTTTGCAAGGTATGCTGCACTAGCTAGGGGTCACAGAATTAGTGAACTAAAATGTGGAAAGTATGCCCTCTGTTCATACATACATATGTACCTTGCTTGCTCAAAAACTTAAAAGAAATATAAAGTTACAAAGCATGCAAATTTTAAATAGGCCCAGATATAAGGGTTACTTGGGAAGACTTAAACCAGCCCCTTTCCATTTAGGCTTATTGATGCAAATTTTATTAAGATGATTGTGTTCAGTTTTTTTGTTTTCTTAGAGGTCTTATGCTTCATTCAGTGTTCAGGGTAAAAACTGTTCTAGAAAAGAATTTGGGTTAAATATGGAAGGGACCGGCTGCAGTTACCAAGAAAGCTGGAAGGTATATAATGAAGGTGCTAAGGGCAAAGAGAAGATAGCCTGATGCTCAAGGCAGCTGAAGGAAAAGCATGGAATCAAATTTTCTTTCTGTGCTTAGTGAATGTTAGATTACCTAATCTTGTTTTTCCATATGTGTTCACTAATGTCACTTTCAAATATCTGTTTTTTTTCAAAAGTGTCGATTGACTTCAGGTATGGTTATAGATAATGGGAGTTGTACTTTAAACATACTAAATCTTATATAATGCTGAGAGTATTCAGAAATATCAGCACCCAGGTAAGTCAAACTGGGTACTAAAAACTAGTGCGCATGACTGATATTAAATCTTCTGAGCAATCTGGAGTTTACTGGCCTGACTAGAACAAGAAATGCATATGCTTAAGTCTAAGAAAGCAATCAAGAAGGGTCATGTTCCAATCTTTGCAAAATCTGTTTAGGACCTGCAGTTTGGTGCATAATGTTCCCTGAGCGCTGAAATCAGTCTAACATGGCTGTTCTGTGGTTTGGAGAACTAGATACTGAGCTCCAGTTGAACCTTTGGGGCAAGCCAGATTTAGAGCAGAGTGGCTCTGAAGTTTTGCCCAGGTCACCAGAAGACATGTTCATGTCAGGCCTCCTACAGCAGTAAGGCTAAAGCCAATACAAAGTATGTCTATGCTGATCACTTTTACTGAGAAATGCTGTTGGCATGCTAATTTACTGGTTCAAATGTTTACCCAGAAAGTAGAAGCCATGGGTTCTTCACTCTCAATTTTGGGYCTCTCATCTCCTCTCAGGAGACTACTCTCTCTAACCCTTGGCCATGCAGAGTCTGCAGGGAGACACCTTCCACTACTTGCCTTGGAGCTGGGCAGTTCCAAGGCAGCTGATGAAATTAATTTTAGGGACTCATCGTGCAACTGAAGCAGCAGAAATGGGGGATCTGACCCACACTGACTGTTTTTTTTCTGCTTGATCTCAGATCTGCTCCTTGGGTTGATTTTTGTTGGGCATTTTCTATTTTTCTCCATCTCTGCCACTTCTCTCTCCTCAGTGAACACTACTTGTGTTTTGTACTATTCATCTTGAATCAATGGTGTGGTGTCGAAAGGAGTTTGTCAGTCCCTAATTGAGCACAGATTTTCTGCTTGGGGAAGAGAGGCCAGGGAAAACATTGAAGTTAGGGAGGTCTGGAGCCTAATCAAACAAATGTCCTGCAAACACTGACCTAGCTAAGGACTGTAGTAGACATATGCACTGTATGGTCACTCATTGCTTATGATAGTGCCAAAACTAGTCTTAAAAGGTTCTTTGTTTTCCTACTACTCCATCTGGAGTCTGAACCCTGAGACTGATAAAGGGCAGGTGGTGGTGCTGGGCTTGTTAGGACACAAACTGCTGGCTCAGCAAGGAGTTGATAAATGACTTCCCAAGAATAGTGAATTATTCAGTAATGGAATTGAAGAGTACCAAGCTTCCATTCCTTACGCACAGGTCACAGCACTGTAGCATTTGTCTGTATATTATATTGTACATTATTATGACAAGGCGCGATGAGGACTGTTTGTATGTGTGCAATTCAAAGCCCCTCACCAAGGCCTACTAAATAAATATAATAAACTTGTCATGGAGGGCACTTTCATGATTTGTGACCTGTTTTTCCATTAAAATATATTTTCCAAATGTGAAATGAGTGGTCTGAATGAGTCTAGGTAATAGTCTATACTGTTAAGATTCTTGTGACCACATATTGAATCATTCTACCAGGTTGCAAAGTCTGCAAGCCACCAAGAGCATCACCTCACCATATGAAAGGGAAAAAGAGGGAAAAGGAAGAAATGCCTTGCTCTCCGTGATTGCTCCGTGTTTTGCTAGGAAGAAGCTGTATGAGTGTGGTAGTCTTGAAATCAAAAAAATAAAAGCAGGAATGGAAAATACAGGGTAGTTGGGAAGAAACGACTAAGGGATCTTAACCAGTTAGGCCTTTTGCACTCTTTAATTAGGTTCTGTCTTTCTCTTCTCAGATAAGACACTCTTCCTTGGCAGACCTGGGTTGAACAGCTCAGGTATGGGTGGGTAAATAGCTCTGCATTTTATATTCGGTTCCCCCAAGTTTGGGGGGCTTACCAGCTGAATCGTCGCATGATATCCTTTCTGTTTGTTTCTTGAAGAAACTTAGATCCAAAACTCAAGCTTCCAATATCAAAGGGCATGCACAGAGGAAGCCTTCAGCATATGCCTTTAGTTTTGCRTAGATTCTTGTGCCTTAACCTACCCTATGCTACAAACTGTGATAAACAAAGCTTTTTATTGCTTATATATGCATAATTTGATGCATCTACATAGTACCTTGTATCAAGTGAATGTAAACTGTTGTGCAACTTGGTTGCTCCCAGTCATTCCAAAATTTCCTGTTTTCTGTAAACAAATTGCAATGGGGCCTAAGTGCTGTCAGGTCCTTATGAGTTGGTTATCTAGTGTTCTGTAGGTGCAATTTCAAAAGTATTTATGGATGGATTTGAAATGAAGAACAGAATGGTAGATTATAGATCAGTATAAGCAGCTTTTGGTGCATAAAGTGCAGCAGACAAGAGAAGGGAGTTGTTTAGAAGTGAGCATTCAAACCAATATTACTGGTGGAGCAAGGGAGAAGGAAGAAACTTCTGTGTGTAAGTGGGGAAGAAAAGAGTTTAAAGGCCTATAAAAGCAAGAATGAAAATCTAAGGAAGAGGAATATGAAGAAGGTGGTGGCATAGTCAAACCAACAGATCAGGATATGGCCTGAAGCTGCTGGATTTGTGGCCAAATGGGAGTAGAGTAGCTGATGGGAAGCTGGGCAGCATGTGATTATTTTGATCAAGAAGCGAAGGGAGAGAGCCTGAAAATGAGCAGAGCACTTTTCTTGTCTCTCTGACTTGGAAATGTCCTGCAAGATAAGGAGGAAGGATTTGGAAGGCAATTTCTTGCAGCTCTGTGCTGCAGAGATGAATGTGCTAAGGATCCTGTGTTTATTTTGTTTGTTCTGTATGAGGAAAAAGGCCCATTTCTATTACTTCCACAAGTCACCATGAATCCAGAGGCCAGAGTCTTTTCCATGTCTCCAGTCTCTTAAGGAGCGGTATCATTAAACTAGCAGATTGATGTTAAAACTTGTTCTTCAGCAGGCAGATTCACATTCTGTGCAGAGAAGTCATTCGGGGAAGAATAAGCTGACTGTTGCATATTTATAAACCTTTTCTTAAACTGGGATCTCTTAATTCAAACCCTGTAGCCCCAGGCATGTTGCTGGTGCTGATGATAATTTTAAATACCATCTTGGTTTTATGTCTGTAGTAAATAACAAACAATTCACATGTCAAAAAAGGTTTATTATTAGGAAGGGATTTTTTTTCTCTCTTCTGAAGTTTTACCAGTGTGTGAGAACAATCATAAGAATTTGGAGTTAACATTTGTTCTAGAGACTCAGATCAGTGCATTCCCTTGGCTTCCTTTATTAGTTAAAAAGGGTGGAGGAAAGGAAAATAAGCATGTAGCTTAATAAGAAATCAAAACTGATTTGTGAATGTGTGTCTGGTCTGGCTTATTCATGACTGTGATACACATGTAAAATATGCTGGTGGTGCTACACAGTCAAAAAAGCAGCTTGCCAGTGCTGTTAAATTACTATTTATTTCCTTGTAATTCCACTGGGTGTGACATTTACATCCAAATACATCTATCATTTTGTTGGACTTTTCTTTAGCCCTACTACAGCCTTGAGAGGTTATTGAAGTTTCTGCATGGGGGAATGACTAGCTTTTATAAGCCTTTAGAACTGAAAAGAGTATTTTTATATTGTGACCTGACTTGACTTTGCTTTAAAACAGCAAAGCTTTTGTGTTTCAAAGCAAATCTTTTTACAGAATAAGTAAAAGTATTTATAATTTTGTGCTTAAAATTTAAAAAATGTGCTTGTCTTCCTTTAGGGGAAAGCACAGTATGTTTTAATAGCTGAAAATGCCGAAAGTAAATGCTGTCATCTGATATGAGTGACATGATAGGCTCTTCTGATTAGTTTGTATGTATGTGATGTAAATATATGACACTGAGAATGCCAAGGAGTGTAGTAAGGTGCATTTGGATTGTATGTATTTATATCATGTTGAAATAGAGATCAATGGAGTTCCACGGAATTTGCATTTGGTCCCCATATAACCTGAATTGGTCTACACAACCGCGACAATTTACTGAAATGAGTATGTGGCTGGATATGCTCACAGTTGCACTGGAGATGCCCCCGACCACTTCCCACTCTGAGTTTGAGGGAAAAGCCTCTTTTCTCAATGTAGTACAGTTTCCAAACAGTTCTTTCAAGTAACATTAAATAATTATCTTCTCTATAGACATACCATAAAATGGAAGGAATAATTTTGTCATTTGAAATGTTTATACCCAGGTTCTTGAGAAAATGTTGCCATTTCACTCTTATGTCAATGGGAATTATGTGAGTTAATATCGTACTCTTTTTGGAAAGTCTTTCAGATTTTGGTTAATGACGCATTTGATAACCTTCTTAAAGGCCACTGGCTTTTTTTTCAGTAGAAAGTAATGGGTGAGCTGTAGTGTCCGAGGCTATTTTGTTTCTGAAGTATCAGAAGCTTGATGAAAATGCAACGTGACTCATGTCTCATCGCAGGAGTTGAGACCTCGTTTGTCAAATAACAAAACGGCATGGTACACTGTGAACTGAGAGGTTACTTACTAGAGATTACCTGTGGTATATTAGCCAAAGAACAGGTTATGAAATTTAGGCAAAAGTTGTCAGGAAAGATGTTAGGTCTTGTCAGATATCAATCATTTGAAAAAAACAGATAGGCTTTTGAGCACACGAGCCCTTCAGATTTGAAACAGAAGTAGTGAACTTAAAGCTGAGTATAGGTTAGTTCTTTGTGTGAGATTTGCCATTTCAAACTTGAAGAAGACTCTTCCTGTCCAAAAGTATGTTTTTTTCCAGCTGTCAGCTGTTCTTACAAAATGACTATATTTCTCCGCATGCTTTGCTTGCTTATAACCTTAGGGCATCATGAAAAAAAAATTATTTCTAAAACTTAAGAACTGTAGTCAAGCAAGCAACATTTTAGGCCACCTTTTCAAAACTCCTTTTCAATGTCTGCATATATCTTCCATGCCCATCATGCTGATTACATTGCATTACACAAGCTGAAGGAAAAGTACTTTTCTCGCTAGTGAAATATCAACAAACACATGTGGAAACGTATATGAATCTCATAAAATATGCTATAAGCACTAGTGGCCTATGACTGGAATGACTAACAATTATGTTCAAGCAGAACAAGACAAAAGGCAGGAAAAAAACAGGCTGAAAAACCTTCCTTAACTGGGAATGTTCTAACTAGATAATGTAAAGAATTTGAGTGAGTATGAGATGAGGCAGGCTTAGATCAGACTTTCCTGGCTTCTGGTGGTGGTGATCATCCCTAGCATTTTAAACTATTAGGAAGATGTTACTTTTCTCCACAAAATAGTCACAGCATGAAAAGGAGAAGGGGGGAGAGAATGACTAGATTATAATGAGCCTTCTAAGCAGACTCCCCCCTTAGCATCCAAAAGCAAATTTCTTACTAATGTCGGTGGAACTGGAACCACAGTATCTATGTTGTAGTTCCTGACCTGCTGCTGAGACACTGGAAAGAAAGGAAAGGGTGGCTTTAACTGTACACAGTAATCAGAAATCCAGGCATGTTTGGGGTTTGGTAGTGGTAAAACACCAGTCATGCTCCTGAAAGTGACAATAATACTGGCTATATTTCTAATAAATTGTCAACTGCAAAATAATATGTTTAATGATTTTATAGCTGTGTTTTCTAAAATAACAGTCACAGAAGCATCACTGGACAGTTTTCAGGAGCTTTGCTTCTTGTGGCTTTAGAGTGACTGCAGGTTGTTATATTCACGAACAAAACGTCTTCACAGGCAACATGAATTGTTTGAGATTGTGAGCAGATTGAAAGAATAAATGCCTGAGAGCACTAACAGAGTAATTGTTTCCTCTGCCACACTGTAACTCACCTCCTGGCTACAGCATAATTCCATTGCTCACTACTTGTGGTTAATGAGGTAGAAAGGGCATTCATAAAACAATAACAATGTTCCAAGACCATGAAATCTTGGAGTCATCCTAGACTCAGCTTTGTGTTTCCTCCTATGCTACCTATGTCTGCCCTTTTGCTTATCAGTCCCTACAGAACGTCAGACCCTTACAGTGATCCCATCACTTACTCATACTTTACTTATTTCCCAGCATGGCTATTGCTGTTTTTCAATTTAGTCTTCCTAAATCCCTGCTTTGAATTTGAGGTCGTTTAGAGCGCAGATGTGGATGCAAGTTAATATACCACAAATCCATAATGGGCACAAAATTATCTCTATCCAAAGAACAACACATCATGTTTCAGGTTTTATCATATGAGTTGGTAATTAATGGCATCATTAAGCAGTTAAATTTGGATTTGCGCACAGCAAATACACTGTCACATTTTGTTCAAAGAGTGCAAATTTATAATTGTGGCAAAATTTAGCTTTATAAAACTTAACTGAAGCAATGGCAACACAGCTGTGGCAGTGCACAGCTCCATTCAGGCTAGGTGCCTGGGAACAGAGTGGTTTGTAGATGGACTCCTACTTTTCCCTTAACTCTATTAATCTTTAAGACTGCTTAGGTACGTCTATATGAGTGGCAATCACAAAGATAAAATGCTGCATAGTGAGATCCTCAGTCTTGCGCCAAGCGTAAGATCTAAGGTCCAAGCCTCTTCGTTCTGATCATGTAACACGTAATACCTAGAAGGTAGAGCACTTGATGTTTTTTCAGGTTACAAAATCTTGATCCAATTTGTGCTCTCTTAATGGGAAATGCCCTTTTCTGTTCCTGCATTCTGCTTGTTAGCATTAATTGCAGGGTTGAAAAGGTTACAGAGTTGCCAGCAAAATCTTTGGCTTCATATCCTTAGCCACTCACAGAAAAAAACGTAATTTTATTGCAGCATCTTGCACTTTTTATCCAACTGAATATATAGTTCAGCACAGTTTCTGAAACAGACCCAAGTCAAGCAAAATGACTGGTTTGGGACCTACCTGTTTTTTCAGGCCTCCGTAGAGATCTTCTGTTACAGCCATGTTCCTCTCTTTTTCACTGTCTTTGCCTTCTTTATTACCCCTTTCTTGAACAGAATGCTCCATCTTGGCCAACTATATGTGGAGTCTCTCATTTGCTCATTAGTAGAGAAAAAATGATGGGACCCAATGTTCTTGATCTAATTCTTTTTTCAATCTCACACCCTGAACTGCACTTACAACCACAGCCTACACCACTCTCACCCTTTGTGCAACGTGTGCAACAAGTATAGATAAGGAAGCTTGCTAACACTGATAGAGCCACCATCCATGATGTTTTGTCAGCTGTCTAGATAAGAGCAAAGTTCCCAATGTGAAGGTATTTTTCTATAGCAATAGGTGCTACTACAGTATAGTCATATGCAAACATTGCTCCATGCACAGATTCAAGGAACACCCACCTTCCAGCACCTCTATATAGGACAAGGTGTCCACAGACTTGCTGTGGTCATATGTTCCTGCACCTCCGCCAAAATTTTCTCCTACTGTCTTCTCATCCACCCGTAACAGACATTATTTGCTGTGTCAACTTATGTCAAATCCTACAATCTGTGTATCTGCCAGTCTAGTCTACTTTTGCACCTACATCATTTTATCATAAGCATTCACTTCCTTCTCCGCACAGTCTAGGACTCAGAGCAGAGAAGGTGAGTGCAAGAAAAGACAGTTTTCCGTGACATCTCTTCTAATATAACTCTGTTGGAGCCTATGCTATATTGCTGTCTGAAAATGGCACAGTTTAGTCTCAGAGTTTAAGGATGACTTGCTGTAAAAGCTTTGTTGAGCATGGTGTGTGTGTGCGCGCAATGTTATGCTCTCCCCTTCCTTCTCACAATATTTATACCTTGGTCAAATGTTGATGGGCTTGTATGAGAAGAGGGAAAGGCTCTAGAGCTTCTCTGCAAAATGACTTTAAGCTTTTAACACGGGAAAACAGTATTTTCTTCACAGTTAGTAAGAGAGATGAGGTATTTGGCCTAAATTGGTGAAAACCATTTTTCCTTGCTCCAGATTGGCAAACAATTTTGGACAACAGGAAACTCCTAGTGGTGATTTAGATATGCAGGTATACATGATGTAACACAAAGGTGATAACTAATAATCACTTTCTTTCCAAGTGCAGGGTAATTTAGGTCTGTGAAACAAATTTTTCAAATAAGCATGACAACTTTTACATACCTTTTAGTGTGTTTTATTGCCAGCTTAGCTCACTCTGATCACACACCTTTTCAGAATAACAGAAAATACTGTTGACAGACAACTCTCAAATGCAGTCAATATGAAGTTATACAATCATCTGGTGTAAACAATCCTGTTAGGCACTATCAAAATAAGTTACTAAATTACAAAAAGTTTGCAAAATTATAGCATAAACACTAAATGCCAGTCTTAAAGATAATCTAATCTTTATTAACAGTAAATGTAATCTAATTTAGTCATTTTCTTTAACCTTTAGAACACTAGGAGGTTGCTAAATCAGCTATGTGGACAAGATAGCTTCTTAGAAGTCTGCAGATCAAGAAATGGTATTACATGTATCAATAACAGCAGCAAAGCCATTAGAAACTTTGTGTCACAATATTGAAAAAAATTGGGGAATGCTTTACCTGAAATGTAGATCTCTAAAAATGAATACATATGATTTATACAAATCCAGATCAAGATTCTCAAATCCCAAATTTGTGCATTCTTAGCAGGTAGTTAGACATCACTACAATTATGGTCCCTACCTTTATTCATATTTTATCTTAATAATAAAAATATTATAGATTATTTGAGCAGTTATAAGCTTAAAAGACAGAAGCTGAGTGTAACTTAAGCCAGAAGTGATATTTTTAGTATGCAAATTTACCTGTCGCAAAATGACAGGAATTGTTTGGACTGTAAAGAACTGAAAATACTTCTGTAAACATATCCTACAATCACAATGTTCTTTATAAGAGTGGTCTTATTGCTATACAGAGTTGCCATTTTTAAGTTTCAGAAAATAGGTCTATCAAACAAAAAACTAGATGCTTTTTCAACTGCATGTTGTAAAAATACTTCCCTGGAACTCAGATATGCAACAGACAACTTTTAAAGAGTTACATCAGCAGTGTCAGTACTGACTTGACATTAATAAGTACACATCATACTGGAGTTAGTTACATTATGATCACTAATACTGTACACTATGGTCCGTTTGCAGGAGCTGGGGTTGTCCACTAAGAGACAGGCCATCCAACCTGTAAGAGAATAGTTGATGACGCTCTATCTTTTCTGCCAAAAGTTCTCTCCATTCTTTGATGTTTGATAGTAAGTTATAGGAGACGTTCCCCAAATGCTACTGTACGAACAGAATGCTGAAGGCCATCACTACACAGCATACAGCTACGTATGGACTCTTCCGTTCACCTGGGCAGGGGAAAAAAAAAAATCAAACAAAACAATTCAGGCATTACTAAACAATTCTAGGCTGATTCTAGCATAACATGGTAACTATCACACTTCAAAATAATATTCAATAGTTATAGCTGATTACAACTACAGTTGTATACTGGGGAAGAAGATGCATGGGAGTGGGAAAATTAAGATATAGGATAGGATATATTGCTTCATTAAAATTCTCCTTGGCACTGAGAGAGTCAGGAGGCAGGCATCAGAAAGCTGATCAAGTCACCAAATCTTTTCCTGGCTCTGTTCCCAGTTTTGGTTACAGGCAGAGGCTGTTCAAAAGCTGTTCCATGTCAGCTGAGATGTGTAACTCAACGCTGTCTGGCCATGATTGCTGCTATATGCAGCATGCGTCTTCTACGCATGGTAGGAGCCTGCTAACTGGCTGGGGACCTCACAGCTGCCCAGATGTCTGCTTTTTTTCATTGCTAGCGAGACATAACACTGTTAGCATGTGCAGAGAATCTGGTCCCCAGATTTTTAAGTTAGTGATAAAAATGAGCTACAGAATTGCAAAAGTTACACAGACGCATCATTTCTGACTCTTTCAAATTGCTTAGTGGTGTAGTTATCCACAGTAGATGATGGATAAAGGTAAATTTACTCAGTTAACAGACTTATGTTCTGCAGCAGAGGCGTTCAAGAAAGATCTGTTCCTGCCTGTTTGATCCAAAACAAAATATTACATAGGTCGCTTGCTCACCAAGTAAGCTATGAAAAGAATGAACCTTAGTTAGGGAACTGGAACACAATCGCAGCAACATAAGTTCTGTTAACCTGACTGCTACCTATTTACATGGGCATTTCCTCCATTCAACTAGCAGTTGTTTTTACCCCTCTAGTTAAGCATTACTCTTTGTGAATCCATAACTTCTGTCTCTTTAGAGAGCAGAAAGATAGCTTCCTCTACTGGATGGTAGTTCCAGCCTACAAAACTGTCAGGAAGCATTAACACAGCAATGATTCCCTGAAGTAAGCAAATCCCTGTTCTGAAGCATTCGAGGTATAAAGACAGCATCGGAGCTGTTTGCTTTAAACAAAGTTCCATTTCCTTTCTCTGTGCATGGCCTTCCATCTTACTATAAACTACCTTTTCCGAGATGCAGTTTCCAGAAAAGTATTACAGAAGAAAACCTGCCAAGGCTCCCAACTCCAGCATTAAGGTGTAATCCTCAGAAAAAGAGGCTCTTTCACTAGCAGCACTTTCAAATACAGGAGTAACAAACTTCCCACAGCAAAAGAAAAATAAAATACTTGTAGTGACACCTCCCATAAGTAGGGGTGCCTGTCGCAGTGACATTACAAGATGTTGTCATCATCTGGCATATATTTAATTAAACTTCAAATAACTGAATGAATTAATGTCTGTAGTTTCACATCTGTTTAAAATAAATTTTTGAGGAAGTCCACCTCCTACAGTTTAGAGTATTACAATTTTCATATGGGTTTTACTTTCCTGCTCTTAATTTTCTTGAAAGAAAAATCACCATGTGGCAGGATTAAACATGGTTTTGCACAACTTCGTAAATATGTAACCACTTGCTGGTTATTAAAGTCTTATGCGCATGTGAAAAGGTTGTTTAAACATACTGGGTAAGTTAAATGCGAAGGAAGCCAGTAGGCATTCTCATTTTAAAAAGCCAGCACTTTTCTGCATGTCTTTGTGACTCTAACCCAAATAAAATCACAGGGATCATCTTCAAAGCCCACTTCCTATACTGAAGATACTGTGCTGTTTTACAAGGAAATGCACAGTAGGAATGTTAAGATGCTACCTCAGTTCTCAGACAATCTAAAAGAAAATCAAATTAGATCACACCAAACAAGTTGAAACAAAATTAATAAAATGTTTTATATGAAGAAGGGACAAGAGAAGCTTAGTATGGGGCACAATAGTACATGCATTACCTTGGATCCAACAAACACACAACTTCTCAAACTTACTAGATTAGAAGACATTAAATCAGTTATTAGAAACAGACTGTATTATAGATTAACTGCAGTTTTAAACTATATCAAGTTGACAGGGACCTCATAAAACCTTGTCTACTCTTTTAAATAGCTTGTAAAATGGTTTGCTGTACACAGTAAAAAGAAAAGATATGCTTGCACTTTGCTAAGTAAAAAGAAGATGGTAAGGTAAGGTTTACTCTTCAACTTTGAACAAACTCAAATGCAGCTCAGAATTATTTCTGACAGCTGTCACCTTGCCAGAATATTTCAATTACAATATTAAGACTGAACTTTTGGTTCTGCTATGTGTATTATCTAGATTGGACAAAATGTCTGCAATCATTATAACAACAGGTCTTCACAAAAAACTGTTTTCTGCATCAGCATCTTCTGACATGCTGAAAAAAAAGCTCTTTCCTTTCAAAACTGGGAAGGCAGAAAAGGGAGCCATACATTTTCCTGCACATTCAATGACAAACACTAATATCAAAAATTACAAGTACCATATTTCTGCTGTTCATTAACAATGCAATTTGAAGAACAGTGTTTTGATGATAGACTTGTAATTAAAAAAATTTTTTTTATATTCCTTAATGATAAGGCTGAGCTTCATTGTATATTTCCTCTTCCATTTAAAAATAAATTCGGAATAAGGATGAAAATAAATATGACTGTTAATAATATTATGGGAAAATGCCTAAAATCAGATATAGCTGGTCAGACTCCATATAGATGCTGCTTGGCAGCAGCAGCTTTAAGTAATTTAAAAGTATGTAGAAGATAACTAAAGAAAGGAGAGAAAAAAGATTTGTGATTAAATAGAACTTATTCATGCAGTAAAAAGTGCAAAAGATCTTTGCAAATGTAGCTACACAGATGTGAATTAACATTAAAAAAATGCAGGCTTCTGCAATACTGATAACCCCCCCCCTTCTGTCTTCACCAGATTTCATGGATGTGAAACCTGCATTTTTTTAAAATGATGTGTGAGTATGGTTTCCATTGCTACATAGAAACATTATCCTAATAAATAAGTATGCAATAGAAAAAGTATTGGTCTTAAAGTTTTCAAAAAAAAAAAAAATTACCAATCCTGGCGCATTTCCAGAATATGCCCAATAGTCTGTAAAGATAAAGAAATTCGTTAGGCTGTTGATTTAAGAAAAAACGAAGTCAATTTTGACTGATTCATTTTCTTCCTTCCACTTTTAAGCAGTGCAAGTAAACAGAATTTTTTCAACGCTGACACTATTCTCAACATCAGAAAACACTAGATGCCTGCATGGGGTACAGGCTATGAACTAAAAAAACAAAGAAGTACTCTTTCTTTGTCTACCAATTTTTTTCATGCAAGAACAAAGGTACATTTAGGCAGTCAGTGTTCCAAATTTAAAAATTTCATCTGGAATATTATTTTAAAAATAGGAAATGGAAAAGAATTAATCTTTGGATAGGTAATGGACAGAAGACCCAGAATTTCATGTTCTACATTCAAGTGGCCCCAGACAAAAAATTACGCAAATAAAAGAAAGAGAACTGGTAAAAGAATGGAATGGGAAATAACCATTGACAATATTTATATAAGATTTTAAAGCAAGTCTTCCTGCATGTACAAGAGATGGTAAATCTGAGTATTTTAAATGTAATGCTTTTTAGTATCTCTGTTGCATTTCCCTTAGTAGATAAAAAGTGCATTTTCTAGCAAAGCACACTTGTAGGTATATCTGGTTTTATAAAATACTTGTGTTGAAATAAGTTACAAAACAGTTCTCCAGATTTGGTTTTACATTTTACTGAGGTTTACCTTGCTAAAGTCTCTCTAATCCTGCCCCCCACCCAAGAGGTTAATTCTCACAGGTAAAATAACTAAGGAGAAAAGCAGGATTCAAGTATTCAGGGAACATACAAAGGAAGGTTGAGCAAGTATGCCACACAATTTCTCTTTGTAAATAAAATAATCTCATATTGACAGCTCAATATGAACAACAAAAGTGGTAGAGAACACTTTAGAAAAGGGTGTGTGTGTGTGTGT
Organism: Apteryx rowi; assembly: GCF_003343035.1. NCBI lineage: Eukaryota > Metazoa > Chordata > Aves > Apterygiformes > Apterygidae > Apteryx > Apteryx rowi. The sequence continues at coordinate 145,741 of NW_020449531.1, read as the reverse complement.
GTGTGTCTGTGTGTGGGGGTGTTACCAAAGAATCCTGCATTAGAAGCTATTTTTTTCAGCTATTCAAATGGTGGTCAAAGCTGTGTTGAGAGCTTGTCTACAGGATGGTTTCTTTTGTAGCCTGGCTGGTTGCAATGCAGGAAAAACATCTGGATTCATATAATTCATCAACTAAATATAGATTTATGAACTGTAACATAACAAGTTGTTTTCTCCTTCTCCTGATATGTTGTGATCAGCAGTAACTTCACTCTGTGTTATTTGTGGAACTGTATCTACGACCTGTTGTGATGGCAGTTCTCGAGGTGCTTTCTCAAAATGCTTTGAACCCATCTCCACACTCGTTTGATTGTCTTCCCTCTGTTGTTCTAGGGCTTTGGCAATAGCATATTTTTTTCTGATTTAAAGGCAGACATGCAGGTTTGGGCTGTTTGCTTCTGTGTACTTCAGCAGTTTGCTTATCTTGCATTTTGTTTTCGAAATTCTGTGTTACTTAAATATGTTTCTAGCTGCAGCTCCTTTATGGTTTTAGCTCACTTCAGTGTCTACCTTTTTCCATCTAGTGATCTCCCTTTAGTYATGACAGTATCATTTTTCACTTACTGGGAAGGGCTCGGGGCTCTGGTGTTGAATAGACCAAGTTCCTACTGCAGAAGAGCAAGAACAGCAGCTTTTGTAAGCTATTCTTCATTTCTAAATTTTTGTTTCTGAAATAAGGAACTGGTGTCAGGCAGGTCAGAACCAAGATTTCCAAAAGGCAGCAAGTGACTGAGGTTTTCTGAAGTGAAAGTAAAATGTTTTTTGACCAAAATATCTCTTGTTGACCAATTCATACCTAAAGTGTTCTAGCACTTGCATTTTTAGAAAAAATGTTTCCTTTTGTGTTTTAGATCTTTTTACCTCAAGTCCAGAGTATTTCTATATAGTCAAAACTCATTTTTCTGCTTTTATATAGCTCCACAATATTTATATAGCTCCACATTAATTCCTGCATGTAGATGATCACACTTTTCCAGGCTGAGAAGTTATACAGTGAAATAACCTAAGGACATCTATGCACTTTTAGAAGATGCATGCAAGTAAAAGGGTATTCACATACAAATCTTACAGAGCAAAATACACAGCTCCATAGTTCTATGTAAATGGTACTCAAGTATTGAAATAGTTATTCTCTGTAAAATTAAGATTTACAGATCGCATTCAGCAAAACCATCACAAAACTTCTATACCCCAGCAGCTCATGTTGTCATCTGTCAAAAGCTTGCCTAGGAAATCAAAAGAAACAGAACATTCCTGTCCTTTTCTTATGCATACTTAAATAATTTTATTTGTGAGAAAGAATATTATCATCTCCTTAAAGCAGTCTACAAATTCATACAGTTTGCCTCACAGCCTCAGCAAAGCTTTTTCTTTGCCATTTTGGGTTTTTTTTTGCACTGTGTTATAATTGAAGTATTGCACATTGTTCCTAGCTCTCCAAAATCTTCCAAAAGTGCATTCTCTTGGTCTCTTGCAGCTGCTTAGGTGGAATTTAAAAAACAAACCCAGGGCTTTACTGCTTCATAAAAGCCAGTTAGCTTCATCAGCCATGGTAGGAGAGTCTCCAAATCTTGTGAGTTCAGGAATCAGAAGACAAGAGCTCTTTGCTGATGTCATTAAACCAACTAACTGAAGAGTCTTGGTGGAAATATTGACTTTTCCCCTTTTCATGTGGAAGGTACAAAACAGTGAGAATATGGGTTTCATCACCTGCCCTTACTGCAGTCAGCAACTTCAGATTTTAAAGTAATCATCGACACCGTGAGGTCTGACAGCCCTTCCTACACATAACAACAGCACCTTCTTAAGAGGCTTCACCTGCCATCAATATAGACCAGTAGATCTGTCTGTCCAAATTGTTAGCCTCTGAGCAATAGCGAACGGAGATCTGAAGCTTCTAAACAGCTATAAACACAACTTCTCGGTGCATCTGAAAGCTCACGTGGGTAGAATAGCCTGTGCAGGCCTTTTGCTCTCCTGACTTTTTCCATTACTGTTCATCTCAGGTCCACAGCATGTACCTATGCTCAAGTCTATAATGATCAAACCTGTTTGATCATTATAAAAATGCTGCTGCCTTGAATGAATCTGCTCCAAAATGACTCCTCCTGAAGCAACTACTCAAAGTAATTGTACTGTTCCTTATTCTTTCCTTTAATATTCATCCTCATCCTTGTTCTTCTGATGCAGGTGGAACATGTCAGTCTGGCTTGCAAACCTGAAATTTTCTGGCAGACACAACTCAAACGTGTGTGACTTGCCGTGTATTCCCAGTTTTCAGAACTAATTTAAAAGTGCTGATTGTGAAAGTGGCGTTGGTTATCTGGAGAAAAAAATAGCCCAAAAAAGGTGGGGGGGACCCAATAAAGCACGAAAGGATTAATAGGATTTTAATCTTTTTATGCAAGACTCAGAATGCTGCAAAATATAGCTGCCATGTGTTTACCAGGACAATCCCACTGCAATTGCTGCAGGGAGTGTGAGACATACCCTGCTGCAATGCTTAAGGCAAGTCAAAGGAAATGTCTGCTGCATAGAAGCTAACACATCTTTCTGGTTAGCAGTAAGGAGAAAGTTATGTTGTGGTATGCGTTCTCCTCTAGTGTTAGTATGAAACAGTAAATCTCCTCTTGCTTTGCTTAAATGCTGTTACTCAGGACAAAGCACATGGAAACACTCAAGACACTTCAGGACTTCAGGGAATATGAAGGTTTAAAATTCTGTTTGGCTTGGTAGGAAAATACATAATATTTTGGCAGAAGTCCTTGGGATGAAGTGCAACACTATGAGGATGTGTGACATCACTTTGCAACACAGCTTCTCAACCAACAGAAACATGTTTCTTTACTTACTGTCTCAACAGATTTAAGTTTTTACCAAGTGTACTATTTACTTAGTCAGAAATATAGCTAATAACTCTTAACATTTCTCCTTTCTGTTACTTTAATATTTTATTGCTACTTTTTATGCTATTAATTTAGAGCAGGAATAATAAAGTAAGATCTTCTCTGTGGTAAGATGAAATATCACTAGAATTTATTTTATCCAGTATGTCTAGACATTTCCCTTTAAGCATGGAATATGGTAGTGAAGAGGGACAGGGTTTTAACAGCGTATGAGTTCCATATAAATATCTACCATTCAGCAAACAAAGTTCATTGCTTCCATGCCAACGTTTTATTCTCCAGGACAAAGTAATCTATATCTATCTATCTAAAAAACAAAAATAAAAGAATATGTCCAACATCTAAATAAATACAAACGTACAGATCAAATGCCCAACTCCTACACTGTGTCAGCACACTTTGAAAACATTTTATGAAGAGACTTGAGACAGATTTGCCTCAAAAATAAACAGAGTAGCTCCAGATTAAAGGAAATATTTCTTGCCAAAAACAGCACTAAAATTTTAATCAGTAAAATAAATGTTCCTACTCCTTACTGTGTACACCTCATTGACTACTGTGTTATCTTCCATTAGCAAAAAAAAGCCAACCCCCAAAACCAAAAAAGCAAAAAACCCAGAAACAAAACCCCACAAACCCACAGTCCTTAATGAAATCATCCCTTCTTTCCATCTTCACTGTGATCAAAAGAAATCTCTCATGTCAATGGTAACCCTATAGCCTTATGAAAAAAGGACACAAACATTTTCATGTTAGTACTCCCAATGAAAAAAACTAGCGCCCTCTGGATATCTATATTGTAAGCCTCATGCTAAAAAAAAACCTTCCAAAAATGAATTACATGAAGATTTTTAGAAGACAAACCCTCAAAGTCCTTGCTATGGCAAGGATCGATTTAAAACTTGGTACTTTTTCTGAAACGCAAATGTAGAAGTGACAGGAGTTGCTGAGGGAGATAACATTTTATTTAACGGCAAATGATCTGGTAGAAAAAGAGGACAAGTTAAAGACTTAGAGGTCAAAAGCTTGTCCATCTTTTCCAGCTTTAATAAATTACCCCCTATTTTTATAAATATTATCTCCTTTACGTTGACCTCAGATGACTTTATTACTGAACTGCTACAGATGGCCTCAGTGGCTTCTAGGTCAAAATTGCCCAATCATTACTTTAAAAACAAAGCATTTAAATCACAGTCCTGCCTCCTGCTCATTGGATTCAATGCCAAGTCATATTCTTTTTAGCTCAAAGAAAACTGGTAAGCCAAGAAGTGAATGGGTATTAAAAGCGCAAGCGAGGCACAGATTTGGCCCTGTGGATCTTCCCATTCCCCATCACTCCCAAAATTCTGCTGCTGAGCAAGCTAGAGAAGAATCACTTTGCTGTTTTACAGCAGTATTGGTCCAACAACATTAACCATATTCCAAGGGAACTGGGAATGCAGAGGAGAAAAAGGTTGGTCATCTAGGGAAACAGACTTTAGGAATAAAAGTGAAAGATGTAGTTGCAGTGAAAAGAAACTTTCCAAAGCTTTTTACAAATTCCTGAATCTTGGAGAATGCAAAACAATGATTTTAAAAGAGACTATAGAGATAAGGATAGTGTTGCATATTTTTAAAAATATTTACCATTTTTTTTAGTTACAGATTATTGCTGAAATCCTGTTTCAAACTTGTGCATCCAGAACATGTAGTTAGTAGAATAAAATGGCCTTTACTGTTAATTTTTTATACTCCAGCCTTAAGAATCAAAAATAACTGTAGTCAGAGCTGTATGTAGGGAAAAACTGTTTCCTTTCTGTTACTCATTTTATATCTTTAAATAAGCATCTAAGGAGAAAGCGAGTTGCAAGTCTAGAGAAATAACTCTAATAAGGCAACATTAGCTGGCATGTTATTTAATAAATGCTTACCATAAAATTGCACTAATTGCTTGTAAATACCTTAATGACTTCTACAAGAAGGCACAAAAGGAAGATTTTATCTCTGAAGATCAGAGAAATACAGTATCATTGACTTAATTTTTCAAATCTTAGGATAGTCCTACATAAAGGATTATAAAGCTTGTAATATCACACATTCTTAAAAGATACTATGACTAAAACATTGTAATTACAACTGAACAGTTTACGTATTTTTAAAAGTATCAGACAACATACCCAGTTTTATTTTTGTCCAGTAAGCTGGGAGCCAAAGATCTGATATAGGCACAGGTACATATTAGCAGCAAGATTACAGTCAGTAGGCTCTGAAAGTTGAAAATGGCAGACTAAGGAAGAAAATCAGAAAAAAAAAAAATTACATCTTTGCAGTACAAAGTCTCCCTCACTGCATTAACTGGAGAAAATGATCCCTTAGACAATACCTATTAAAAGCAAAAGAAAGCCTATGCTGCCAATGAGCCAACATTAAACAGCCGTTATTTTGCCCACAACGGTGCAAGAATGAATTAGAGCTTTTCCTTCTGAATCCATCCCAAGAAGGGTAAAGAAATAGCAGGCAGAATGGTCACCTTACAACTCTGCTCCCAGGCACCTGTTCCAAGGCCAGTTTGTGGAAACCCATTATCAGCAGGCTGAGTTACAGAAAACAGATGTTCCTGCTCTGCCAAGAATAAGTGTAACTGCAAGCTGCATCAATAGAATATGGTAGTGGTGAACGTGGAGGGGAAGAATATTTGACAACTAAAGCAGTGGCAGCCAAGACCAAATAAATACGTAGAAGGACTGTTAGTATATTGCTTTATGAAGGTTACAGCCAAAATTCAACAGATCTGTAGGAATATATACAATTAACCCCCCCTTAACTATAGAAAGACAACCAATTAATTTTATTTTCAAATCATCTTTTGTTTTGAGATTTAAAATCCTCTTTGACATAAATACATTTTCTTCAAGCTGTTAATTATATGGAAAATGCTGGACAAATAGAGAAAAATGCTTAGGATAGAGAAGTAAAGAACTATTGTTTGAAAGCTAACTAATCTGCCTACTGGGTCTAAACAGGAACTGTTCTTGAGAATCTACTACTGTATCTGGCTATTTGCAGAATTTTAAAATATCAGTAAAATTCTGTGAATTATTTCATGGGATTATTTTACTTTACTAAAGCGTGAGATTTGTGTGGCCAAAGTGTTCTTTAGTCATCAAACTATAAACAACTACCACTGCTTACATGAAGCATATCTTTTCTAGAAATGTAAACGTTATAAGAGAGCAGGTGCTCACTTAAGAAAGGCTGTTATCTTCAAAACCCAATGCAAAATTTGGAAAAGTCAGCTGATGTTCATTTTCTGCAAGTGTCACATCACTACTCTAATTAATAATACAGGAGCAACCTCTGTGGTCTTTTTTTTTTTCAATAGGTTCACTGGAATTTTTAGAAGAAATATTTGTAAACTAGTCTTTGTGATTCGTAGTTTCTAATAACTAGTCCCAATCTGAGACTTAAGTTCCTTTTATAATGTGAAAATGATTCAGCCACACAAACTGTAGTTTTATTGTTTTTTACTTAGTGTTCCTCAACTGACATTTTGGTCAACTTAATAGCATCAGGTATTATGCTGAACATAATAGTACACTAGACAATTGCTTATTGGAAATTGCCTTATTTTCTCTTTGCACAGTTACCCTGATTTTCAGCTCCTACTTATTTTAACTCCAAAAAAGGCAAAGCAAATGGAATAAATTCACTGTTCATTCTGGGATTCTGCATTGCTGATGAATTCCTATCTAAATGCCTCATTTTTCATACTGCACAACCCAGATGGCTTTGTTATGTAGTACTAAGTGTAAATACTTCACACTTATGAAGGGATGTTACATTGCAGTTCCCTTCTTCAAGCAGAGAACTAAGTGGGATCTGTTAAGAGCACATCAGAGCTACCATTTCCAGAGCCAGAGGCACATCTCTGTTGAGCTGCTACATCGTGCACTTTCTTCCTATGCCACAAGATTCTAATCTTTTGAAGATCTAAGAATCAAAATTTTCTAAAAAATTAAGCAAAAAAATTTGATTCACAACATTGCACTAATAGCAAATTAGAAAGAAAACCAAACCCACCTTTGCTGACATGACAGTCTCCATGAGGCAATACTGGAACATGCATACAACTGCATGTATTAGGGCTAAGTACACAGAAAAATACATGCATACAACTGCATGTATTAGAGAGGGCTAAGTACACAGAAAAATTTAAATGTCTAGGTCAGTGTGGTCCAACAGGTCACCCTTGGGTGGGGAGCTAACCATTGAGAAGGAAGAGCTTGCAGAGGCTCATGGAGCAACTGAACAACTGTCTCTGCAGCCTGAACGAGAAACGTGAGCATCCTGATAGTGCATACAATCAAGCACAGTGGGGAAAAGCCTCCCTCCCGCAGGGTTAGCTGCCTCAGAATGGAGGCAGAGTTCTCCCCTTTACTTCTCTCTCCAGCAGGAACAGGTTCACATCAGCCTCCTCTCTGCAGAAGCCCAATTCTCAAACCAGTTCCCTCCCTCCTTGTGCCCCATGACAGTAGTCTGGGAAGCAGACAAAAAAAAGGGGGGAGGGGATGAAAGGCTGATTACTAGGATGTAAAGAGAGATGAGGTAGACAGTGGATAAAGGCAATGAATAGATGGCAAATACACATAGCAGCTGACATGCAAGAAGGTTTCTGCTCTGAGGGAGAACATGGAGGGGGGACAGTACACAAGTGGAGTGGTGATCCACTATTCAAAGCCAGCCCTCAGGTCACCAAGGTGAGGATACCTGCTTTTCTCCCAAAGACATTAGCTAAATCATTAGTTTACTATTTTAGTTTAGCTAGCTAAGTTGTTGCGTCTGCTCTAGTGCCCTAAGTAATGGACAGATTAATGGCAATGGACAAAACACTGTTCATCACTCCCAGTGGCCTCTTGCCTTTGCAACAGGCACAAGTTTTTGTGCCTTCAGAAACCAGGGAATGCTCAAATCCCTAACAAAGTTAAATCTTGCCACCTATAAGAGGCAGCATCTCCTGGCTCCTGCAGGTCTAGCAACTTAACAGGGCTGGAACCAAGAGTGGCTGCCTCTCAGCAAAGCAAGCTACTCCCTAACAACTGATTAATTTGATCTGTCCTCCGGGAGAGACAGCTGCTCTCAACATCACACAGCACAGTGCCTGCCAGAGCTCAGTTCCCATGAATTCCTGTAAGGCATCTACTGCAGCTGCTTCCCAAAAAGGCTTGCGGTATAGGGTACTTAAATACACAAAAATGGCAGAATGGCACACTGCCCCATTTACCTCATCTTAAGCACTGATTGTAAATGTATACTCATGAAATGTTTTATTAATCAATCAATAGGGGCAGTATATACTACAAAGTTCTTTGTTGGACTTTTTATGTGTTTCCCTGATACATAGCTTAGGGCATTACTATAATTATGTATGCCTAAGGATTCCACTGAAAAGTGCTTTGAATTACTCATATAGTCACTCTAAAAGGACAGTCATGCATATTTAAAATTTGTTTACAATTTTAACCTGGAAATTAAAATTTATTTCTAAATTGGATTGCCTTAAATTTTGCATCTGAAATAATTCTTACAGCCCAGCTAAATTTATAGAAAAAGGCACTTTACATCCAACTGCTTGAACAGATGTAATTAAAAGCTGCTGTAAGTGTCATACATTTCTTGGGATCCTTTTCACAAATAGCTTAATATGTTAATGCAGGATTTCTAAAATGTAGTTAGTAATGTAGGTGGGTTGCAATTCTTTTGGTTAAACTAGGCTCCTCTGATCTAGAAGYAATGTACTGGAATTTTTCAGAATGAGTTAACTGGCTTAATGTACATCCTGTGAACCTAAATCCTTTTATAAAAAAACTCTGGAACATGAAGAAGCTGATGCTGCCTTTTAGACTTTGTCTACATGCTGGTGAAAAGACAACTAACTTCCCAATGTTCTGACTGCAAATGCAGAAAACAATAAGCACTAGGATGTAATTCCGATTTTAGACAGTGAGTGTAAAGGGTGGCTTTCATTATATATGTTTGGATTTTCTACATCTGTATTTGGCACATTTCTGACATGGTGGAAACACCCTATTAGCTATATTCTATGTTACTTAAATAATTTTATATATATATATWTTTTTTTCATGTACTGTCTCCAATTATTTGGGGAACGCTATCACATCACCTTAAGCACTAAGGAGGTATTGTATTCAGCAGAGCTTGCAAGAGCAGGGGGTTTTTTTGTACATCTTTAGAAATTTAAGACCATGCATTCTGACATTAAGAGCTACATGGCCGAAGGCTCTTTTAAATCCTTCCCAAAATTATAACCTAAAAATGCCCCAATACTATTTCACTTGTCATATCATCCAGAACAGTCTTAGTAAAAATAATTCCATATAATACACAGAAACAAACACAGAATAAATATCCTCAAAAGTTCTTGAGTTCAGATTAGCAGTGATGGTATGTATTAGAAATACTTACGTTACTAGATGGTAGTTAAAAGAGCAACATTATAGCTTGAGACATTTGAATGTTTCCTACTTGATGCCTCACCTAAACCTTGTAGCAGTCTGCAAAGAGGACAATGAGGTGTATCAAAACCTCCAGACAAGACAGGGAATTCCAAGGAAGGAAATGGCCTCCAGATCACCAGTTGCTTCTGGAAGACTAGATCAGTGGGTCTGCTACAACATAGTAACAGGAAATGGTTTGACAGCCCCGTTTTTTGGAATGGGGAGAGGGGGAAGGAAGAGCTTGGAGATGGAGTATGAAAGAGTCTTATTATTTAAGTTTTTAACATACTTCAACCAGTTTTGGTTTAGAGTGAGAAATTTCCCATGTAGCAAAAAAGGGAACCCTGCTGGGCCATAACATTTGCACAGCCCCTGGAACCTGATTATAGGCAATGTTATTAGTCCTGCAATTTAGTCAGCACATGATTTACTACACTTAAAAGGCAGCTCAGAGTTCTGGTTCTCAAGGACTCTTGTACTTCAGGAGAGCATCTTAACTCAATGAGCATGTGCTGAAAAGAAGGGCACACTCAGATGAGTGTCTAAATTTTAATGACACTGGGAGATGGGTATTCAGCCTCAGCAGACATAGCAATAACAGATGCACTGGTCCTAAACTTTTTTTCTGCAATGAAAATACAGTATTAGATTTTGGATATGACGGTATCTATCTCTGCACTTTTTATTTACATCTGGAACTGCATTTGCTCAATCTCTCTCATACATTCTCTGACTCAGATACGGTTTTTTTCTGCGTGTTTGGAGAAAGCACAAAAAAATGTGAACCACTTAGTGAATTTAATGACGCAACACTTTGATAGTACTATAATAACTTGTAAGTTTTGATGCAACTCCACATGCAGGAAAGGCGTGTGGAATTTCCCCTTGCCTCATGTACTTTTGTTTAAAATAAACCACCTGTTTTCATGGTTCTAGGAAAAATGTATGGAAAATGTCTAGGAAAAAAAACCAAAAAACAAAGAGGAGCACATAAAGCCCCCACACTCTATTCTCATACTCTGCTGTCCTCCTGGGTTGGTAGAAGGCCTAAAACAAAAGCTTTGCCAGTTTATCTCAACAGACTTAACTCTGAAACCAAACCTTAATCTTCCCTAGATTGTCCATATTTACAAAACAATTATTCTATCACTGATAGCAGTGTGAGCATCATTTTGTCTGTTCTTGAAAAAAAGAGTCATTGCTGTGCCCAAGTTTTTAAACTTTGCCACACAGTTACTGTTGTAATCATTGATTTATTATGTGGGCAATATAGATAAAATATTGCGATATTCTAAAGAAACAATAAGCAAATGTATCTAACATGCTGCAGAATGTGGAGTCTTTCTAGAATAGCATTATTTTCTCTCCTCAATATTAGAAATTGATGGATGATTATGTTCTCTGGAGGCAAAGAAACAAAYGCTAATATCTGATTGTTTAGTTGTATCTCTCCTGTTAAAATATGAGCAAAAGCTCATGTTGTAGTTAAACTGTAGTTAAGCACGAGCTGATAAAAATGTAAAAGCCTATATTAAAATAGTACAGCTCAGAGGTACTGTTCAAACCCCATCATAAAAAAGTAAAATCAATCTATATGAAACTTTAATGAAGAGGCCCTTAAAAGGCTAAAAGAGAAAATGCATTTTATCAGGCTTTCCATTAGGTACCGCAGTTCTTAATTTTCCAGTATAAGTCAGTTTTGGGGACTATAAAGTTGGAAAATCTAATGGAAATAAAATACGTAGGACTACTCCCAAGCTGAAGGTCAAAGTAATTGCTAAAAATTAATTAAAACATGCACATAATTATACATTTTTCCAACATATTCTGAAATAATTTATTTTTCCTGTCCAGCAGAACAGAATCTCATGCAAATGATCAGAAAATAAGCATTTGTAAAAGGGGCATGCTAATTTGAACTATAAGAAAAATACAAAGCTTGCCAATCTATTAAATTTAATGGGATCACTTGGCAAAACTACACTGAAGAACTAAGTGAGGGTTGTTAAAACAATACTGGTTCGTGCTTAATAAAAAGTATCTAAATACTGGTCTAGTTAGCACATTGGGTTGCTCCAGTATGAATTTGGTTTAAGTTTATCGCACATTCATTGCAATATTTAGTTTCCAAGGAGTTTAACTACAATTTTTAACACTCATTCACATCTCTTCCAGTGTATAACGGTTCTGTCTAACATACATTTTTTGCATTCATAAACAATTAGGTTAAGGCTCTATTCGAAAAACAGTGCATCTTTCCTCTAGACATTTATTGAAGAAACATGTTGTCTAATTACAGTGGCAAATACTGTGCATAGGAACTAATGGGTATGCTTTTCAGTCAACTGAAGACTAATACATCTGTTTAAATTATAACCAATCTTTTTAAACAATAAGACAACTCATTAACAAAATTAAACAGCTGTTGTCTTCCACAAAAACTCTCAACTGTAAAACACAATCTTTTTACTGTAATTTAAATCCATAGAATAGCATTGAAATGACATCCAGGTGACAATGTTGAAAGTTCATGCTCCCTTGAATTCTTTATTTTTTGCCCTGATACCTAGACAATAGCTTCAAAACTGCACTTTTAGTGTGACAGCTAGCAGATGAAGCATTTCCCCTAAAAATTTAGAAGAAAAAACAACAAAGAAAGCTTAAGCTTTCACTTATCTGGGTTAACGTAACACTTGGGTTTGTATGTCCAGGTCTTTATTCAATAAATACGGATTTATGTTAGATGCAGTGGTAAAAACTTTCTTTTCTTCCAGCTCTTCTTCTCAGATTATATATGGTTTGCAATTTTACAGAGATTATTTTCCCTCTCTTCTCCCATTACATAATAGGAGCTATTTCTATAATTCTCTTTTTAAGAGACTGAAACTAAGTATGTTATCCAGAGTAACAGGAAACGAATAGTAATTTCTGGAACTATAAATAGAGCGGGTGCTATTCATCCATTGCCACAGAGCTCTCTAAATGGACATAAATCTTGACTTCTAGCACTTTTGCCACTCCTCTGTTAAAAATCTGTACATTAGAGATTTCTAGGTGTACTGAAATGGAAGGAAAAAAATTGTCCCTGTACAAGAAAAAGACATCTCCTGTGATAAGTTCTGGCTTTTCTTGCTGTTCAATGAGAAAATATGGCTAATTATAAACATTGACTATCTTTGTGCTTTCTATAATTGAGCTGCACAGTTCCTGTCAAATTAGATAACTCTTGTGTCTCAAGTTGCATACCATATTGCTTAGTTTCTTTTTATCTCAAAATTACCAGAGAATCTGGTAAAGGAGTAGTAAAAATTTACTTTGTGAATAAAAGAGTTAACATGCCAGCAGATTTAGAATCAGATCATACCCTTCTCTAAAAAAATTAGTGTCTGAAAAGTCTGAGACGAAGAGCTGATTTGTAACAGAAGTGCTAAAGGAATTTGAAGATGGACACAGGATAAAGTCAAAATTCTCAAACAGGAAGATACTGAAATATTTTTGCTTTGTCATATTGGATATTTTGACAGAGGATATAGCTAATATTCTGTCAGCAGGTGTTTGATACCTTTAAGAAAATAATGTTACAGTGAAAGTTTTACTATTGTACCAAAATTGCAAGCAAGAATCAAAACCTATCTGAAGGTTGGCTCCCTAACACAAAAGAAAAGAAGCACATGACCTCTATTTGTCTGAATGTCTCACATCCCCACAAAAAAACCCAAAAACCTTCCACAAAGCTGATTTGCAGTCCCACACATCCTTACAAAATGCCTAAGAAGTTGCAGCATGCAGTAATGGGATAATATCTATTTTCTGTTCTAAAGGCAGAGTAAAAGGTATCTCTTATAACTTATCTAAGAATTAGAAGAATAAAAACATGTATACCATAACATTTATTTCTTCTTGATATTAGAACAATCTCTTTAAAACATGAGAAAAAAAATTATTTCTTTTGTCAGGAAGAAACATATTTAGTTAGTCAAGAAATAAGGAAAAACTCTCTTAAGCCTCTGATGTCCCTGGCTCTGGGCAGGCACCTACAGTGCTTCTGCAGGTCTCTTGTTTGGCAGAGTTCAGGTGCATAGTTTGAATTTTTAGCATGTGTAAAACAGGTAACGTTATTTTGCAAGATGCCAGATGGTTCCACCATCTATCCACACTTACAGAACTGAAACTGAAAATTTTTCATGGGTTTGAACACCATGCTCTGTGCACCAGCTGGAAAACATATCCCTCACTTGCAATGCTAGCTACTTGCAATGGGTGCACATGTTAACTAATGCTGTAGCCAATCATCAAAAAATAGTCAACATGACAATATCATTTTTTGTTTAACTCGGTAGAAAATCTACAGTCCCTAATTAGCCCATTTTTATCAAATAGCCTGTGGCCATGTGATTTTTTTCCCCCCTCTTCATGTTACTATTGAATAAAATTTAGATGTTTAATAGTAGATTGCCAAAGATGTTTAGTAAGGCCTGTCTGGCACTCAGTGAGAACATGGTTTCTCACAACCGATTTCATTCCTGGACTGTACAGTTCTGTTGTAAAATTTGTGAAAGCAGACTGTTTGCATCCTACTCTTCCTACATCAGAGTAAGAGATGTATCTTGCAGTGATAAAAAAAAAAATCCTGTTTCATAATTATAGAAACAAAATATTGATAATACAAAATATTTTCATGTCTTCTCATACTGATACTATATACTGACACAGAAGTATCTATACTGAGTACATCAAGCAGTAATTCACAACATACTCATTCCCCAATAAGATTACTATTTAAATTTGTAGTTCCAGAATATCCCAGATTTATTAAGCACTAATACTAAAGTAGTAAACATCATACTTCTCTTCATCCCTACCTAGCCACACCGTCTCCTATTTCTCCTTTCATCTCTCCTTTTCAACACTCTGACAAGCTTGCTTTTCTGACAGCAGGAAAGGTAGATGGAAAGCAGATCCTCCTTACCTTCTCCTCAATTAGCAGTACTTCCTCCTATTCCTAGGGGCATGCCAGACCTGCCATGGGGTCAACAAATCTCCAAGTCCTGGGAAGCGAGTAACTTATTGTATGATAGGTGGCAAAGAAGCATCTAGTATATTCTTGTATTACAGCTTCTACTTAGGGTAAAATCCTCAGACCCTCAGCAAGATCAGATTAGCAAGGGCTTTATCAGATGAAAAGTTTGTTACCGCAGCTGTAATTCCCTGATATGGTAACTGCTTCTTGTTCAGAAAATCTAATGGCGGCTGGTATTATAATATTTACCAAAAAAAGTTTTTCATCGCTACTCCAAAATGAAATCATAATACAAAGACATATATATGCCCATACATTAATCACGCCATAAGACTGTAAAACATACTAGGAGATATTTTTAATCCTATTATCTCTTTAGTCTGTTATAAAAACAATACTATTAGCAAATCGGAATCAGGATTGATTCTTCCTTGTAACTTAGAGCAAGCAAGAAACAAAACTTCGTACTTGAAAACCACTGAAAGCTCCTTTGTGGAATACTGCCTCAGATTCTGGTGTGTTTATATCTGAGAGCTTGGTTTGGATCAATATTTACTAATGAATGTTTTTAGAATTGCTTATATGGGCAATTCTCCCTTCTTTTATAAACACCATTTTAAGACAGCAACAAAAGTTGTGACAGGAATGTTTCTCCTCATGGAAAGTTCCCAAGTCAATTTTTCTGCAGCGATGTAGGGTTTGAGGACAGGACTAGCCAGAGGAGGAAGGGGAAGAAGTCATCTTTGCAAAGTTTTCTGCAATTCTTTATTTTCCTTATCACCATATTGCAATTACAGATATGAAACACAGCTAAAAGAAGTTTTTCCTAGATCATTGCATGTTGTCCAGCTGCAATTGCATGTTTTTGTTACAAAGGAAAGTGAAGACTTCCTTTCAGCGGGTGAAAGGCTTGTCATGTTTAATTTTAATGTAAAGTTAGTTTAGTCTTCTTCCCATCCACCATACCATGTGTGGTACATTTTTCAATGCCAGCAGGAAAAGTTCTGTAGCATTTTCAGATAAAAAATTTCAAAAGTTAACAGATTAAACTGACACAGCAATTTATGGAAGCTAGTAAACAAGACATTTTCTGCTTCTAAATTGCTGTTTTTTTTGCCACGTTTCCCAAGTAAAAGCAGCTATGTTATTATACTGCATCCATTCCATTTCCAGTAAATTTTTGATCCATTGAGCAGCTTCTACCCCCTTTCAAAGTTAGTTTAAGTTAAAATAGTTCTTTGTTTTTTTATCCACTAGCAGTGGACATAAAAAACATAAAAAGCTGTGCCTTCCATCTGTCTTTCCTTTTGTGAAGGCACAGCTTCTATATATTCTGTTTGGAAGCAGCTGACCATCCAACTAGCACAAGTTTTAGCTTTAGTAAGGATGTGGTGAGAAAGACTGGGTAACAGTGGGAAGAAAAGCACCAAATCCTTTGGAAATTATCGTACAAAAATTATGCTATTCATAGAATAATTAGTTTGTCATGATTGCAGCTTATTTTCTTTGGACAAAAAGAACATACTAGAGGTGCACTTCTACTCTCTTTCTATTCAATGATAAAGACAGCAGAGGAAGTTTCCTATCTCAGAGTCAAGTATGGACTCAAAAGAAAGTGGGAAATGACTTCAGGATACATTTATTCTCCATACAGAATTCCTCTAGAATGCAGCAAGCAAAGTGGCATACCTGTATTTTGGTCCCTATTTCAGCAGATCAATTAGTGCTTCTCATACCTTTCATTAACTACAGTTCATGACTATTAACCTCACGAGTTAGTAACTTATTTTCTGCAGAACCATGGCACCAGAGGTAGCACCATGGACGGTCCAAGGTCCAGTATATAGCATTAGGATCAGGGTTTCTCTGAAGAAAACTGAACTCCATAAGACTGCCAGGTCTCATTTTCATCTACCCTTCTTCTGCAAGTCTAGAAACTTTTTGGAACTGAACCATCAGACAGTTCAAGACATACATATCTTTTAATACATATGCGGTAAGTATAAAAGGATTCAGTGGAAGTACATCACTGGTGATGAATAACCTGTCAAAGACAACGAGAATGCTAATCTTAAAATGAATTCTGTGGTGAAGAGCAAACTAAGTAAAAACCTTTATTCGTACAGAGAAAGGCTTTCTTAACTTATCTTAACTATTTATTTGTTTTCCTTTTTAACCTTAACATTATGAACCTGCACTGTTCATATAAGGATCTCAGCCTTAATTGAAAGATTATTTCATAACACAGCTTTAACTGTGACCCAAATACAAACCCTTCATTTGTCTTCTCAGGATGTAGGAGGGGAAAAAAGGGAGAAGTCACAGAGAACAAATGACAACACGAGTAGGCCAAATCCATGTACATCATTCATACTTTTTCATTGGGAAATGTACCCAGACCTCTGATGCTACTCTCCAAAAAAACAATGACAGGTGTTAAAGTCAGGATCTAGCTTACTGGTTAAGAAGCAAGATGCTAGTTAACTATGTAAAATAACATGCCCATTAAATGAGGAGGTAAGAAAAGACAGAAATACTATTCTGACAGAATAGGACACACCACAGGTCAGAGCTAAGGCTACTGTCCCACGGAAAACCCAGATTACATTGGCTGAGATAGAAAACGGGGTAAGTTAGGAATGGAAAAAAGGGGTAAAGGGAGTGTAGGTATGTCCGGTTACGTTCACTGCTGAACAAGCTTGGTGAAGGTTTTTTGGCCAGGCCGGGGCCGCCTCCTTCTCCCGGGCGGGCCGCGGGGCCGGTGCTCCCCTCCCGCCGCGGCAAGGTCCTCCGCTCCCCGCGCGCTCAGCGCGGCCCGGCGGCTCCCGCGCCTCACGGGCGGCCGCAGGGCCCGGGAAGCGCCGTCGGGCAGAAGAACGGCGGCTCCCAGCCCTGGGGCCGGCAGGGCCCGCAGGGAAGGGGCCGAAGCGCGCCCCGCCACCGCCCCGTAGGTACCAGAGAGAAGGGCCGGGCCCCCCGCCCAACGGCCGCTCGCAGGCTTACCATTGCGACCCGCTCCCGGCCACATCACACTTCCGGAGCGCGGCGGGCGGGCGGAAGCGCGCCTGCAGCGCGCCGTCCTATTGGTAGGGGAGGGGCCAGCGCGGGATTGACAGCCGCCCGAGGCAGCGCCGCGCGCCCTGATTGGGCGGAGCGGCCGGAGGGAGGCGGGACGACGAGGCGGAAGCGTACTAATGGCGGCGGGCCGCGCCTGCTTCTCATTGGCTGCTGCGCGGCCTCCGGGGAGCACGGCATTTCGGGAAGGCGGAAGCAGCGCGCGGTGAGGGGGGCCGGGAGCGCGCCCCGCCCCAGTGGCGGCGGGCAGCGGGAGGGGCAGAAGGGCGAGGGACGTGACCGTCCCGCCGTGGGGGGCGGGGGAGCAGTGCCGTTCCCTGGGCTGGGGGGAGCGGCCCCCCTGCCGTGCGGCCTAGCGCTGCACCGGGAGCCGCCGAGCCCGTGGGGTGCCGGGAGGCACACGGTTAAAGCTGCCTCTGCTCGAAAACAGGAGTTCTGTTTTCTTTAATTAATTAGTGTTTTCGGTTCGCAAAGGGCCGCGGCTAAGGCCGGGGCTGTCGCGGCCCAGGCTTCCTGCCTGGCCGTGGCAGCGGTCGGCCTCGGGGGAGCTGGCTGGCAGAGCCGTTCAAGCGTTGAGGAGCCGCGGCGGGTGCTGCCTCGCCTCGCGGCCGGGAGGTGCGAAGCAGCCCGCCAGTCCCCAAGGCACTTAGCCTCGGCCTAGGTGCTAGGCCTCGGTCATCGTGTGGGGCTGCGTGGTGTGCCATGACCTTTGCTTCTTGGTTTTATGTTGTGGGTTTTTTTGTTTGTTTGTTTGTTTTTAAAGCTACTTAACAGTGAAATGTGAAGGGCATAAACAATCTCTCATGCTTAACCCCCTTCAGGAAATAGTTTAGCCAAGGCAGAAAGGGAGTGGGATGAGTAGTTTGCTTCTTGGTCTTCTTTCAGCTCAAGTTTGGTCTCCTGTATTTTTGTTCCGTTTCCTTATTCTCCCTTTATAGAGGTTTTCTTTCTTCTTTCCTGTTCTATACTGCACTTACCACATAAAGCCAAGTTGAAAATGCTTGGATAAAGGTAATATATTTCCTTGTTATGGCTGCAATATATTTCTATGTGTAATTGTTAAAGATGCAAAATTATTAAAATTGCCAAATGTTCTATGTTGTTGGCCCCATATGCTCACACATAAGAGAAAAAAGCCTGTTAAACTGTAAAGCCTGTGATGACTCTTGCATCTGGCTTTTTTAGCAGTAGGTTTAGTCAGGACTACATGTGTTATGATCAATTCTGGGGAAGTTTAGGAACATTAGAATTATTTTATATTTACAATAATGTGCCTAAGTCTTGCTGTCATGACCAATTTTTGTTCAGAAGTTTTATGAACGACTTGTTTCTCCTTTTTAAAGTATACTTTATCTTACAGATCTTGAAAAGCATCACCCCTTTCAAAAATGATGGCTTTGTTTGGGATCTCTTTGTCATTACATACCTTTCAACACTAGGGTCAAATTGTTTGTTTTGGTCTATTGAGTACAGTGCAGATTTTGCTTTTTTTCTTGGCAAGGGGAAATAAAACTTTTTCATCCTACCAGAAGAAGTGGGAATAGCTCTTGATGCATTTCCAGAAGTTGCTGTAGGAGGTTGCAGGGCAATAAGGGTATATATGTAAAACACGTTTGCGTAGGGGAGTCAAGGTAATACTGTATTACAGCTTCCTATTTTGTTAGTGAATTACATTCACCAGATCGGTTTCTTTTATTCATGTGTCATGGTGATTTTGGATAAAAAGTGGAATTTAATTAAAATAGTCTTAATAACCTTATTTAGTATAATGTGTATAACAATTTAATTGTGTTTTATTCATTTTATGTTGATAGATTTATAAAATAAGTTAACTATAACCAACAAACAGTCAAATCTCTAATGGTTACCATGTCCTTAGATTTTTAGATGGAACAATATTTTTGAACTTGTTTATATGTTTCTGGGTTAGAAGAAGCAGCAAATTTGGTTTTCCTTTTTGATTTCGCTGTTGACTCTGCAGCTTGAATTAGTTTCTAAAATGGAATAATTATTTCTGCATCTGTAGAGAAGACTGGAACTATCGGTTTTTGGTTACGTGCTACCCAAATCTGCTTCCAGGTGGTCAGCTAGTCACTTTCTCTAGTTCAGTAGTTTGATTGCAAATGTGCTGATTATAAGTATTTTTTTGTAATGTTGTCTGCTTTAATAGCCTATAATGGAGTTGCATGCAAAATCCCTTGCCTATTTTTAAATGCTTTTTATTTTCCCTAATGATTTTATTTAAGTGAAGATTCCAACAGCCTGAACTTCTAGGAGAAGAATTTTTATCAGTTATATGCTGTAGTAAAATGCCTTTAGCTGTGTATTTTGTCATGGAAAAAAGTCACTTGCTCTTTAGTGATCTCCCTAGTGGGAGCCTTGGTGCGTTATGTGATTTGAAAGATGGTGTATTCAGCATAACAATGTCTTTTGGGATGCTGCTATGGTGTATRTATAGGGTATTGACTGGAATATAAGACATGAGTTTAGATGGTGATACTCTGGTTCTCCTTGAAATTTTTCTCTCAATTAATTTGTTTTCATAGAGGCCTGATTACAAGTGACTGACATAGACAGTATCAGCTGAGCTACAGGAATTAGCTGGCTATGCATTCTTCTCTGTTCAGATTTCAAAATTGTAAGTTTAAGCAATTATATTGGGATATATATCAATATTCAAATAACCAAATAAAGCCATACTAGGAGTACTGGTTTTCTGTTGGGGGGGGTTGTTTCTTTATTTTTTTAATGTTTGTTTATTTTAAATGTTTTTTTGTTTGTTTTAAGGGTGTTTAATGGTATTTGCTGTGCTGCTTAATAAGCAGGTGGACAATAGAAATGTTTTATTGGTGTGATTTGTTAGTGAAAAGCTTGCCTAACATTCAACTGAATGTTTAAGCAGGGAAGCATACCAAGGGATTTTTGTGTGCATTGAAAGGAAAAAAGTGGCTTCGGAGCATAAGCTTCTAGGTCATCTTCAAATACAAGCAAAATCCTGACAAAACAATGTCAGCTTGCATGTGAGAGGCTACATTTTTAGCTTCTCATGTTTCTTTTAGCTTTCATAAAAATAGGATTGTATGAGATGGTTAAAAGTATTACAGGCCAGTGACTGACATGACAGGTACATCTCTATAAACAAGTTTGTGCATAACGAATGAGCAAATGGATTTTTTTGCCTCATATGTACACATGCATGTAAGATATAAACAGCCTTCCCCCTCCTCCCCCCTACTCCGGCCCCAGTGTGCTAGTTTGAATGCATTGGTAAAGCTGATACTACTCTTTTTTAGCTTCTATGACATCTCTACTTCTATTGTTCTTAGTGTCTTGAACTACAAGCATGAATGCCTAAAAACTTTTTTGTATAGTTGCTACAGCTACAAGTTCATTTAGTTTTCCCACTGAAATAAGGAAGGAGAGGAACATGAGGGGTTACATGTTATTCAGCAAACATGGAGTAAGTAGGTGGTATTATGCATGCTGGCAATGGTATTAGAATGTGGTCTTTAGTTTACTAATACCATTTAGTAAAAAACTTATCTACACTTAAATATAGCTCCTCTTTCTTTCTCTTTTGCTCCTTTGCCTCCCTCTCTTACCTAACAAGAATGCAGAGTAGAATTTGCAGTGATGCTGGGAAGTGGTTGTTGGACACTGTGGGATAACCAGAAAATGGGCACTTGTTATAATAGGGTAAACCATGATAGCTGTAAAACGTTTGGAGGTTGCAGCTACTCTGAGGTAGAATGAATACTCAGAAGTCACTTCAGAAATGCTTGGAAGGACTGTGCTAACCTTGTAACTATATGTTTTATAAGAACTTACTGTATGAAATTACTTATGATAGGGAATGTTCATACAATAATTTGAATTCTTATACCTTAAAATTTTTGCTTTTCATGATAGAGAATAGGAATTCATATGAAATCTATCAGTATGATAAAATTCAGTGATTAACGTAGACAGTTGTTATATAGGGTTTAACCAAATTCTTGAAAGATTGTGATGAATGGATCTGCCAGTGACTATACTAAACATCTTGTGCGGAGACTGATACTGAATTACTACTTTGGGATATCTTCAGTTGCTGGATGAGAAGACTGTAGTTATGTCATATTGTCCAGACTGTAGAAAGCATTTGTCTTTTACTTCCTATATTCGAACTTTTTGATTGTTGGGTGGACTATTACATATATTGTCATATAGAGTGGTTAGAAAGACTGGTTATATGAAGCTATGGCATTACAGGCACTTCATAAGTTATTTTGACACTGGCTGTGAAATGAGCAGAACAGCAGCATCTTGGATTAGAATCATCTACACAATGATTCTAATGTATCCATTACTGTAGCATTTAAGAATGAAACTTAAGAAATCAGACCTTAAGTATTGTTATGCTATACGAAGCTGCAGAAAGGATTTTTGGAATTGCTTTAGCACTTACATTCTATTCAAGCACCTATGTACCTTAAAATATTTAGACTGAAAAAAGTACATCTACTTCATTGCTTATAACTTGCAAAACAAAGCTTTTCCTTTAAGTATTATAAAAAAAAATTGTAAAGATTGATACACAACTGATGGATTGATGCCAGGGTTACTGGTAGCACAATTTAGCAAGGCACTGCACCTTGTGGTAAAACTGGTGTCACGACCTTGCTTTAGACCTGCTTCCCCTGTGCATCTGATGCAGGTGTCCTGCCCCCTTGCCTGGTGGCTGCTGCTGCTCCTTGTGGCTTGCCTTGCCAGAAGGCTTGTAAGAACCCAGTGACTTAATCACTGAACTGATTTGACCAATGAGCTTCTACTCTAGTAAGTGAGACCACCTGAAATTGCGTATGGCTTCACTAGGCTATGTTATGTGTATGTGAGGTGAGCCTCACTGGGTTGCTTACTGTTTTGTCTCAATGTCTGTTTTTGGTGTGCTTTTTATCTTTTGTTGCTACTTGAAGAGGAGAAATTTTAATCCTTACCTTGTGTCTCCTAGAGGGTAACAGTAGCTGGAGAATGTTGTTAAGGTGTTATGTTGGCACTCAGGAGCCAAAAATAAAAACATGCCTTGCATCCTTGAAGAGTAGGTGGAATCTGCAGAAGTTTAGACTGAGATTTTCAAGGTCTCAAACCACTATTTATGTCTTCGAGGTTAATGGGATGCAGCTTGTGATTTCTTCAATGTTATATTTGGCAAAATGTGTACAGTGCTTGTTGTAATTATGTGTGGGGGGGAAGTGAAATAATATGTATACACATTCAAATTATGACCTGGACTAATATTCATTAAATATCAAAGTTAAAATACATTTTAGAAAGCTATTATAAAATACTATTTCTAATCATTAAATGTTACTGAAGTAGTACCTTGCTTAAATTCCTTCAGCCTGCCCTTATTGAACCCCAGTTTAGATGGGATTTGAGAACAGGATACCAGAAAAGAAAGAAAAGAGAATTACCAGGCCTTTTAATAAACTTTAAATATTAGGCTTTGTTAATTTCCACCTAAGAGTTGTTGTAAGAGTGAGGTATCATCAAATGAAAAGTAGGGTTTGGTCAAGTTCCATTCATGGCTTTTCTGCTGACTTGAGTTGTGTACCTTACCTAGGTTCAGAAACAGTGTCCTTCAGCTTCTGTGATTGCAGGCAGGGTGTCTTTGTGRATCTTTCTCTTTCGCATGGTTTATGCATCTCTATATGTGAGATTATAAAAAGGAAGGTAGTGAAAGGCATCTGTGAACGCAAAGATTTTTAGTGGAATTTAATAGTGGATAATGGAATCAAAGACTGCTGTCCTCTTGTCAAGATATAAAAGACCTAGCAGATTATTTATGGTACCACATTGACACAAGCTAAAGCAAAGTTTAGGAGAAAATTACTGAGCAAGTTACTGTTGCTTACTAATCTGACAGTCTAATCAAAGCAAGCTGTGTATCTTAAAGGAAAAGTTCCAAATTGGAAGTATTTTTGTTATGTGTATGCCTAACCAAAGGGCTCTGGTGCTACTCTCTTCCAAGACATACTAGCAATTTTACATAAGATTATTTGACCAAAAAGTACTGAGATACCTAAAATTTGAAAAGTTATTGGCATAATAAAAGCAATTGTGCATCTGCTTTACAGACTTTTAGATGAGTTTTCAGGCTAGCCTTGTGGGAAGGAATGTCTTCCAACAGAGCAGGCAGATAAATCAGATTGTAAAATAAAAAGGGAGTCTGATCTTATGTGAATTGTAAGGGTGCAGAGACTGAGAACTTTTGTGTTCTTGATCTAGACATCAGCCAAATTGCTTGCTATCTTGGGATGGAAAAATTAATGCAATTAGAGGAAGAGTGAGACTATATATCAAATCACAGACTGCATTTGTTTTTACGAATGAGGCTAATGATTATGAAAGAGATTTTGTTTACTGGCCTACAAAAGGATCTTAGAGGCCATCCTTTTCAGCACAGTAGTTGGACAGGAAAGAGGGAGCATAGGGCTTTCCAAATACAGTCAGCTGTGTCAAACTTATGGTGGAAGACTCACAAAAACCTGAGGAGAGATTTGTGTTGACTGAGCAAATGAGGGAAGCTTAGACAGGAGTTGGAGGCAGCAAACTGTATTGTGTGGGTTTAGATTAAATTTCACCAGCTGCAAAACTTAGTATAAAAATTAAACTACAGCATACGGTGGCAATAGGCATAATAGGGATTGGGCTGAAATGTTAGTTTCAATTAAAGCTATGCATCTTCATTGTAAAGGATAACTATTTTTGGAGATATGGGGCAAAGAACCAGCTGAAATATTTTTGTGTGTATTGGTAATAGACCTTACTTGACTTACCTCTCAGAACCTCCTGAAGGCTCTGGTAGGAGGATTCCCCCCCCAGGTCAGGGAATTACATAGATGAAAACAGTGCTTTAAATTTTATGGTCCTTCTTGGATCCTGTTTATACCAGGGATTTGATTTTTTTTTCTTTCTTTTACTTTACTTTTATTTCTTTTTTACCTTGTCTGTGTTTAAAAAATAGATGCCCTTTTTTCTTTAAATCATGAGACAGAGGTGGTGTTTTTCCATTTTCATTTTTTTGAATGATATACTTGTTAATTCAGGCTTTGTGGGTGTTTTTATGGTGGTGGGTTTTTGGGGGGGTATTTGATGATGTGAAACAAGTGTATGTGTAACTGCGAAAGGGAAGAAAATGCAGTGGGGGAAGGGATACTTAAAACTATACTGAAACAGTGTATATGAGCTGTGAACAGCTAACTCTTCTGTACTACAGGCTTTTTTTTATGTTCCTGTACATACATTAGTTTAGATTCATTGTGTTTGTTCACTTTCATTTCACACAGTGATCTGCAGTAGTGGTTCTGTCCAGCTTTCCCAGTTGGGAGCCAGAAAGCGCTAAGGTGAAATGCAACCCAACATGCAGTGTAGCCTGAACTTAGCGGAGACTTACTTTTATAATACTTTCCACTCTTGTCCTGTTTTACTTTTTTTTTTTTTCTTCAGGTAACTTTTCCTGTGCCATCATTATATTAGAATTGATTTAATTTATATGGGAAAGCAATGACTTAAAGTCTTAACACTTTTGAGACCTGGATACCAATGCTCTGCATGTTTGTCTTGTTGCAATTTACACTTTAAAATCTCAAAACTGTTTCTAACTGATGGACTATTAAAGCACTTTTATGCTATATTTTTCTAATGAGTACCTAATTACCTCTTCAAGTCCCAGTGGCACTTTTCCACCCCTGCTGTGTCTTCACATTAGACTGCAGATTTCTTTTTCACGCCAGTGTTCTTTAGTACTTGTGAAGGAAAACAGATATTGAAGATCTGGCTTCCTTAAGTAGATGCCCTGCTTGGTATCAAGTGTCTGGGGGACAGTTTAATTTTTTTGTGTGTTTTGTTTCGTCTTTTTTTTTTTGCCTAGCCCATAGTAAGAAAAATGTACCATATGGAAGTGCCAGGAAAACTACTCATAAAACCAATGAGCTTATAGGTCCTGAAAAGCATTATGTTTTTACATATAGAATGTAAGATGCAAAAAATACAAGTAACTCTTTGAAGCCTTTATTTCCCCCTTTGAAACAGAGTTTCTAGACATAACACTGAACACAAGGTAATAGCTGTATAACTGATTAGGGGCTAGAGGAGGTGGTCAGTGAACTTACTTCCAATATACTGGCAACTGTATTATTAAAAAAAAAAAAAATAGTGAGCTTTGTGAAGGTGTGGGACATGTGGACTGGATTCCCTCCAAGCTAAAATATCAGCATGTCAGTCATTTGTAGATCTGAACTCTCGTGTTTTGGATTGTTCCATGTGTATTATCACAAAGCCTAAGCTAAACTGGTGCCACACTTTTTCTGTTGGTTTCTTTGCCTCTTTTGAAGGTGCATAGCATACCTCACTTCATGACTAGCAATACCTTGGGGCACTGGCATCATGTAACCCTATGCATAGGTATCTGTCCTGTTATCTGATATATTGAATCTCATGGGTTGGCATTGAAGGTAGGTTAACAAACCAAAGGTGGACCTGTGCCCATCTGTAGAATCGGATGAAATCAATGCTCATTATCCCTTGATGTCTCTTTGCCTTATCTTCAAACCCTGATTGCTCAGTCTGATCTCTCTCAAAAGAGGTTTCTGCCAGACAGATAATTTAAATTTCAGTTTTGCAGCTCATTATTCAGCCATGGTTATCACTTTACATTGAAAATGAATATACTGGTCCATTGAAAATGTCTTTTGAATTGTTTTTCTGTGTGGGCAAGATGAAGACAAATGAATTACAATGTTTAATTTATTAGAATAGTGTATGCTTTTTGTTTTATAGAGAAATTGATGTAGTCTAATTGCAATTTATAACTAGAAAATAGAAAGAAAAACATATTAAAATTTAAGTGAAGACAGGGTAATGCAGGAATCTTCTTCAAAGAAAATGCCTTAGGAAACTGTTTAGTAAGATAGGCAATTTGGAGTCTAGGCCTATTTTTTTGTTGTTAATTTGACAGACAGATGTGAAATTAGAATAATCCATCTCTCTGAAAAGCTCTGGGTGTAGAGATAGGAGGAGAGGAGTATATGTAAGCCATGATATTTATATCTTTGCTTGTCCCACTGAACTGGTTACATATGGCCAAACTTGTTTTTCCAGGTTTCTGGCTCAGTTTTTCAAAGCACTTCAGAACAGTTACATGGATATAGAATTAGGTCCATCAATATCTATCTATCATTGATTTTTTTTATTTATCCTTGATGCAGATTTGTTACTCTTGCCTATAGAAGCTATTGTGGATTTGACAACACTGAATTTATTTGACTTTCTTTTTTTTTAAAAAAAGGCAGACTGTAGGCTTATGGTAGAAGGCATATAGGGGGACTAAACAATAAAAGACAAAGGAAATCTGTAGGACAGATTTGTTTTCTGTCTTGAATATACTGATAACATTTAATCCTCAAGAAGGCAGTGTTTTGGAAAACAGATGATACCTCAACCACTCTACTGTATTATCCAAACATACATCAAAAGGGCATATGTATGTGAGTATTTTTGGATCTGCAACGGGTGGTTAAAATACACGGATTCTTCCTCCCTCTTCTCCCCCCAATACTCAAATGGATGATACTAACTTAGTGAACACTGCAGAGAGACTCTTGGAAACGTGGCGAAGATACCAGGAGTTCCTGGCTCTTAGTTCTTACCTATCTTATACTGCATTATCTGCAGGCTCAGAAGTTGCATGCAGCAGAGATTTCCCTTGATCTGTCTTCTCTGACCACACAGTACAGAATTGTTTCCTTTTTCTTTTCTTACCTGCAAAAACATTTTTTTTTCCTGTGTTGTCTTTTCAGAGCAATTATGGGGGCGTATTTTAATTCTTTAAAGTTTGGGGGGAGGAGGGTGGCTTTCTTTGTTTTGAGAAAGTGAATTTTGCTCCTTAACAAATGACCTAGGGCAGCAGTTTTCAAGGGAAGGCAAAATAGTTATGGCTCCTTGCCACCATCAGCTATTAGGGACTTGGAAAGCCAGGCTGACCTACTGCCAAACTAGGGTTGCAGGAATGTGTCGGGGCTTGCATCTCGCAGAGGCAATGAGGRCAGGGAGCCTGGCTCTCCTAGGCATGTCTGCTGACTTTGCATCCCACATTTGGCTACTTGGGGCTGGCCTGGCCTGCTTTGATCCTTGCTCAATTCTCTGTGCACTCTTTAACTTCAGTGCTAAAATTAACTTTTTCATCAGGAAAGTTTCAGTTACATCATCTAATTTTACTACTTACAGCTTGGTAACACTCACATAGTGTATTGTGATCTCTATGAAAACCTTAAGGTTTTTCTGGTATGGATTTTGAAAAGTTAGGATTTGACGGTGTGCGCATACTGAACTGTTAGTGTTGGAATGAATTCTCTGAGAAGGGTGAAAAATAAAGGCTTTACCTTTTTGGAAATGTATCTGGTTATTTTACTATTTGCTTGTATGTACTGGTATAATTCCCCACTTAGGTGTTTGTTTTAAAATATGAAGGCCTTTTTTAAAACCTGTTATAGCTTAAACTGTCTCTCAATATAGGTGCTTGTAAGTAAGCTTGGCAAGTCTGGATGCCTGAGTTGATAGTGGGTTAGGTCTGAGATTTCAAGGGGATGAAAGACACCAGGGTGGGCTTTGCCTCCAGGCTACAATTAAGATCAAAGCCTCTTGGTAAAATTCCTACTATAAAGGTTGTTGACTGTCAGCTTCCTTCTGTTTCTCCTCGTTTTTCAGCTGGTAACTGTAGTAAATAAGTCTGACATGGCTTGTTCCTTATCATAAACTCCAGATCTTTTGTGCCAACTCTTGCATAGCCTGTTGGCCCCTGGAGTCTGACAAACCAGAGAGCTTTTTTTGGACAAATGCACAGAAAGTACGTGCATGTTTCCAATCCTTTTGTGACTGCCACAAGACACTGGGAAACGAGGAGTGAGGATGTTAGCCCTGTGAGGCTCTTGTTCCTGCAGTTGGGTCTGTGACAACCAAGTACTGACTGGAGCTTCCTTGATGTCAATCTCTTGATCAAATGTTGTCATGCATGACTGCGGTTTTATAATGGGCCATCCCAAGGTCTGCATGAAGCTGTGAAGTCATTCAGTCACTTCTTTATATCCAGCACCAAGTTTTGATTAATTTCCTTCATTTCCAAAACAAAATTGTATTATTGACAAAATTGTGGTCCTTGTGCTTTTAATATAGAGCAAGGTTTTTCTTTAAAAAAAAAACCTAGAAAAAATTTTGGTTGTATGTAATATAAAATGTGTTAGGCTCCTAAATTTCATTAGAAAATCAGAACCCTTAATTTTTGTCCTCTTTGGTGTTCAAAGGTATGTTTAAATTACAGCTGAAGGTTTGTTAATGTATTTTCAGCTTCAAACATATATTGTGGCTAAAGGGCATGAGAGACTTACTATGAGATATGATACAAAGGATGCTGTAATGTTTTCTTGATGTTTCTCAGCCCAGACATTTTTTAAGATTTTTTTTTTAAAAAAAGGAAGTCCTTAGATAATAGACCTGGGATAAACTGAGTCATAATTAAAGGGTTTAGAAGATATTTTAATGTTCTTCCTCTTGAAGTAGTAGAGGTAATGGAATTTTAAATTATCATGAGAGAAAATCAGTTTGTATGTTGAATATGTCTCTAGAAATATTCCTAAATATAGGTATTATATTCTTGCCTTCTGTTAGAAAATGCAATAATAACCAGTTTGAATCTTTAAAAGCAATCTAACTTTTTCTTTACTGGTCTAAACTTCAAATAATCTATTTGTAAATGCGTATAATAGCTCATGAGTTGTATGAATTATCTGTCTAGGTTAACCATTCGCTTTCTCCTGATTCTTAGATCCAGATTTGTATTGTATGCCCTGGTCAAACCCATGACTCTAGGGGTCAAATTATGGACTTAAATAGCAGGGTGCTCTGTGTGCTAGTCTTCTATTCTGAAATCACTGGGGATAGCACCCTATTTTTCTCAACAAGAAAGCACTTAAGTTAATTGCCCCATTAGAGAGATACAGTAGCTCTTTCTGATCTGTAAGTAGCCTTCCATGCATAGCTGCTGAAGTTGGAAACACCTGCAGCCAAAGCAGTTTTGGAAAAAAAAGCTATTACTCTGCATGAAGAAAAATAAAATGCTCAAGTTCAAAATATCAATGATGCTGTGTTGGATCAGCCCTAAAAGATTTGGCTTTTGGTCTATGCCTAGTGCTATCCAAAACAACATACAAAATTCTTTGTAAACTAATTTTAAGTGTCTTGTTTATTCAGAAGCAACTGTGTACGGTGTTTGTTCAGAGAGCAGGCTCCAGTCAATTGCAAACCAGCCAACAGCTGATTTCTCCTTAGAAAGAAACATTGCCTAATATAGATCAGAAATGCCAAACACCCAAGGGACAAAGTGCTAAAGATAAAGAGTTCAATCCTCAACTGTTCAAAGTCCTCAATAAAGCCTCTGGTTTACAAATTTTGGGTAGGACTCAACTGTTCCCACCTGCAAGCTTGTCTCAGGTTCCTGGCTCAAACATGGTAAGGTGCTGATATGTAGTGTGACCTTCTGTGCCCTTAAGGAAAAAAAATACTGGCTTTCTTATAACTCTAATCAATCAGTTCCTCTGAAGCTTTTCTTTATAGTAATTGAATGGAAAAAAATACTGGCTGCTCTCATTTTGTTGAGATGGTGAATGCAAAGAGACTACAGAGACAGTGTTACTGAATCTTGAAAGGCACTCCAAGGTACTCCTCTAATTGACTCATAGATAATAATTACACTGCTATAATGAGGGTCTGATTTCAGTAATTGAACTTGATGGATGGCTGTAAAAATAGGCTGTTTTTTATTCAGTAAGCCTTGATAACTTCAGTAGCCACTGGACTGCTAAACAGTGAGAGTGCCAAAGTTCAGGTGACTGTTTTAAGCATTTGGAGCACTGCTACAGTTCTCACCTGTGTCTCTTCCTTTCCACTCAAAGATCTGAAACTAGATTTTTAGAGTTGCAGCTCTCCCTCATCCTTCTTCATATTTTTGGCCCTTTCATAGTGAAACTACCACTTGGTGGTGGTGGTAGGGAGAATGTTAATAAAAACCTTAAAAAGCAATAACAGCTTCTACAAGCTTGTCTGACCAGTTCTGTGAAAGTTCAGGTCCTGAGTTGGCAGTATTATTCAGGCCACTTTGAGTGCTTAAAGCTCGGACAAACTGTTCTGTCATGTGTTCATGCTTCTGTTTTAGGTATAGTAATGATAGCCTCTGTGAGACACGAGCCAGAGCAGAGGAACTTTGGCATTCCTTTATTCAGCAGTCATAGTTCTAGTGGAACTACTTTTTGAATGTGTAAAGCTAAATTCTTGGAGAAGCACATCCTGGCATTTTGTGTGTTCACTGGTCATGGCAAGGAAAATTCTGTCAAATAATTTGACTTCTAAAGTGTAACCAGATGCTGAAATGAAAGGCACACAAACTTTTTCACTTCTATAATCTTGCCCTTAGTGTTTGGGAGGCAATATGGCAACAGTAACAATGGGAAACAACTTTCTGGAGGCCTGATCCTACAATAGTCTCCTTTTTGTGTATATGTAGTACCTTTTCTTGTGGAGCTGACAAAAAACAAATGTAGATTCAATCGGACAGAAGTTCTTGGAGGTGTTATCTGACTTTTGCCTTCTTGGAGGAAAAAAAACACATTGGCAGCCACACTGAAATATAAGGGTTTTTTTGAGTGTCAATTTGGGGCCAGAGGCTGGTGAATCCCTTGGCAAATGTCTTCGTGTGCCCCTCAGACTTTGGCAATACACTGCTTTTTGTTGTTGTTTTTTTTTTTCCCCCCACCAGTGAAAGTCCTGGGACAAACTCCAGTGGGAACATAATCACCTTTTACAAACAAGTATGCTTAGCATATTGAAAGCTGATGGGTGAGGACAGAATATAGTAAGAAGGCAGGTGAATTGAGATATCTTAATTAGAAAGGAGATGTCTTTATTTTTTTGAAGTATAGTGCGATATATACCTTTTAAAGATGTTGGGCAAAATGACTTATGAATCTGTGAATATATAGCTGATTTCTGGAATTCAAGCAGGATGTACAGCTTCCTCTCCCTGAAATTCTTTTCCAGTAATGTACTGCTGTACATATGTTAAGTTGTGTCTTCTAGAATGGATGAGATACATACATTCATCTGATAGTAAAGGAGTAAGGAAGATCTTTTGATTTCCTTCCTGCATTTTTTCTTTTGTTAATGGAACTATTAGTTGCTAAATAGTTAGTGATAACTACTTTGCTTTATTTAGCTGTATTCGTGCTTTACCTGTTTGTAGCGCATCAATAAACTTGATTCATTCTCACTTCACTAATGTGCAAATTTAACTTAAAAGAAAAAAAGCTGTGTACTTCTACTAATGCAGCACATCATAATAAAGCCTTGCAAGTAGCTAGATCTTATTATGTAAAAGAAAATTTTCCAAGTCTTAATATATTGCAGTACATCAGTTAATGTGCTAGGAAGTACTGCATTGTATATAATTGAGAACAAACTCTCAAATTAAGCAAGGAAATAGTACTTTGTAATTTATCCTTGATGTCTTTAAATCAGTGAAGTTCTATTATGGGAGGAGGGCTTTGGGAATAAAATTCTCATTTCAGGCAGTTCACGGCAATATTTGTGCCTTAAACCAGGAGTCGGCATCCTCTTTGTATATGAAAGATGGCGAGGGCCTGATAGTAGTGGGTGTTTTGAGAGGGGCGACTCGCTCAGTTGGAGCTGGGAACTTTTGTTTTCCACAGCAATTCTGGCTCTTGATGTGTTTTGAGGTATATGTGGCCTGTGAATTAGGAAGTAGAAGTATGTTCCTCAAAGGGCACAAAGGTAGTGCTCTTCTGCAGAGTGCGTTCTGCTGCCTTTGGTTTCTGAGGTTTGGACGATGCCCCCCATTGCAACACTGTGGTAAATCCTCTCTGTGGTAGAGCAGTTTTCTTTTGTGAATATTCATATAAAAAAGCAGTAAGGGACAATAGTTTTTCCTTGAAGCAATGTTTGTATATGCGGTATAGGACAGATTAATGTTTATGAATCCATTATGGTCGTCTTGGAGAGGAGCAATAGCCATTACGTACAGTCGAGAAATCCTTGAGCTTTTGCTGATGATTTGAAACCATTGAGTGCTTAGAGATCTCAGCTAAGACAGAGGTCTGCTTTGTTAGGCAGTTTCTAAACGTAGTTATAGATAATACTAGTCTTGGAAGGTCAGTGAGCAAAATGGAGAAGACGAAGGCTGGGTGAAAAAGATACTACTTTCATTTTATGCTATGTTGTAAAATTAAATTGCTTGTTCAAAGATGCACAATAAAATGTGGCAAAACTTAGAGACTGCGTTTTGTGTTCTGTCAGTGAAATAACATTCTTCTGCACTGTGTACTCCTTAGTGTTCGTTTTTATTTAAGTAGTATTTAGTAACAGGTCAGAAAATCCTATGGAAGCTTTCTCAGTTCTGCTACTGTGCTCCTTCCCTACTCTTAACAGTAGGTAGCTTCTGTCTCCATTGTTTTAGCCATTAATATCTAAAGAGAATCTCCATTTTTAGCTCTTACATGCCACTAGTGTGCAATACTGCTATGTGAAAGCGGATGCATGAGAAGCGTGCGAGTATGACGACACAGGGATTCAATTTCAGGTTTTTAAATTCAGACCTTGTTAGTGCATCTTTAAAAAGATTGTTTTTCTGTATAGTGAGGCCCAGAAATATACTCTTGATACTACTTTTTCTGACTGAGGGCTGATGCTTCATCCTGGTTATCTTCATATAAATAGAAAACCCAAATCTCTAACCTTGCTTTCTGTTATGAGTGCTCTGCATTAAAAAGAGCCTCTGGGGCAGGTGGCTTTTACTGACTGCTGGTTTGCTTTGTGACAAGAATTGAGTGCAATGAAGAAAAGCTCTCTATTCAGATGTATAAAAATATGCATCAGTACCTTTGTACTGTCTCTCTGGGTTTCATGCAACTATTTACTGCCTTTAAGTAAAAAAATAATTAAAGTCATCTTGAAAACAGTGTATTTCAGAGAGGGACTTCTATCAAAATACTTCATAAGAGGTTCTGTATTGTTCCAGAGCAAGCAAAAACAAGAGTCTGGCAGGCAAAAGAAAATACATGGCTATATGCTTAAGCACATTACATGCATTGACTTGTTTCCTGGCATGTGTTCTTTATGTCCTGACCCCTATCCAGGCGATTTTTGCACTACAAATCTTTAAATGGCTTTCATTCCCTAAACAGTAATTTCATTGACCTTGCTCCAGGCCTCCATGCCCCAAATGTTTCTTTCTCTGTTCTTCTTGCAGTTCTGTTCTTGCTATGCAGTTATATTGTAGGTGTTCAGAAATGGCTAGCTGATTGGCTATGGAAATAGAAGAAAACTTTTTCAACTTGAACTATTTATTTATTTTAGTTGTTATTCTTCACTGAAACAATACAAGAAATCAAGACGTTAATTGACCTGCAGATTATGACATTTCCAATAGTATGATTGGTAGTAGTTTATGGATAAAAATATTAATGTTATCCTTGTTACTTCTGTTGGTGAGAATTTGATGCCTAGTTTTGTGTGTGTCTTATCTCCTCTATTCTTACCATAGTTTCCATGTTCTAAACTTTTGGGGAAAAACTTTTAAATAGAGAAATGTTATAGTGCTTATGTGTATATATTTGAGCTTTAAGCTGAAAAAGAAAGTTAGCTCTTTGTATAATTGATGATGAAAACATAATGCATATTCAGGAATGCTGGAAGTAGCTAGTTATGTGTTTTAACAAAATCATGGAAGTCAACAGTCATTACATGATGTTCCTCTTGCTGTTTAGAGATGCTATTTGTTAGTCCAAATACGTATGTATTGTGGTTTAGTTAGCTATTAGATGTAATTAACTTAAGACTAGTTATTCAAGCATAAAGCCACATTAACAGCAATAAAACTGCATTGTCAATAATGCAAACTTTTAATCAATTTTAAACTCTAATTAGGTTAATGCAATAAAAAGTTAATGTTTTTTTGTTGCTTTTGAATACTGTATACTTGTTCAGACAAGGGAAAGGCATTTTCAAATGTTATTAGATATGTAGCTGAGCACAGGTGAGACACAGTGTAGGCAACTGGGGTTAAAACTGCTCTTCCTGACCTGAAAAGGTCAACTTTTTGGGAGGCCAAAGTAGTTAAATCTCTAAATAGATTTGGCTCTTGATATCCGGTGAGCAAAGAGCTTCTTGCTATTACTGTTTTTAAAGAGGAACGGAGTCCCCTCAGGGCCTGTACTGAAGCTAACCAGGATGACTTATTACTATGCTTTAAATGGAAATCTTGATAGAGCTTTTAGTACCTACACCTGCCCAAGCATCTGCGTGCTCAGTGCGTGTTGTTTCTTCCTCAGGCAGAGCAATCACTTGAACCTTCTTGGACCACTAGCATCTGTGATATGGATCTATGCAAATCTTGGGTTTCGTTGTGCTAAGCACAGACATGTCATGGCAAGACCAGTAAGGCCTGACTCTGCTCCCTTCTGTAGGGGGCTTCTTATGACCTTTGTGAAAGACTATCTAGGGGAAATTACTGAAGAACTTAAAATATCAGACAACTGAGGAATAATACAAAAAAAAATGTAAAATTTTAACAAAATTTAACTTTCTTATAACGAGTCCTACTTTATAACAATTATGAGGGGAAGGCAGCTTTTCATTGGCGATAGATAGATGTCTGGAATATGCTTAAATCCTTAAGCTGTATTTTTCTTGCTGTTATTAATACTATATTTAGTGTGTGAGTGAATGTGTACCTCATCTTCATTCACTTTTCTTAAAAAGGGGGGGGGGGGAACAACTGAGCACCCCAAGCCAAACTCTTAAATACTGGGCAGCATTGAAGTACGCTCTATGAAAATACTATGTCAATGTTAACTTCAGAATTGGCTGTTTCTTCATTATTCTATGGAACAGATTGCCAAATGCAGTTATAACAATCTTGGGAACCATGAGGATTCATTATTGTGAGGCTAGACCATATATAAACATGTGATTCTTTAAAAGGTCTTATGTCAAGTACAGATTGCCAGGTTGCTTTGAGCTGTAAAATCCACTTTGGTATAAATTTAGTTTTCTGCAACTGCAGCATCTAGTTTTCTAATAAGTTCTTTTGCTGTTGCTGGCACCCACTGCTCTCTGTTTTGCAGTGGAACTTAGTAGCATGCTTTCAAGTGGCAGGCATCCAGCTGAACACTGCCTATTTCAATTTATATTCCATGTGCTGTGCGTTGGGTGATAGAGGATGGTGAGCTACAAAATGGCCACTGCTTGTGTATACTAACTTTGCATTGCCCAGTCTCCTGACATTTAGTTTCTTATTCTGGGAATATTCAAATATATTTGGTTGTTGGCACTGTTCTTAATTAACCTTAATTGTTTTTTTCCAGTTTTCTGTTTGGAAATGTTGTCAGTTTTCTGAGGGGGGGGGGGAGAAAGAATTTGTGGAGGGGGAAAACAATACAATTCTAAGCTGTATAAACAAGCATGCTTATACTTGTACCAATGTTTATTTAAAGCTAGTTATATGAACCAATGGTTTATTTTCAGAGGTGCTTAGCAGTTTTAAGTGGCTAATATTAAGGACCAGGGTGTGGCAAACCTTTATTTCAGTGTATGTGTGAACTGAGCAATTTGAGGTACCTCCTGCAGGCTCTTGCGTACCTAGAAGGTGATGGGGTTTAGGTTAATTGAACTGGAAGCTGATGACTTTACTGATGAGTTATAAACAAGCTTGAAGCAAAAAGTATTTAGCTGGTGAGATGACAAGCTGAGCCTTGGTTTCTTGCAGGCTTTTATAGTCATGTTCTGTGAAGGCCATTTAGGGTTTTCTAGTCTTGCTCTGTAAAGAATATAGTCAGAGGATCAAGTCAAATATCCTTTTAGGCTACTGCTAGAAACAGGTTACTGAACTGTGGCTCAGAATTATAAAGAACATAGTGTGAGTTCAGAAAGACTGATCTTTCTCAACTGTGTATTCCATGTTTTCATTAGTTGATAGGGAGCCATATTTAATTTTTTGTCCTGTTTTCTGTTCCAGTCTTCTGCTTCTTGCTTGTTGTGCTCCAAATCCAGGTTTTTCCCCCAACAATATGGAATCTAATCCAAAGCAAGTACAGAGCTAGAACTAAGTATACTTCTGAATTACTGTAGTAGAAGATTGAATTTTGGAATTCAGTTGGTTTGGGAAAATCTGTTTGGGTGTAAAACAGGAATATCTGCTTCTGTATCATCACTGCCATGATCCTGCCATAGGAGGATGCTGCTGCTGGAGCTCAATGAGCAACAGTCTATGGAGGAAGGGCAAGCAGGAGGCAAGCCTCCACTGTCTGAGCAAAAGGGAGAAGGATTGGGACTAGAAGACCCTTAGAAAATCTGTCTGAGTAGAGAAGACAGAGGAGAACGTTATTCCTTTATACTTTGTGAAGATATTCAGTGACCCACCAGCTTTAGAACAAATGTTTTCTTTCTGAAGATTGCTCCTTTCCCAGCCTGTTACAGATTGCATCTCAATGTTATACTTGTTAGATTGTTGGTTTATTATGCTGATTCACTTGACTGTTTTAACTGCAGTCATATTTTGCTTTAGATCGATACTAGGACTTACTTTTTCATATTGCTATTGCATGCTTTCTTGTGTGCATTAGACTTTTAAGATGGAGATTTGCCTCTGTCTCCAATATAAGGAGTAAGTTTTGTCAAATCTTGCCTCAGTAAGAAGTTTCTCTTGTCCCCCCCCGTCCCCCCCGTCCTCTTCCCCCCTCCCCGGATTTTCCCGGAAAGAAGGTGCATTATGCAAATTTTCGTCACTGCTTTAAAGCATTTAAGTGTTGCTGATGGTGTAAATGATAAATACTGAATGAAATGCTGATATGGTGTTACTCTTGTGGGATAGTAAGCTGAGCATATCTAATAAACTGTTCTGAATGTATTCCTTTTCATTAATTTAGAAATTAAATAAGTAAAAGATTATTTTATTTCCAAAACAGGTGCCTGGAAAATGGAGAAGACTTTGAATAGAATTCATCCAATTTCTGATCCAGAAGCAACATATTTTCTACAAGTATCATGGGAAAAAGATTTAGGCACTGGCTTTGTTATAATGCTTAGTGATGCTCAGTGTGCATGGACTGGGACAGGTAATAATGGAAAGAAAATTTTTTTTTAATTACTACTCTTTATTATTATTATATTTTGGGCAGTGTCTTTTAGCATTTTCTAAACTGTGACCTTCAACTTGCATCAAAAAGTGTTTTTTTGGAAATCACCTCTACTCAGTGACGGAGGAGGTATGATTCGAGATCACCTGGGATGTGTTCAGATCTCTCTGGAATCTATGGAAAGTTTGCATGTCAAAACTAATACTAATTCATTTAACATAAGGATATGCCATGTCTTGTTCTTTCTCACTAATGTAATTTCCTGCAATGTACTGCATCTGTCATCTTCAGATCCTTGAACAAATATACCATGCAAGTATTGCTTATGAATTACATAGTTCATGAAGCATTTAATTGCAGATGGCTTTTAAGCCATGGCTTAATAAGATATTACTATTTAAATGTAGATGTATTCAATGTAATGGGCAGCTGTTTTTTTGAGAGGGGGTGTGTGTGTGTGTGTATTTTTCTTCCTGGGGATAAATTACTGGAAGAAAAAAAGAATGGCCTGTGGGTTTTTTCTCCACAAAGAAACCTGAATAAGAGGTTGGATCTCCTAATGTGTGCATGTTTCTCTTTCCTGCCTAATGAAAGACGAGATTTGTGTCCTTTAGAAATGTATGTCAGATACTTCATCAAAAGCACTTCTCTCAAGGGCAATAATATTTCAAAGGGAGGAAAAACCTATGTATTAAACAGCCTATCACAGGCAAAAATATTTTCCTGACCCTTTTTCTGAATTACAAGAACAGATATCCCTGGTTTCTTCCTTTCTTTTCCCCCTGCCCAGTGGAAGTTAAGATGTTTCTTCCCAGTCCCTCTATAAGCCATCCTTTCAAATAAAACTCTTGTTTTTGTAATGCTTTATACATTTTCTTTTCTAAGAAGCTTAATTCATTAGCTTTCTTTTGAGTACGATTTTTATCATTTTTTTCTTTTGAACACAGGAAAAGGGACTAATTTAAAAGGTATCTATGTATGTATTAAGTTTGCTCTTTCATATTCCTTTTAACATTTCAAACATTCTGTTGAATAGGAGTTCCTGCACAAAGGGTGTGCACACACCCACACTCCCTGCAGGCAGATATGAATATCCTACTGTCAAATCAAAAAGCTTTATAAGTGTATATTTTCAACATAACAAAAAAGGTGTTGATGTTAAATGCTTAACTAATGAGTATTCCATTATTTTTGTCTAAAAGCTTTTGATTTTGTTGTTATAACAAGAGAAGGTGTTACTTTTAAAATCAGAGGTTAAAATTGGCAAAAACCTGTTACTTTTTCATCTGTTAGTTTTCCAAAACCTAATGTTACTATAACTGAAAGAGTATAGGGAAAAAATACGTACATGCAGTTTTTATGTTAACTTCCTGCATCTGACAGAACTGCTAGATGGTCATTTCATAAAACAGAGGACCAGTGAGAGCAAGATGACCTCACTCTATTAAAAGGAGAAAAGTCTCCCCACAGTTTAGCATGAACACTGGGTACTCGTCCAAAGGATGGAGCTTTATTCCTTTTGTAAGAAGCTGATCCACTTCCAAGGAATTCCTGTCAAATTTGTAATCCTTTCAATAACTTCATTAGGAGTCAAAGTCCTTGTGCCTAAGATTTTTCTACTGTATAGGTCTTAGTTCTCATAAATTCATAATTGCTTTTGATCTTTTTTCCTAACTCAGTACATCTTATTTAAGACTACTTAAATCCCAACTTTGAAACCTGGAAGGGGAGAAAGCAGTAGTCAGAATATTTTTGCTGTGGGAAATCCCTTTTAGGTTTCTCATGCTGTGGATAATTTTGCTTGGCAAGACCTACCAGGAAGTAAATGAGAGCTGCTGATGGAGTTGTCTTTTTTGAGTTTTGTATATTTAATGTGATGATGAAGTGTTGGAGTCTTACTATTTAAACAAAATTAAACAAAAATGCATAATCTTGGGGCAGGGAGGGAAAACATATAGGAATATTGAGTATAATCTAACATATTCATTTGATATAGGATTAAAGAACTACAGATACATGCATTTAGGAATGTCATTTCTTCAAAGATTGGTTCTTCTGTTAGTTCTGTAAGATACAGAACTACACAGCGTATACAAACACAACAGAAGAAGAATCCCAGTGCTCTGTTACAGCATACTGACTTTATATTTTTTGAGATTGAGTTTATCTGATTTCCTCAGTGTTCATTTTTGTTTCTTCAGTGCTCATTGCTTTTTAAACACTTTCATGCTCTAACATTTCTGACTTATTTTTTCAGCCCCCTGCCTTGCCTCACAGTGCAAGGGATACCACACTTCTGTCTGCATGGTTTTGTTTGTTTTAAAACGAATGCTAACATACTGGCAGCCTTTCCTCCCTCAACTCTGTCTACTGTCCTGTACAAGAAATAAGTTAGCTAATGAGGAGTAGGAAATGATTGGTGGCTGTAGCTTAAAGTAAGAGAAATGTTCTGAGGGTAAGTTTCATGCCTTCCTTTCCCCTCTGTATTCTTGCTGCTTGCAGTGGATCGCTAGTTTCTCAAGATGAGCGCTGACCAACACTATAACCACAATCTTTCACTGACTTGTATGCTTAACTTTATTCCTGTCAGTATGTCCACTTATTTCACTAGCATTTTTTGCCTGTGCCAAACTAACAGTTTCAAGAATGCACTTCAGTTTGCACATTGTGTTAGGAATTATGGGTTTGACTTTAGTATCAATAACAAAGAAATTGGGGGGGGCGGGGAACAAAAAACCTAAGGATCTATGAAAACAGAAAATGAAGATAGAATTCCATGGGTTAAGTGCAGCATTATTTGTATGAATATTAAAAATTCTTTCAGTTTCTGYTGGGGGAAGGGACATAAGATGCAGCTGGCAATTAAGGTCTTGTTTCTGATGTCTGTTTCATGCTTAAAATAGTTTAAAACAAACTTGGAAAATGCCTTTATCTCTTTATCTGAAATATTTAAGAGGTGGGTCTGAGGTTGAACATGGTTGACTTGGATTAGAATGAGATAGGGAAGACCTGATAGCATAAATCTACAGCCCCCTGCTTTAACTGCAGCATGAGAGAGCTTAGACAAGCATCACTTGTCTAAGGCTGTAGTGGTACCAATTGCATTATGAAATTGATGCCTGTCAGTCTTAATGCATGAGTATTGATACACAACTGATTCTGATTTCACAGCTGTCTGGTAGGTCTTTTTGTGTTTGCAGGGCTGCATCCTGGCATCTCTGGCTCATGTTCCTATTCACCAGCTGCAGCAATGTTTGGCACTTAAGGAAAAAAGCTATAGTGCAGCATTGCAGTTGAACATTTATACTGGGGCTTTGCACTTAAGGTCCTGTTTGTAGGACGTGTACCAGATAGCAATAAATGTAGCCTTCTGTCTTAGCCTCTCTCCCCTCACATATCAGAAAAGGCTTTCATATATTAGAAAAAAAGAAATTTGAGGTGTCCATGTAGTGAAAGAAGGATGCTGTTGCTTTTTATCAACTTTTTTCTTCTCTAAAATGTAGATCCTTGCCAAAGATCTTTTAAACCCTAACTTAGTGAAGAGGGCAGCTGCTTGCTTTTTGCTCTGTTTCCATTTATCTTCTTGGGTTGAAGAAATAACTTGAAGTGTAATGGTAAAACAAGTAAAATCATGTTCTCAAAAGGATAATACTAAAATCTAAATGTCTTGAATCTTTAGTTTATTAGCCATCTCAGAGTATTTAGATGTGCTATAGCTCACCAGTATTGGGGCATGCAAAAACATTGATGTATGATTATCTGTCTATAACATCTCCTCTAATAGATGGCATGATACAGTTTCCATTTCAGGATTTCTTTAATGAAGAACATATATAGGGTTTACAAATCTATAGGTATATGCAGCTATAATATGGTTTTCTTTTCCCTGACCTCTTTTCCCCAACCTGCTCCCCCCCGTAAATAATGCAGTTTAAAATCTAAGGATGAAAGCCTCTCTTGCAATTCAGAAATATTGAATATAAAGTTATTTTATTTCTGGCTTATTATAATGTGCAGGAGTGCTGTGGAACATACTTTCTTTAACTGTAAAGGCATTTTTGTAATGCTTTTAATATCCGCTGAATATTTGTGGTGTTCAGACCTTGACCTTTACTATAATGTTCAACTAGTCTGTGTGATAGGTTTCCTCTTGTGTGTTGTGTGGTTTTTTGGGGGGGGGAAGGGAGGGGGGAATTCTCAATTTTGAGCCTTGTCCAATTAAAGAAGGAGGGGAGCTCTGTGAAAGACTTCAGACTGTCATGGGTCTGATACTTTACATATTTACATGACAAAGTGATTGACATATATTAATTCAGCCTAACTTCATCCATGTTTATATTCTTTTATCATGAACAAATTCAAAGCAGTCCAGTTCCCTTGCATCCACTTGGTTTCTAGCTCTGGTTTCTAGCCTTAAATATTTGAAACTGTCTAGGGAAAAGTTCCTTGTGCTAAAGGATAGTTAATACGATTTTGACACTAAAATCTAACCTTTTAACTGAGTGATCTGCATGTTCAGATTTTCCACAGAAGGCGCTGGTTTGTCCTTGTGTTGGCTGTTATTCTTTTTGCCTGCAGTGGTAATATCTGTGCACTCTGTCTTGTCACCTGCATCTCCTTTTTCTCCCAGCTATTAGCCTGTGTCTTGCAAACAAAATAAGAGTGGGGCATTAGTGACTGACCTGCCTTATCAGATTTTACAGATATATGGTAATCACTTAGGGTAATTAGTAAGGTAGTAATTATGTTTTTGTGTGTGGAAACAGTTGATGTATTTGTGAATGGATGACCTCTAACTGATAAATCAGGTCACAATGCATCAGGATTAAAAAAAAAAGTCTAAGATCTGTAAAGCTGAAGATCAGTGAAGTCTTACATATTTTCCAAATTTTACTAAAGCGTGTGGAAGACAAAACTACAGAAGCTGATACTGACAAACAAGGAAGAATTGGTTGAGGATGTGAAAACTGGGGGCAGCCTTGGCTGCAGTGACCATGAGATAGTGGAGCTCAGGATCCTGAATGGAGGGAACAAGGTAATAAACAGGATCACAACCCTAGACTTCAGGAGAGCATGCTTTGGCCCATTAGGGATCTGCTTGAAAGAATCACATGGGATATGACGCTGGATGGAAGAGGGCCCCAGGAGAGCTGGTTGATCCCCCCCCCCCCCGAGATCACCACCTCCATGCCCTCAAAAAYGGTCCATTTCAATGAGCAGGAAATCGAGCAAAGGTGGCAGGAGGATCTGCATGGATGAACAAGGAGGTCCCGCCTAAACTCAAACATAAAAAGGACACCTGCAAGAGGTGGAAGCTCGGATAGGTGACCCAGAAGGAATATAGAGATGCTGTTTAAGCATGCAGGGGTGGGGTTAGGAAAGCCAACATCCATCTGAAGACGGACCTGGCAAGGGATGTGAAGGGCAACAGGAAGGGCTCCTACTGGTGTATCAGCAGCAAAAGGAAGATGAGGGAAAATGTGGGCCCACTGCTGAATGGGGTAGGGGACCTGGTGACAAAAGACATAGAAAAGGTTGAGGTACTCAATGCCTTCCTCACCTCAGTCTTTACTGGTTAAGATTTGCCTTCAGAAATCCCAGCTCCTGAGACCAGTGGGAAAGTCTGGAGAAATGAAGACTGACTCCTTGTAGGAGGATCAAGTTAGAGAACACCTAACACTTATAAGCAAGTTGCTGGGACTTGATGGAATAAGCCCCATGAGTATGGAGGAAGCTGACCGATTTCATTGTGAGGCCACTCTTGATTATATCTGAAAGGTCATGGTGRTCGGGGAGGTTTCTGAGGACTGGAAGAAAGTAAATCTTCCCTACCTTCAGGAAGGGCAAGGAGGTGGATCTGGGTAACTAGAGGTCTTACCTTGATCCTTGGGTATGTGATGGAGCAATAATCCTGGAAACCATTTCTAGACATATTAAGGAAAAGAAGGTGATTGGAGGTAGTCAGCATGGTTTATGAAGTAGAAATCAGGCCTGACCAACCTGATAGCTGACTACAATGAAATGACAAGCTAGGTGAATGAGGAGATAGCAGCAGATGTTGTT
This sequence comes from Apteryx rowi, assembly GCF_003343035.1. Lineage (NCBI taxonomy): Eukaryota > Metazoa > Chordata > Aves > Apterygiformes > Apterygidae > Apteryx > Apteryx rowi. Next base: position 101,907 of record NW_020449531.1, on the reverse strand, counting down.
TCTTTGACTTTAGCGAGGCTTTCAATACAGTCTTCTGTAACATCGTCATAGGCAATCTGATGAAGCACATACTATGTAAGTGGAGAGCGCAGTGGGTTGAAAACTGATTGAACTGGGCTGAAAGAGTTGTGATCAGCAGCATGAGGCCAGTCACTAATGGGTCCCCTGAAGTTGACACTGGGGCCTATACTGTTTAATTTCTTCATTAATGACTTGGATAATGTGACAGTGCACCCTCAGCAAGTTTGCAGATCATACAGATTTGGGAGAAATGACTGATGCACCAGATTGTTGTGCTGTCATCAAGAGGGACCTTGACAGGCTGGAGAGATGGGCTGGCAGGCATCCCATGGAGTTCAGTGAAGAAAAATGTGAAGTCCTGCACCTGGGGAGGATTAACCCTTCACCAGTACAGGCTGGTGGTCAATGCCCTGGGAAGCAGCTTGGCAGAGAAGGACCTGTGGGTTTTGGTGGACACCAGTTTGGCCATGGGACATCAGTGTGCCCTTGCAGCAAAGGTGGCCAACAGCATCCTGGGCCATATTAGGCACAGCGTCACCAGCAGGTCGAGAGAAGTGATTCTCTAGCAGGCCCTGGTGAGGCCTCATCCAGAGTGCTGTCTCCAGTTCTGGGCTCCCTGGAGTAAGAAAGACATGGACCTACTGGGGCAAATCCAGCAAAGGGCTGCTAAGATGATTATGGGACTGGAGCATCTCTCATATGAAAAGAGGCTGAGAGAGCTGGGACTCTTCAGCCTGGAGAAGGCTCAGGGAGAGATCTCATCAGTGTGTATAAATACCTGATGGGAGGGAGTTTGATGGTGACAAACTCTTYTCAGTGGTATCCAGTGAAAGGTCAAGAGGCAACAGGCACAAATTGAAATACAGAAAACCATTTAAGCATAAGAAGAAACCTTTCTACAGTAAGGGTGGTTGAACACTGGAGCAGGTTGCTTAAGGAGATTGTAAAGTCTCCATCCTTGGAGATGCTCAAAACTGCACTGGACACAGCCCTGAGCAACCTGCTCTAACTGACCCTGCTTTGAGCAGGGGGTTGAACTAGATAATCTCCATAGGTCCCTTCCAACCTCAGCTGTTCTGTGAATCTGTGAAAATAAGTTGAACTTACTGAAGATGCAGAGTTATTTCAGAAGTCTTGAAGTGTGTGAGGAGATAACTATCCATAGCAAATAATTATTCATTTACCCCACTGCTGTATTTTTGTGTGACGGATAGATTTGATAAATAGCACCTCCTCTGCAATATCAGGTTAGCTACTGTGTCAAGGGAAAGGATAGGAGAAGAGTCAGTTTAAACAGGCTTGTGTTTGCTTAAAATGCTATTCTATTTCCATTGGTACAAACACAATACATTTGCAGGTTTACGTCTCAGTATGAAACAATCTTCAAAGTAAGACACTTGTGTAAAGAAGAAATATAGTTATAGTTTTCTGAGGTGGTTACACTTTTATTTATTTATTTTTATAGGGTCACTTGCAGCTGTGTGGAGGATTCTCCCTTGCCCCTCCCTTCCAGGCTGTCACAATCTAATTTCCTTTTCCGCATTTTGCTTTCTCAGATGCTGGGCAAATCTTCAGAAAAATGCTGAAAGTGTCTGTTATCTAACAGGGATAAGTGACAATCTAGAGCAATCTTCCTCAGAAGATTGGTCACATAACTAGAAAAGGAAATACTTTTGTGAACCAAGTAGAGAATCTGAAATACTGTACTGTACTAGTAGGCTATACATTAAAGCCTGGATTGTGTTACACACACTACATGACCTTTTTTAGAGTCTTTGTTTAAATCTGCCTGTGCAAGAGACCTGGCACTCCCAGTAGTGTCATTTGTGTTCATTTCCAAAGGAATGGAATAAGTTTCTTAATAGACCTGATCTAATGCAAATTGGACACATCGCCCATTTAGTGGGCCTTGAATTTTAAACAGTAAAACATGGATTCATGCGTCTCTGGGTATACCCTTTGTTTTTGATTTGATGATCTTATTTTGTTTTAAGATTGCAAGTTAAGAGATTAGAGAAGCGGATCAGGAATATGTGAGTGTGTTGCATGTCTGCTGTCTGGGGTTAGATTACTCACTTTCAAAGAAAACAGGGGGGACAGCAGACTATTAGTTAAAACAGTCCTCTTTTTCCGTTGTAAGGTTAGTGTTATAGAATAACTTCAGGCAAGCAAAATTCTGGGGTGGTAGTAATAAACCACTTTCAGGCAGGAAAGGGCACAGAACTTAATTATTATGAAGAATCTGTATTCAGCAGCTTGAATGAAGCATCTCCATTAGTATCTGGCACATAGATATGTCAAGAAAAGAAGAGACTCCTTTAGTCTATCCCTTGAAGAGTGTGTGTGTATGTACACACATGTACATGAGTATTTCTCAATTTTTTTTTCTTAGTGTCTGAAGCTGAAATTTCTAGGGAAGCTGCTGACATGGAAATGGATAGAGAAAAGTATGTTGAGGAACTGAAGAACGCACTGATACTTGGAGAAGAATCAGCTGGCAAATATAACTTTGCTGTTTCTAGAGGTGAAGAAAATACAGAGTGTCATTTCTGCTATGAAAAAAATCTGAAGGATGTTTCTGTAAGTATAGTTAAATGTTTAAATTTGAGTGTTAAACTTTAAGTGTAAGAATGACCTTCTGAGTATGCTTCTATATTTTATGATGTTCTCTAAAATCAAATAGACATGGGATATGCCTTTCAGTTGAATGAATATTGTGAACTCCAGTATGGGCCAAAGTAAAAACAAGTTTTGGGGTTTTCTAATAAAACCTGAAATCAACAGAACTATTTTTGTTACCTTTTTAATGACGTTGAATAGGAGTATTACTTCCATAACTTTAATTTTGGGTTATGTTTTCTGTAAGCAAGGTATGCCTAAATGGTGGAGTTGCAGTTTAGTATTAAACTGAAATGTTCCATAAGCTGTAACTTTCATCTTTTTAACTCCTACCTTGAGATGAATTTTCCCTTTTCTAATCCTCACCATCAACATATACATTTTTGATTTGCTTGGTTTTTTTCCTTTCTCCCTATTCATCTAAAAAAAGAAATTTAGAAATAAGATTACTTTCAAATGCCAAAACAAAATTTTAAAATCTGTTTTTCTATTACTTTAATGTGAAAGGTAACACTAGAAAGGTTTCATTCTTGAAATGGCATTAATTCTTGACTGGGAATGAAGTTCTATGGTGGTTTCTTGGCTGCAAAGGAAAGGAGCTGCTTTTAAAGCAAGAGAGAAGGTAGTATAGTTTGTAGACACCTTTGGCTGCCACCGGTTGTGGTTTAGTGTTATGGCTTTTTGGGGGGAGAAACTAGTTTAAGGAAACTCTGTTTGTTCCTACTCTTTCTTCCCCCCAAAACTGAAGATGTGCTTGCGCCAAGGTTTGTCACTGCTTCAGTTGTGCTAGGGCAGCTGTTGGGGTGACTGACCTCTCAGCCACATCAATGAAATAATCTGGGCTTAAAAAGGAATAGCTCTTTTAGCTGAATCTTTGCACAGATCTAGTTCATAGCACAGTTTTGCAATCAGTTGCATTGGCACCATTGAGGGGAAGTAAACTGTGGTGGTGAGATAATGGAAACAAGAGACTGAAGACAAAGGAGGGTAGGAATATCTTTTTCCTGGAAGAAAAAAATCTAGCATGGAGCTGTGCCTGGAGGCAGTCAAAGGTGCCTAAGGATTGCACTACCTGTTAAAGTTTGCTACTTCAGACCACTGTTGAAACAAGCTTTGCTCCTCCTGTGCCAGGTTATTTTTGGGAAAACAAGGAGAGTATCACCTTTCAAGTACCTAACAGAGGTGTCTGACTTAAAACAAAAACCAAATCAAAAAAACTCTCACCTTCTCTGGGATACTTCTGTTGAAGTGAAAGGTGAAATTACTCTTTTCTCTAAACTGGAAATAGACAAAGAATGCAATATATGTATGGATAGAAATTGAAATGAAAGTATGTGGGTTTTTTTATGCATATGTATCTTTTAAAAGGGATGAGGAAAAATTATTTTAGATTACTTTAAAACAGCATTCATACTACATAATTTTGAAGCAGCTCACTTGGATGTTATGTTAAGAGTTTGCTTCCCTTTAGCCAGTGGAGAAAGATTCACTGGACTTGAGTTAGGCTTCTTAAAAGGTTACTTCAGTATAGGCATGTCTTTTTCCTTGTGCTGTATAGGAAACAGCAGGACAACTTGGCTCTTAATTAAGTTGCCAAGCGTTAGGTGATATGAGTCTTCCAATCTGCATTATCAAATTTTCTGTGCATTTACCCAAGGCCTTTTGGGCTCTATGCCTGCTGCTCCATGCTTCCTGGGAGCACACAGGGCTGAGTCCTGTTTGCAATGAGTCATGGTCAAAGTGCTATATTACAGTAGTATCACAAGGTTAGGACCAAATTTTACTTAACAAATATGAACAGTAATTCTAACAGTCCTGGTTTTCTTGTCTGTGTAACACATAATATAGTCTAAATACCAGACAGATGAAATACATACTGTATTTTATTAAGGGAAAATATCTTCATATATGTAGCTCCGCCTAATATGTTTCCATCAATTAAGACTTACCAGAAACTTAATTCTTATGAAAACCTCTTTATGTCAATTTAGGAAAATTATAATCTGGCCAAAGTAGTTTAAAAAACAAAATGTGCTGATTTAAAAACAAAATGTCCTAATTGCTAGGCATGCTTTCCGCATTGGGTGTCAAAAGAGCGCTTTTAGGAAAGATAACTTTTCTTGGGTGAAAGCACACCTTCCTTCCCTCTGCTAGTACTGAATTAATGCCTACAAATAAATGGCCAGAGCCTTTGTCAGAATTACAAATAGCTTTCAGGTATATGATGGAATGTGTTTCAAACTTTTGTAAGGTCTCTGTGAAGGTACTCATGCTGTATATCTTCTGGCATCAGATTAGGAAACTAATCCTGAGCTCTGAACATCCAGAGGGCTGAAATTCAGCTAAACGCACATTTCTTTTCATTTACTGCAGATGAAACCTAGAGAGACTATTGTGCAACTTAAACTGAGTATTTAAGTCGTGTATCCCTTACTAGTACTTACTATTCTGAATGGATATTTGTCTTTACATCTTGTTTAGCCTGTATGGATGTTCTTTTTCTCTTTTCATACTTCAAAAAGTGTGTATATGCATAAATTAAAACCTAATGTTATTTCCAGTCTTGGGAAGAGCACTTTTTTGAGTGTTTAAAATGTACTGCATTTCTTTTGTTAGATGTACTACTTATAGTCAGAGGGAGATGTGTGAGTCTTCATGTTCGTATTTTAAAATGTGGGCGTAAAGGAAAAGGAAGCAATCAGTTCCAATTTTGACAGTAATGCGCATCATACTTCTTGTAAATTCCCTGCTTCTCCTCTTCTACCCCCATTATGCCATCAATCATCGCTGTGAGAAAAGACCATTAAATTATCAGGAACAATTAGAAGATTGCTATCCTTAAACCAATGTAGTTTTATCACTTGGTGTATAACAAAGGGAGAGATTATGGAGAAGGATGCATGAAGATGTGGCTGATTGGGAGTTTGAATACTGAATGTTTTGGTTTGTCTTAAATAATCTGGTTAACGGTTATAAAATCTTCTGAAATGGATTGGTATACTTTGAGCTATAAAATGGGTATTTAGCTGTGCAGCTACCCATTATTGCAAATGCACATTTTGGTCACTAATGAATACATAGGATTTCACGCGTTCTTGGGGGCAGGGGATCATACGTCTTTTGTTAGAAGCGTATGCATAGTTGTATGCACAAACTTGGTGGTGGTTGTTCTTGTTTTTAATTAGCATTATTGAAACCTACTTAGAGCATGGGTGTTGAATTAAACTGTGGGTAACAGTCACCTATGCCCATCTGCTTGGCCAGTAATTTCCAGTGCAATGCTCTGACATACTTCTCCATCCAGTCCAGATAAACCTCTAATTCCTATCAAAAGTAAATTATAGATTTCCAACAAAATCATTTGCCTTTGTTCTTCTGAATATATCACTTTCTTGTGAGTTATGTCCTGGTTTTCTTACTGACAAGTGGTACTTCCTGGTCTCTTATTTACAAATGATATGTACACACCTTCTTGGCCAGCAGTTATATACATAGTATACCTGTGAGGTATAGCTTATCACAAAAGATCTGATGTGTATGACCCAACTGGAATAAGCATAGTAAAAGCACCTCAAAGAATTTACGGTTACCGTAGAACAAGTTGCTTTTTATTCTGTCTGGCTGTTAAGAAAATCCATATGATGCTTATTTTTAGATACTATAGTTTATTTAAATACTTTCTTTGTGTATTTTTAATTACCAGTAGTTAATGACAGTAAAGTGTTTATTTTTGTTACTTCAATTTGCAAAGTGAAAGTCAGTGAGAAACTTAGCATAATAATAGCAACAAAATTCCAACTTTTATATAATATATCCTTGTGGGAGAAGCATACTGCTACAGTGCTGCACCATCTTGGTGGATCTGTTGATCCCTGTTCTCCAAATATCTACACCTATGAAATACCCTCTGTAGGTGCTTAGTGTGCTTTATATATAAACTAGGCTAAGTTCCTATTCTAGCAAATAACAAAAGCTTTCATATATTAAGTGGTAAATTGTCATGATTTCCACTATGTTAAGAACTTGGTGCTTAAAATTTTAAGCATAAAAATGCTACTCTTATAATTTAATAATTATCAACTGATGTGAAGTAAAGTTAGTTATGTCACCACTGTCATCTGACTTCCTGTTGATGAGGATATTTTTCAGTTTGGTAATTATCAATATTCAAATATATATATTTTCAGGAAATTGGTGAACACATAGACTTGAAATACTGTAATTGCTTTCAAGGTCTTTTTTTTAACTGTGTGCTTGCATATTTGTTTTCCAATTTACTGGTAGCGAATTTCTGTTGGTGACTTGGATTAGTGACTGATAATAGTCATTTAATAATGATAAAATAAGATACTGAAATTTGTTTTCTATAAGTGTACTAAAGAAGATGATATTCTGAAATGATTTTTACCTTCTTTGATAGCAACTTGCTAAAAAAAGTTTACTTAATCTACTTTCCTAAAATATAAAGCTGTACCCAAAACTGTACTGTGTGGTCTGCAGGAGTGCAAATAAGAATAAAGGAGTGACTTTAAGCAAAGGAAAATATAGGCATATTATTAAGAAATATTTTCTAATGTCAAAATCTGTTCTACTGTTGAAGTGTTTGCCAGAGGATATGGTAGCAGCCCCATTGCTTCAATTACTTAGAACCAGATTGGACAAGAGTGGAAAATACACTATAAGTAACTATCCTGTTTGGCAGTATGGTACATTAGATGACCTAATAGGTGACTTCTATCCCCAAAATCTCTGATTGCCTGCCCAGTTTACCATTGGCATGAGCTCCCTCAGACTGTGGTGCAATGAATATCTTCATCAAAGAAGTAATATGCACATCATAACTGCCCCCCCCCACCAAGTTAGTGGTTGAAGAACCATAGGATAGAGGATGTAGTCTCTGCAAGTTGCCTCGTGCAAGCAGGTTCATCCTTCCTCCAAGTGCCACAGGTTGTGTGTTCAAGGCTTGTTCTGTCTGTCGCTGTCTGGGTGGGATGTTTGGCAGTGGTAAATCTGACAGGTGATTCCACACTATAACAATAAACACTGGCATTGTAAACATCTTCTTGGTGAAGTAAACTTAAAAACAGGTCCTTTAAGTTTGGTTTGGTATTCCTTCCTAGCTGACAGGGAAGAATAATTGTCCTTTATTTGCTTATGGAAGTAAATAAATTTAGAGATTAAAAACTTGTCTGTGGTTCTCAAAAATCGCTTCCCCTTCTTTTGTACTGGATCACTAAAGCTAGAATTAGCTTTGTTAGCCACAGCCCTACCTTTAAGACCTTGGACACCTGAAGCAATTCAGGAGGTCTAAGAAGGCAAGCTGCAGTCAAATGTGAAATCCCTATGACAGTTTTTGTATAGCTTTTGCCATTGGCATAAACAGGGATCAGGAGAGTCATTTACAGCATCTGTGTGCATGTCATTCAGAAGACTAGAGCTGACAATCTAATTCACCTGTTTAATTGATGGAGAGGAAGGTTCCTCACAATAACTGATGTCTACTACCAAAGCTAAATGCTTAAAACAAATGCTGCGACTACCTCAGCACTGTTCAGACTGGATGATGCTAAAGCTGTATTTCCAAATTACTGTAAAGGTGTTAGATTTAGGTAGTGAATGGGGCTGCTTATGTCCTGATGTTTCTTTGAATGGATGACAAACTTCCCCAGATAACAAATAGTTCAAACCTGATTTAGAGGAAATATCTATCTACTATAGATGTTTGTTTTGCAGTGTCATCATTGCTTTTTTCTAAAAAGTACCAGAGTAAGAATCATAATTTAACATAAGGGAAAGCCATAGAATTTTAATACTTTCATACTTAGTCTTTTGAAACAGTGATCAAAAGATATATTGGTGTCTCAAACTTCTGGAAGTATTTGTTCTAGCTGCATCTGAGCCTGATATAGGTGAGCCTGAAAATCATACCTTAAAATATTTTTAATTTGTTTTATGATTTATCTTCCTTATGACAGGTGGCTTTGCCATAGGGCATTCAACACTCTGCCCTTAGGAACTGTTTTTAGGGTGGCGAGGGCAAAGTAGACTGTGAGTCCCATTAAAATAACAATGGGTTTGGTATACAGTGGGACTTGTGTGTCAAGCCAGCTGCAATGCAAAATGGGCCACACACACAGAGATCTCAGTAAGGGGCCATTGAGGCTCGGCCAGCTAACCTGCTGCCACCTAAACAAACACCATCACAGAGTCAGTGATTTAGCGCTTGATCTAAGTAGGTGACCACTTGGAAGTAAATCTTTCCAAGTACTTTAGTGAGTAAGTCCTCATATAATAAATAATGGAAATCCGGCAAGATTTTTTGTACTGGCAATTAAATTGATTAAATGGCCTTTGATACTCAATTATTTGAGTGCTAGCAGTCATCTTTTTTACAGTAATGTGACAGGCATTGTGTTTCTTTTCCTTTCCTTTTTGTAAGAAAACTTGTAAAATGGGGAGATACTAGCTTAAGAAATTCCACTGTAGATGCACTACTCTCTTACTAATTAAGTTGATGGAAGAGATGCAGCTATTTTTCTTCAGTTTCCTGTGGCTGCTTTTCCATAGTGAGTTGAGTGAGATCATTGTAGGTTTACTACAATTTAAAAATACTCTGACAAATTCATGTTAACCAAACTTTATCACAGCATACTGCATGAGTAAAGTAGAATCGTAGAGCTCTCTTTGCTTTTCAAACTGTTTTAGTTCAGTTTGAATAGTTACTTTGCTCCAAACTACTTGGGATATGTTGTTTGGATAACAAAGGTCACTGAGAGTTCAGGTTGTTTCCCAGGCTATTTAACTAACTGCTCAATTAAAAAGGAAAGAAGAAAACCTTGCAGGAAGATGGAATGATTAATTTGTAGGTCAGTGTAAAGGCAATGATTCTTATATATCATTTATATTTGCATACTTCAGAATGTAAGACAGTACAGTTGAATGAGTTTCTCAGATGCTCAGTTTAAGAATAGCTTGTTAATGTGCTGAACATAACAGAAACATAAGTATATTTTTTACGTAATCTTAGACTTCTCCCCATCTTGCTTTACACTTATCTTTACTGACTCCTCAGATCTTATAGGTGCATTTTAAATGTAATGGGTCACTTAGTAGCCCTGATGTAAGAAAAGCTTTAAAAAAAATTATGAATTTCTTTCTTGCACTATTAATATGTATACAATATTTTATAAAAGTTCTGTAAAATTAGACTATGCTATTTTACTTGTTTGGTATTTGATTGTAAATTTTTTTCCTGGTTTTGGGTGGTGTTGGGGGAAAGTACATTTAAAAGTATTAGTAGTGTATATCTTTTAAAATGGGGGATTGTTGAAAAAGGAAGAATCAGGTGCTGCATACTCCTTGAGTTTCTCCCTACCTGTTTTGACTTCTGGAATTCACTGGAACTATACTGTCTGACAGTTATCCTTTTTCTCACTAGTGATGTTATTGTACTGTTTCCTCTCCCCACTCTGAATCCCTTCAGATTGTCCCATTTTGGAATACTTGCTGTGCATTTCAAATCTCTGTGTAGACATCAAGGCTTTTTTTACTTGCACAGCTGAGTAAAAATGCTTTCATTTTAGGAGGAAAATCTTTAAATCATTGCATATTGACAAGTCTTGGTTTCCCAAGAAAAATATAGAGGACAGTAGATACTCTGGAAAAGAAATTGCTCAGTGTGTTGGGTTTTAAAACTTCACTACAAGACTAGCCCTGTTTTCACTGTAAGGAAGAACAACAGTCAAAGCCTGAAAAACAGCAAGCATCTTATCTGCATTTCTCTGCAGACATGCTTCTGCAGCTCCAAGGGAGGCATTTATCTTTCTACCCTAACAGGCACAGGAAAGCCCTTAAGCTCAGGATAATAATGTTTTGTTAAATTTTGCATTCACTAAAATAGAGCATTTACCTGTATGAAATGTTGAATGGATATGTTTTAACCCTCAAAGCTTAAGTAAATGTTTCAATTTAATTTCAGCACATATGTATTAGCTCTGCTACAGGTACATACCTGAAATTTTCTTGAATAAAAACAAAAGAATAAATTGCCTTTCACTGGGATGTAGAGTATTTTTAAAAATACTTGGAGATTAAAAAATATGTTCATATAATTTGATGAGGAAATAAGGTAGCAATAATACTTGTAGTGAGGAAGGTGTTATGCTTCTTACCTTAACTTGCAGTGAAGTCAAATACCTTGTCTTTGCTTGCTCACTTGCTTCATGAGGTCTCTGTACATTAGTAACCGACATAAAAATAAGGCTTGTTTAGAGCACTGATAGCAGGGTCCTAACTTCACTGCCCAGTAAACAGAGGCCAACTGTATTCTGGGGGCATAATACTGTTCTTATTTTGCCACCTCATTTTAAACCCTCAGCTGTCTTGTCTGACCTTATTTCAAATATTAACTACTGCCCAGTAGATATCAGAGACCATGTGAGGTGAGTATATTTTTCATCAGTGAAGACAAAGTTCATGGCTTTTTTGACTGAGATGTAAAATTTTAAGCCAAATTGTATAGGTATCTTTTTAAAAAAATGTTGGTGACTCAAAACACCAAACACCAACTGACTCTGAGTTCAAACAGTGTCCTCAAGTGGAACTCTTAACTACAAAACTGCTGTTTTTATTTTGCTTTATTTGCATCAAAGTAGCCCTTAGGAATGTGGTGCCATGTGGCACTGAACAGTGGCTGTGGGAGAGCAGCAAGGGCAGGCTGCTTGGTAAGAGAAGGCGAGCTGGGAGCTGAGGGGCACAGCAAGGCTGCTGGGGGCAGTCCCACAGTACCCCCGCAAGAAGAGCAGAGGAGGACCAGGAACTGCAGCCCAGTGCAGCCAGGAGTCCAGACCACCAGAGCTGAAGCTTGGAAGTCAAGCCCATGGGTTGAGGTCTGGATCAGCGAGCCTGTGGCTGGGCACAGGCATGACAGTGATGCAGCTCAGGCAGCAGCTGAAGGAGAGAGCCTGAGCTCAAAGGCAGCTCCTGAGCAGAAGTGGGGAAGCCTCTGCTGAGGCTGCTCCAGCTTGCTCTTGAGCAATGCTTCCTTTGCAGCCATTTGAACCAAGAGACTTGGACAGCTGTATAACATCAGAGCTGGCCTTGGGCACAGGCAGCTGACTCCTAGGAAAGAAGGGGGCCCTGATAGTACCTGCCAACAATAGAAAAGACAGTCTGAATAATTGTCTAAAATATTCAGTTCTGCAGAGAGCCTTGTATGTTAATTGTAGACTTCATTTATTGAAACCAATAGGTTTTTTTGTATGCTCAAAACTTAGCACATGAGTAAGTCTAGATTCAGGATGCAGGCTTACTGTTCTGGAAGAAGATACGGAACTAAAAATATTTGTAGGCTTAATGCTAACAGCAGCAAGCCTGAGATTTCTGGAAGTGTAGGTACCATATTTTGGAAACTGTGATAACTTGCAAGTGGTTCAGAAGCAGTACTTAAACCTAAGATTGCCTGACACTTTCTCTTTTAACACCCTATTTCTTATAACTTCACTGAACCGTCTGCTTTCAAGGATGAAGTTTTCAAAATGTCCCTGAAAAATAGTCCCCTGTTTTGTGAAGAAGAACTCCTCTTTTCTATGTTAACAAACTGGTATTTTTTTTACAAGCTGTAGTAATTCTGTGCTTTGAAGCAGAGATGTGAAATTGTTTTTTTGTATCAATGATGTACCCCCTTCTTTCATTAATCATGAAAAGCCATGTACATTTGGGTATGTTTCTAAGCCTTTCACATGTTCTCTGTAATGTTCTGGTTTGACTACTTCATTAACATACGATTCTGTGTATTTACTGGTTCCATACATCCTGATTCTGTGTATTTACAATGTTTTTCTGACTCTTCAAGTTCTCTAAATGATGAGACTGAGTGTAGGCTGAGACCATAGGTAGAGCATTATTTTAACTTTTTAACCTGACTTAAACATTTGGGGGGGAAAGGGGGAGATGGAAGGGGAAAGAAAAAATATTGAGATATCAGAAGGGAAAGAAAAATTACATGAATCCGTCCTCCACTCCTCCAATAACTAACTGCATGCTCCCATCCAAGAATTGTTGTTATGGCCTTTATTTGCAAATAGCATGCATTACATTGAAATTTAGAAATATAAATTTCATCAGACTTAGTCTGCTATATGCTAGCCTCTTACGTGAGAGAAAGTCCTATGGTGTGCAAAGTGATGCTTTTCAGTAATGTTTTCAATCGATAAGTAGACTTTTATTTTAGTTTTGCTTATCTATTTTTTAGATATTTTCTTAACAGAAGCTGTTTGAGTGGCTGGCATAATTAAGTACAAGCTATACTGCAGTTTATATATATGCGTACACACAATAAACACACATACACAGATAATAAGTATGGGTTAATGTGCCATTACTCTGAACCTATTTTGTTTTTCATATAAGAAAATAGTGAATAAAACATTCTTTATATACTGAGTGATGCTTAAATTGTATTTCCAGTTTAGCTACTTTTGGATGAAATTCTAATTTAGCTGAAATGACAAAATACAGAACTTTACTGTTCCCCCGAAATTTCTAAGTTGTCCTAACATTTTATACCAGTTCTCTGTGCAGTTAGTTGATTGCTATACAACTCAGTAAGGCAATAGGAAATTGGGGTTCATGACTTCATTACACTAATGTTGCCTTGCAGTTTTATTTTGTAGCTTTTCAGCTGTAATTAGAATGGGATTTTTGTTATCTGATGTGTAGATAGCCTATCATGCAAACAGTGTATGAATGGATTTCACTATTTATCTGGAATAAATCTAACCGTACTCTTTCACTCTAGCCTAGTTCTATACTTTCCTGGGAATTATTCAGTCTAGAGGAGGAAAGTGTTTATGAATTATCTGTAGCATTTACAGACTTAGTTAACTTGAGCTATTGATTACCAGCTACAGCCAGAGTAAAAATTCTGGTCTAAGTAAGGTCTTCGGAGATTAACCCTAAAGTAATGTGGAGGACTTGGAAGTCCCTTGGTCTATAGTTGGAGGAAAAACTGTGAGCTAATCTGGCCTTTACAAATACTATTTAATTATTTAGGATTTAAAGTATTAGGCCAAATAAAATCCTCTTGATCAGGCATATCATGAGAGCATGTTTTGTTTTAAGTAGCCCAGAGACAGCTGATTATTTTTAAAAGGTTTTCTTGGGCTGACAATTAAAAATAGATGTTACTGTCCTCTTGTGCTTTTCTGGGCTCACAAAGGAGTTAAAGCAGTGTAGTCTTGCTGCATGCTTTGAGAAACTGATTGTGAAAACATGAGCAGCCATTCACCATTTCAATTTTTTGCTTTTGTCAGTGTTACTCAGATTTTACACTGAAATACATAAAGCAATGAAGTTTTGAGTCACGCTCATGAATAACAAAATGTTGTTTAGAACATAGTTCAAAACAGAATGTTAAACAGGAGTGTGAATTATAGCAAATCACAAGTTGAAAGATTTTTTTGAAGAGAAATTTCAGGAATATACATGTATAATTAAATATGAAAGTTTTGTCCTGTGCAATTTGTGGCTATAGAGTCAATGGAAATCATCAAACTCACTGAAAAGCTGACTTCCTTGGTCTGTTTAAACAATGAAGATTTTCTGAAGTAAATTAGCTCTGTCATCCAAAAAAAAAGCCTCAAACAAAAAACAAACAAACCAACCACCAAAACAGTTGAAGGAATCAAGTTTGCAGAATTGTGTATTAATAATGACAGTTGTCTACAAATTATCTAGAACAGTTTACTAAGAGGTAATATTGAGGAAAAGAGACTGCAAAGACATGTCATTCACTAGTATTTATTGTGAAGCAGCTTTCTGAACTGACTGTCCTCTGGGCCTTGTTCCTGGTAAGTTAGCTTGACTCTGTTCTGTGTCATCCATGTGCACTGGGACTTTACTTACTCTCTTTCAGTGAGTGCACTGGAAAGAAATCCATGGCTAAAAGTAAAGAAATAGGAACCATCCATCTGCTCCCATCCCTATTTGACCTAGTGTGGAGATTTCCATATGACTGTTTTCTTTCCAAACATCACTGTCACGGTATGTCAACAATAAAATATCAGTTTTTAAATACACCCCAACCACGTCCAAAATCTCTTTTAGTAACGAAAAGTTAAGTTTGTCTCAGCTTTTTTTTGCTATACAAGCATACAATATTTCTTGTAATAGCTTTAACAATTTTCATGTGACTGAGACCCATTTAAACAGTTTATCTTAATTTCTGTCATCTTTTATGTTTTGTTGTTAGAAAATCAATTTTCCTTATGTCCATCTCTAACAACATATTTTATTTCTGTTCAGTAACAGGTATACTTCATTTTAACTTTGCAGCACCTTCCTGGCAATTCAGGATAAACCTCTACTGTCAAGTAATTGGAATATTCTTTTGTAGTTTAAAAGTTTAGTTGTTCTTCATGTTATGTTCGATAGTATTTACCATAGGTAAGACTGAGACCATTCACTATGACAAAGTATCTTTTTCCATGAAAGAATCTGAGTAGTTACTAGTATATTTTTCTTACCACTATAATCTTTGGTCCCAGTAGTGGATCTCCATAGCTACTATGGCATGAACATAAAGTGGGTGCTACCCCACCCAAAGACATGAACACGATGGGGAAAAATGATACATACTGACATTTGGTTTCTGGCTTTCTCATGGGGTGGAGGGAAAACCCAGTTATTTAGAGGAGGAGGAAAACAGCAGGATGTTGCCTCCATTAGTAGTGAAACTAGAATGTGAAGGTTTAGAGAGATTTGAGTTGAAGCTGTTGCCTGGTTTACAGGCCTTAATGGCAGATATGATACTGGTATCTGTGTTAATCCAGAGATTAAATAGTTGGCAGCATCTGGAGGAGGAAGGATAAGGAACTGTGTTTTTAGCTATGTTGAGCTTGAGCAGACAACTAGGTGTTCAGGAGATGGGCTGAGAGAGATGAATTTTTGCAATAGAAATGGGACTGTGAGTCATCAATTTAAGGAGCTGAGTTTGTTTGTAAATAACATAAAAATTTAAGGTATAGGAAAATAAAGAGATCAGGCTAAACAGGAAGCAAATAATAGAATAGTGAGCTAACAGTTTTTGATCAGAAAAGAGCTCATCTTGTTTTGGTTGTAACTTCTGTTGTACAAGGTGGTATCTTAAACTGACCCTATTTCTATACTTTGTTTTACCTTTATTGCTGTGTGTTTTTATGATTTGGAGCCAGCAGTTATATCCCTAGATTTAACCCATCCTAATCCAGCTGTGCAGTTTAACTCAAGTTTTTCAGACACTACTTATAATAAATGCAGTGGTTTTTCTGGTGTACTGCCAGTGCTGCGTGTTCATCGAATGTTTAGCAACTGCAGCATATTTATGCCATCTGGGAATGCATGTGCTTCCCTTCCTGAACAATGCTCTTTAATCAAGACCGTTATTATGGAAAGGCTAGAAAGAGCAGTATACATAATCAGTAGAATGCCAAAATTAGAATTACACATACATTTTTCCAAACGCT
This sequence comes from Apteryx rowi, assembly GCF_003343035.1. Lineage (NCBI taxonomy): Eukaryota > Metazoa > Chordata > Aves > Apterygiformes > Apterygidae > Apteryx > Apteryx rowi. The sequence goes on along the minus strand of NW_020449531.1, from coordinate 85,765 downwards.
ATCATGTTCCACTTGGAGCAACAAGTTTCCAGAATGTATCACTTTTCTGGAACAAGTACCTTTATCCATATTCTCTCTTATTTCTGTGTGTATTAGTCTAAGTCTAAATCATTTAAAGAATTTCAGGGTAATAAAAAGGAGTCAAGAGTCATCATGGAGAATTATAAGCCTATAGGAATTGTGTCCTCTTTTCTTAGGAAATTCCATTTCTTCCAGGCCTGTCTAAAAAGCAGTGTCAGTGCAACTATTTCGCTGCTGTTGTACCCCTTCATATTAAAAAAGCATAAGCTTTTTCTTCCATGCTTCTTCTAACAATTTCTTGATTCTGTTAAAGCATCACTAGCTTTTTTGTTTATACAGTTGATTTCAAAAAGAATGTGTAGAGAATGCAAATACATTTGAGATGGCATTAGTTCAGTTAGTAAGAGCCAGAAACGGAAGTGATCCTGGTGGCATTCTAAAAGTGTGTGTTCCCAGATGAAATTCAAGAAGCAGGAATACATATTCAGTCACAGGTGTGAAACTGAGCTTGTATGTATTGAATAATATAATTTCTTATGTTTCAGATGCAGAGAGGGCAGAGATCTTCTGCAGTTAGGATGCTTAGTGTATTTCTGTTGGTAAACAGCAGGTGCATGTGAGAGAAAATAAAGTTGCAATAAACTTTTATGCAAAATAAAGATATTCTGTTTTAACAGTGCTGCTTAAGTTGACAGGTTAACCTTTTTTTTCCTTTGAAACTCATCTATCTATCGATAGTGTGTGAGGGGGAAAAGGTTGTTTTCAGGATTTCTGGTGGTGCTGGATACAGCTGTGCTGATTAATGAATATTCCTGGAGATGGCTGAGAGCACTATACTGGGTCTTTTTTTCCTTCTTGGAAACTGATTTTTTTGCTCCTGATTGCAATTTTAAGGCTTTAGACTCTGGTCGAAATCTAGCACTCTCATCATGGATCACTCCAGATACATATTAACATTTCTCTTACTGCTCTTTCAGGAGTCTCATAGTTCCCTTGTTGAGAGAGACGCTTGGCAGCAGGCCTGTCTGACTATTCGGGGAACTTCTGGACATAACTGTGTGCATTTGAGTTCCTCTAGCGTTCGGAGCTAGTTTAACTGGTGGGTAGGCTTAATGTTTCCCAATTCCACCACACTTTAGTGAGTGGAAGCTCTCTATTTGATTGCACTGCTAATTCAGAGGTTGACAGAGCGTACTTCTGTGGTATATACTTCCTCTTGTATTTACAAAAGCTGTCTTAGTTTCTGATGCATCTTAGAACTTGTTGAAAATGTGGGTATGATCAAATATTTATCAGTCTGGGATTTTCAAATGTTAACTAGTTCTGTTACCCATAAAGAAACACTTGTATTTTGTGGAGTATGAGTGATGTGACTTGGTAGGTTCTGTATGTAAGGCTCAGTATCAACTTGGCATTATATGCAGCAGCCAGTCTTGGTCCTGACCTCAGTTCTATCATTTTCAAAATAAGTTAATGGACTTCCCCTTTTTCTGGTGTAGCAGCCTGTGCAGAGAAGCAAGGACAAGTTTCATCCTCTGGCAGAGCTTTCCTAGTACTGCATATGTCAGTCCTTGGAGCACATGCTTCAAAGTTGTTTGTGTTCCTTCAGCATAGGCTGAGGTTAGAATCCACAATTAAGTCCTTAATTTTTTTTTCTAGATATGTTAAATGTCTCTCCAGTTGTGTTTTTTTTCCTTTCTGAAGTGATATCTGAACTATTAGAAGAGCTAGCCTACCCCACAATTTAGTTTAGGACTTGAAGAGTAACTGCCATAGACCTTTCACAGTGGAATATTAATTCCCCAAATGTAGATCTGTAACCTAACAAAAAAGAATACAAAAGAAAGCATAACAAAATGGTGAAGTGGGTAAGTTGTGCACTTGAGCAGGAGAAATGTTTTTATTCAATAAGGGGCAGCTACTTTAAAAAACAAAACAAAGAAATCCACTAGATCTCAGGTCATGTGCCTTAAGAAAATATCACATAGATTCCACAATGTGTAAGCATTTCCTTTCAGTTACAACTTTTACCTTAATCTGGATCACAAGTTTGGAAATAAATGTTTTTTTCATATGGTAAAGAATTTATTCATATTTGTAAAAACATTTATATTTTATGGGTTATTCAAAAACTAAGGCATAAAATTATTAACACTTCAGTAGTCTTGTGAGCAACAAACAGCCTTGGTGTCTTATTTTCGGCGTCTTTGCAGGGAAAATTGTTAGTAAGAGAAAATTGTCTTTATCATATACAGTTTTTTTCTTCTGATAGCCAGAATGGTACAGCATATTAGTACATGATGGAAAGCCCAGATGTACCAGGCTGTACTGAGCTTTCTCTAGACTTATTTCAGGAGGGTAGTGATGTGCATTGGTTTTTGAGAAGTAAATTTATTTTGCCCTAAGTTTCAATTAAGAATTGACAAAATGTACAAGATGCTGAAGGTTGTTGTGTTTTTTTTTTGAAGTGTTGGGATAGATAGTGGAAAATAGTTTTATTGAATAGACAAGTAGTATTGATGTAACTAAGGCTCCGAGTATAGGTTTTCCATTTCACTGATATATATGAGCACTTATTCATTATTATTACTGTAACTTATAAAATTTTAGTAGCATTATCCTGGATGGGSAATAAAACTTTTTGTGGCTTGTTTAAGAGAAACTGACTCCTAATGAGTCAAATTGTTTTGTCTTAGTTCCAGGTTAGTAGTCCTTTTGAATGTAGTGGGATTACTCACATAAGTTTTTAAAAGTTTTGACCCATTGTGGAAATAGGATAGTCTATGGAAAAATAAGTGCTTTTTCTACTTCTTAGCATTCAGAAAAATAAACCTGTAGCAGAAAGCTAACATTTTTATGGGAACAAGTCCAACATTAAGGATATGCAAAGTAGACAGTTATTTAGAGTGGAAGACCAGTAGTCAGTGAAGCAGTCCCACTAACATACAGACTCGACCACATAGCTGGTGAATTCTTTGTTTGTTTCTTAGAGTTGCTCTTCCTTGCTGCTAGGACAGATGGTCAAAGTATAGTAATGTGCTTGCTTTTCACAAGTCAGGGCAAGATTCTTCTACACTGTTCTTATTGAACAGCTAGAATTTCCTAGCTTTGCCATGCTCTTTCGGAGAAAAAGGAAAAAAGGCTTTGGTTAGGGAAGAGTAAAAAGCACCAAATTATCATCCTCCTTTAGGATGACTGTTCTTTTCCCCTCATTGATTGCTGAGAAACTCTTATGTGACTCTGCTTGAATCTTTAATGGATGTTGTGCATTTATGGTTTTCAAAATACTATGCAACACAAGGAGACCCACTTCATTCTTGTACTAATTCTTGGAGTTTTTGGGTAGTGCCCAAAAGCAGCTTGTATTTGACAACTACCACAAAGTGACCAGTGTTAACACCCAAGCTAGGCAGCTGCTGGTTTAGAAACTAATCCTGTAGAATCTAATGCAGCTTGGATTATACAATGGCGTTTTTAGTGAAATGTTTTGGCATTTCTGCAGAAGCTCTACTGGAAGCTTGCACAAGTTGTATTTAGTTTTTGAAAGCTACCTTTTTTAATGTTTCCTGATAAATAATCTCAACTTAAGTTTATGTGATATTCTCTTGAGGGACCATACCTTTTAAGAACTGAACATATATTTTTAGTTCAACAAAACAAGAAAGTGAGAGGTGTTACTTTAAGACCACAAAAAAAAAAAAAAATTGAGAAAGGAGTATTCGATTTGGCCATGGTATAATTGCCATCTTTAAAAATGCTGGGTAGCTTCCATTCTTTTTCATGCATCTGCTGAAGCACTTTGGGATATGTTGTCTTTATTCTAGTAATATTTCTTGAGGGACAGTCTAGCAATAACCTCACAAGGGGGAGAAAAAATTAAAATGGTGAAAAATAATGTTGGGAAGATTTCTTTGAAGTATGGCAAGTGGTTAAACCATATGAATATCAAGCAATTTCATAAATGTTTATTACAAGAGACTTTTTTAAATGTATTGTAATCTAGTTCTTTCTCAGCTGTTCTTTCTTACCGCATTATTGGACTGAAAGTGGGTGGAATCCTGAGAGGCATGACACACCACTTTTTTTGGAATGAGGATATAATGCTTTGTCTATTGCAGTGAATACAGCTTTGTCATTGCTCATTGGCCAGGGTGAAGATGTTACACCAATGCAAGTGCTCAACAGAGCACTGGAACAGATTGCCCAGAGAGGTTGTGGAGTCTCCATCCTTGAGATATTCAAAAGTCACCTGGACAGGGTTCCGCTCTAGGTGACCCTGCTTGAGCAGGGGGGTTGGACTAGATGATCCCCAGAGGTCCCTTCCAACCTCAACCATTCTGTGATTCTGTGACACCTGGGGCAGTTGTCTGTATTTGAAAGACACAAGCATTTGATGATCTTTGCAGAGAAATCTGTGAGGGCATAGACTAAGTCAGTATGTCTTTTGAGGGTAGGTTAGTAAATAAACTGGTGCAGAGGTATTTGTGGGGTTTTTATCCACTTGAGTGACTGGTATCTTTTAACCAGCATTGTTGCAATCTTCCTGCTTTGGTCAAATTTATGAAGCAACTGCATTATTTTGCTTTTTCTTTGACTTGGCCATGTATAAAACCTTGTGGAGCTATTCCAAATGAGGATATATAACTAAGGGAATATGTTTTAAAAAGTTACCTTGGATAATCCAATCTTTCATCTAATTTATAATCCCTCTGTGTAATCAGACAGTTTAAAATACCGATGGAAGAGTATATAAGTGAAGAAAGAGTAAACACTTGATAATATCATCCCAATACACACCTTCTGTTCTCAGTTCCCCTCTTTCCCTTCCTGTGAAAGTCTCTTCACCCCACCACCAGCCCCCACTTCCCCTGATAGGTATACTTAGTACTTAAATATCTGCATATATTAAGGTTTCAGTGTCCATTTTGTATTGCAGATTAAAGTGAAGGCTAGGTAACAGGGATGCTTGCCTTGGATACTTCCTTTAAGCAGAGATAATGAGCAAGGCTAAATTTTTGTTGATTAAATCAAGACCTTCTAATGAGTTCAGAAATAAGAGAGAAGAGATTCTCTGTATAATCTTCTGTTGAGTGTAATCTTTTCCTTAAGGTAAGGAGAGGAGAAGATGGGATTATTACCTGTATAATCCTCTCCAATCCACTAAAATGTCTTTTTTTGTGTGTGTGGTGGCCTTTCTTTTCTTCCTTCCCTCTCCCTTGTTAGCCTCCTATGTTAAAATGCAGAGATATTTTTGCTTTATCAAGAGACTTATAAAATCTGAAGTTATAAATAAGACATGGTCAGGCTCACAGTGCTTTTTTGCAGCTCTGACTGATTTCCCAAGTACTGTCTATAATGAATGAGCTCTGTGTCCGCTTGAGTTGATTATTTAAGTTAGTAGATCGTTCTGTTACATATCCCACTTGCTGTCTTCAGTGAAGAAAAGTATTGATAGCTATGGAGAGTTGTTTAAGAGAGTTTTTTTTCAGTGTTTGTTTTCAAGGATTATCTTTTGATTGCAGTAGATGCACAGCCACTTCATGGGTCCTAAATTTTCCATTCGTTATCGACTTGACACCTCTGGAAGATAGGCCAGATCTTTACTTTCCGTCAGTTCTTTCCCATGGGCATGGAAACTAATTTTAGAACACTGAGTAGAAAAACAGTTGTGTCTTAAAGTTTGAACTGATTTCTTATTTCAGACCATTTTAAGTTACTTGTCAGAATTCTCTTATTTCATTCTATTTCATGCAGTACTGTAAGTGCTAGAGATGGCAGTATTTACAGGCAATGAAATACTATGACACCAAGTTGTTTTAAAGTAGCACTATTATGTATAGGCATGTCAGTCTGGGCTTTTTTGTCTAAGAATAAAATCTCTTTTCACTCAGATCAGTTTTTGCTGAGATCAGTTTCTGTTAATCCCTTGCATGAAGATTTAAAAAAAATCTTACTAGCTGCACATTGTCCTTTCAGTCTTCATGGAGGCTTTGTGAACATATTCTCTCTTAAAAAAAAATCTCCATATGTGTGGTTTTGTTTTTTTTTATTGCTTATTTCAGACTTTACATGAGAACTTTCACTTAAATGCCAGAGGTTGCTGTACAACAGGTAAGCGAACAGTAGAACAAATAGCAAAGAGAAACATCATGGAGCTTTTAGCTTATTTGCAAGATACAATTACATTTGAGCTTAGGTTTGATTTAGGTTTAGGTGGAAATATTTCTTAAGGCCTTTAGTTGTATCCTGCTGAAACATGCAAACTCAGCTGAAGGGGCAGTTTTTCAGCTGAAGCTTCTACTTTTATCCCTTCAGATTTTTGGAGTCTTTGTCAAATGAAAATTTTGTTTCAGTGTGAATCTAATTCAACTGAAGAGTTTGGTTTGTTGAAAGGTGAAAATGCAAGCTATCAAGGGAGAACTTGGTTCTTGTTTCTGTTGTGCTAAGCATTAAAAAAACTGGCCACTAGGTCAGCCATCTTGCATCCCAATAGTTTTGGACTTGAGTAATAATCATGCTTTACTACATCTTCACAATGACTTGCCAAGCAGATTTCCATTGCCTTTTCCACTGCGCGCTCTCAAATTAGTCACGTGAAACTCAGCAGTACTAGAGAAGCTATTTCTTGGCTCTGTCTACAGATAGTTTCTTAAGATTCTACAATCAAAAGGCAAAAGGGCTTCATTCGCATATAATTTATAACTCGGTGACTTTATTCTGAATTTGTACTGGAGTGACACAATAGAAAGCCAGTCTCTATTCCTTTCCCTTCTAAAATTTTACTGCAATAGAATTAGTCTGTGGATTTAGTAAAGAAATATTTAGTTACTTTTTTGTGCTTTTATTCAGCTGAAAGCCAATTCTTTCTTTCCCATAATCCATTTATATTTTTGTCTTTTCTGCTTTGTTGTCACTTGCTAGTTTTCTGTCATCTTTCTGTCATCTTGCTTTTGAGTTCCTCCCATAGCATRAACTTTCTTGAATAGAAGTTTCTTTGTTAAAATATCTACAAAGTTACCAAGCTGAAAAACAAAATAACTAAAATACAGAGCAGATGTATGTTAACACCTTAGAATCACATGGATATATATTATAAACAAAGGATTTTCATTGCTTCCCATCGGGATCACAGTTTAAGCTGCTCATGTGGTATACATCTGTGGCCTTTTGGCAGTGTGCTTGGCTGCTGCGTGGGAGTTTGAGCTAACCTCGGGTCTGTCTTCCCATCACTCTAGAAGTTATGAAACTGTTGTGCTGCTTTTCATGGCAGCCATGAAGTAAGCCACTAAAGTGTTAGAGAAGCAGGGAGATGCAGCTAATGATACTGCGCAGTTGGAATGCAGGGGTGGGTTTGCTAGTACTGTGGAATTCTCCTCTGCACTTCCCTTTTCGACGTCCTTTCTGCCTGCCTGTCCCAGGCTGTGACTGCAACAGTAATATTCATGTCACGCTGTCATGCTATGAAGGTTCGATAGCAACGACTGAGACAGTAATATAATAATAATAAAAAAGATGTTTATTTCCTCACACAAGTTCTTGGATTAGTAACATCCATTAAAATAATGCGATTACTAATTTAGGAAGGATAACCTGAAACCGTCGATTACTGCGTTATTAATTGGAAGGACTGCTTATCCCTACTTGAAAGCTTTCTTGTTCACTCTCCTAGTGAGAGGACTCTCAACCTCGAGGAGTTACCTTAACCCAGCGTCCCAGGAAAACGGGAGGGGGGGGATACTCACGGTCCAGCCGGAGAGGATGGTCAGGTCACGTTCCCGTCCCTGCTCAAACTCTCCTAGCTCCCAAGTCTCTTTTTATACGGCTGGGGCTCTGGGCAAACACTGCTTTTGCTGACTTTTAGCAAGTTTCACAATTGCAGGACTGTGCCTGCTTGGGAGGACCCTGCTAGCGAGGCAAGACCCCAACACCTCCGTATTGCTTCTCCCCTCCCCGGGGGTCCGTGCAGATTCCAGGTGGCAGACCTCTTCAGTCYTGTTAATGCTGCCATTCCGCAGCCTKGCACATATCAGTCCTTGCGCATATYGGTTGGTAGACGACTTTAGTCCTGTTAAGYCCTCTGTTCAGCAGCTTTGTGCACGTCAGCTCTTGTGCTATCAGTTCTTCTGCATATCAATTGACAAACTTCAGTCCTGTTAACTCTTCACTCGCCTGTCAATTCATAATACTGTTAGCTGTATGTTTTGTATGAACAGATTACAATAGATTTTTTTAAACGCTGATACACTGGCTGAGTGACTTGATTCGTAATACTGTGCTGCTTTCAGGAAAAGGAAGTAATGACTGTACAGGTAGTTGAATGAAATGTATAGATCTGTATCAACACATTTGTTTCTTTTTTAAGAAAATGCATTTAAATATGAGGCTCTTCCTGGTTAAGTGGGAGTTTGGAAATGCAAAAGAATAGATGGGCAAAAATGAAGTTACAAAAAATCATGGGAAGAATCTACAAATGCTAGAAATAAGAACAGAAAGGATTTTTTTTCTTTTTTGTGAATTGTATTTGGTTTATACTCTTTTTAGGCTTGTTTTTCTAGTACTGAATAATGATGAAAAGCTATTACCATGGCTTCAGAAAAGGCTAAAATGTTCCATTAGAATTTCTCTTCTGAATTGGAAAAACAAAATAATATTTGTATATCAAAGACAATCCATTAGTTACTAAGGAAGATATTACATGGATAAGCACATTTAAATGATCTTCAAATAACTTGTGTCCAAAAGAGCCAGAAGAATTGGCTGAACCGATTTCTGGCTTGCTGAAGTAAGCTTTTAATCTTATCCATACAAAGTTACTGAAGACTTGAAAGTGTGCTTACTGTTCTGTCAGCATACAATGGATATCCCACTTGTCCATTTTGAAATCTGAGGCCATTGAGCCAGCAATCGGTTTCAAATACAAGTAATAGGCAAGTTTGCTAAAATATTTAGGGATTACAGAATGAAAATGCAGTTGTTGCCAGTAAACATAGATCCTATTTTACTTCCTAAAAAAAAAAAAAAAAAAAATCTCGGCATGCCTTGGGAAAAGATCAAATTTTACTTTCCCATAGTTTGTCATTTAAAAAGAAAGTCAAGATCACTTAGACTGATGTAAAAGTGAGGAAGGGAGAGTTAATGAAATATGTGGATGAGGAATTGCAGAAGATTTGTTTTTGAGGAACTGATCAGACATTTCCATATTGTATATGAAAACTGATTTTTTAATTACCTCCCAAGAAATATTGAATGATTTAAGACTCAGTGGCATAAGTAGTAGCTGTAATTCTTTCTTTTGTCCCATGCAGCATATGTAACATAAATATCTTTGTGTATTTGTAGATCGGAAATCTACAACTATGAGCATTGTATAAGGCTTTTCATTTAGTGCTGTACAGTGGCAATAAATCACATGTTCAGCACACTGAAATTCTTTTGCTAACCAGCTGTTAATTACTGGTACAGAATCATCATTAAATGGGCAAACTCAGGAATATCTTAGGGGATGCTTGACACTGCGTTCTGAAATAAATTTGACTTTCTTCCAGCTCATGTAATTTTTGCAGATGATACAAAAATTGATGAAGTGGTAATTAGGGGGACAAGCAGTCATGCAGATTAATTCTGGTTGCTTGGTGCAGTAGGACCTTTCACACACAATGCAATTTTATATAGCTAAGTACAACAAAGAATGCAGGAACAAGAAATGGAAGACTATGCTAAAAGTAGCAACTCTAAAAAGGATTTGAGGATCTTGGGGGCAAAACACCTTAAAATAACCTCCTGGTCTGATCCTGTGGTAAAAAGATCCATCTTTTCCTTAGTTGTCTAAGAGTAGTGAGTAGGATATAATTTTATTATATATAGTGCTGAAGACTTATGTTGGCATATCGCACTCTATTTTGCTGCCTCAGTTTTTTTGACATAATTCTAAAAACGCATTTATGGCAAGGAGCCACAAAAGTCACTCAACAGTTGAACAAATTCCTTAATTTATTTGTTCTAAAGCAGACTGAGAGTTCAGTAACTGCCTTTTACCCTTAAAGGCATTTTCGATAAACTGTGGAAAGCCATAGTGAGGAATAATGGCTAGAAGCTGTATGTAGGTAAACTTAAGCAGAGCAAGTGCTAGAACGAGTAGCTGATCCTCTTGACATAGACCTTTCCTGAAGATAAGCTTCTGAAAAATGCCTTAGTTCAGAACGAATTCTTGGACTATGTACAAGAATAAACGGGTAATATTTATTTGCCTGTCAGCTGAAGGAGGTTAGATATGTTAATTTAATATTTTTTTCCTCTCTTGAAATTTTGGTTCTGTTTCTTTAAATCCTCTGAAGGCATGCTTGTTGTTTCCTATTTTTGGTGCATCACTTCAATGTTTTAAAATTCAGAGAATAAAATTTTGAATTTCTGTAGTATTTTCTCACAACTTGTATTATTCTGTCTTCATTTTGTGTTGCTTTGGAATTTAGGAGGATCTAAGTAACATGATAGTTCTACATTTCAATCCCCTTATTTATTGCCTATTTCATTTCATCTTAAGCCACTTGCAGTAGTTTAGGCTGGAGATCTGTAGAACTGCAGTATAATAATACTTTTTCCACAAACAACATACCTTAAAGTGATAGCCTTGTGGATTTTCTTTTTCTTTTTTTAAACAGCCTAAAACCTGCAATCTTTAGGTGAATTAGATAAGGCAGACTAAAATCAAGAAACAAAAATTAGATCAGAAACCAAACATTTTAAAACGTGCTCGGAAGTGATCTGACTCTTCATATGTCTGCTTTAAGGCTTATCTGCATAGTGAAGAAATGTGGTATCACTTAGACTGACTTGGAGGACAGGAGTGTGTAAGTGCAGTTTGTGAAAGGTAAGAAATATCATGAGGAAACTAGTCAGTCTTTTATGTTAAAATGAAAGCAAACTGAATGGTCTGACCTCTTTGAGAGCAGAAGAAACCAAAACACCTGAGCACTTTTAGAACTTCACACAAAGATGTGCAATATAAAATAATTTAAGGTTTCTTTAGAATAGTCTTGAAGGTGTTTGGGGGGGGGGGGTGCTTTTTGCCAAGGAATCTTCCTGTGGGAGAGAACATCTCATAGTGATTTGAGCTAGAGACAAAACTTAGACCTTGGAAGTGGAATTCAGATGCTTTCTGGTTTGATACTCTCATTTTGTGGATGCTTTTTGATACTTGATTGCTTTCTTCCAGTAAACTTTTGGTGGTGGCAGTATTACTACTGCCACCTACTTACTATGAATATGTGCATTTAAAGTAGTTGTGTGGTTGTAGCTATGATGCATTAGAACACAAATGATTTAAGGCTTATAGGGAAAAATAATCTTTTGCTAGATAAGTTCTGTACAGTTTGGAACTCTGCAACATAGCCTTTCGGGTGCATGGCTCTTCATCTCCAAAGGTCGTTTGTGCCTTTTTTCTCCCGGTAAGCAATAGTATTTCTCCCCATAAACTTTGCATTGGCTTTTACAAACACCTTTAACAAAAATAAGAAATCAAAGGCTGTGCTTTGTGTGCGTGTGCAATAATGTGACAGAGGACTGCTTTATCAAAGTTGTGTGGTGTTTTAAATGTTTAGCTTCCAGGGCTATTAGTGGGGATTGCTGTCTAAAACTTATGCATCATTATGGTTTGCATCTATTTTTTATTGTCCTTAAAAGAAGTCATGCTATTCATGGCTTTACTAGAATGACAGTGAATTTTATGGAGTTGTTACTTTGAAGATTTTTAGTGAGTGTATATGAGTAACTTCTGCTATGTGGAAGTCCTGCTCTTGTAGAGTTCAAAGAAATGCATTTAAAAAATAAGTTTATGGTTTAATCCATTAAAGAATTAAAAAGCATTGTAGTATAGATAATATTTTAGTATATTTTTGTCTTGGAAATTCTGAGCTTAAAATAGTATATTTTGTTAAGAAAAGGAAGGTCAATTTATCTAAGCATTCTGGACAATTTTGTGATGAAGAGGGATTGCAGTGGGAATGCAGTTGTGAAATCTTTGTTCTTTATGGAACTTAAAGTATAGCTCAAAGACTGCTTTCCATGCTCCAAAAATTGTGTGAGGACATAGTGATGTATTCCCATTAAATATGAGAAAGCAGGTACTTGAAAAGTTTAAATTTTTGTCCTGTAAAATTACATTAATGTCAAAAGACCAAATGTGAAATTCTCTAGCACACAGGTAGCACTGTTTAAATGAATCTAAGATTTGTGAAAAAGGGCAGTAGCTAAAGTCAGTTGCAGCATGCTTGTTTGGCTTTAAAATTTTTTTGCATGAGAAATTGCATGCTGCATTTCCTTCAAAAGAAGAACAAGAGCAGATGCTCTTTTGATCTATTTCATTTTAACATCATCTTTTAAATTTCTGAAGTACTTTTATTGCTCAGTGACATCAGGTTTTTTAAATGACACCTAATAATGTTTATATTCAAGAAACTATCTTTTACTTCCTATAGTGAGTGCTTTGACTTTTTTAAAATACATTACTTTTCTAGGCTGTCAGGTTTCCATGTACTTTACATTCTGAAACAATAAATATGTTTTTCAAAGTCTTTTAAGTATTGTGTAAAATGCTTTTTTTCCAAAATGGATTGTCATGTATATTTGTATGTAAGCCAGAGATGCAAATGAAAAAAGGAGGACATAAAGCAGGATACTTTTTGTTGAGATATATAAATTAGTGAGGTAAACCAACATTAGGTCATCAATTTCTTTTCCCTCTAGGGAAAATAGAGAGAAACGGGGATAAACTAGGCATTAAGTCTTCATTAAGTCAAAACAGCTGTGCTCTGAAATTTTGGTGCTCTAAAACTGGGATTGGCTAAAATTCATTTTGGATTCTACTGGGTTTTCTGCATTCGAACTCTGGTGTCCTCTTTGGCCTGAAATCATCAGTGCATGTACAGTATAAAGCTCAGAAAACAGTGCCTTTAACAAATGTACCCTGCATTTAATGTTTAAAACAAACAGGCTGTACATTGCTGTGGAAACCAGACAGTAAACAATTGAAAAAATACAATCTCCTAAACTTGTATGTGAGCAGTTCATTTAATAAGATTGTCTTCTGCAGAGTAAGATCACTGTTTTGTAGCAGCACTAAATCTTTGTGTAAGGTCTCTGATAGTTCTGAACTTTTGTCTTTTATTCATACAAGTGAATCTTTATCAAACTTACTGGAATATAATGTGAAGATTTAAGAAGATTGCATAGCTTTAAAAAAAGTGAGCTTTTATGATTTTAGAACCTAACAAAACCCGACTTTTTTTCTTAAACTCCAGACTTCAAGTTAAAAAAAGATAAATAAACTAGGGTTTTAATCTGTGCATATGTACCTTAAAAGTTTTTTTTGCGCAGTTGCTTGTTATGGCTGAAAAGCAGCCGGCAGTGGCTGGCAGGGAGGCGAGCGCGTGGTCCGAGACAGGGGTGGTTCCCACTGGTTACTCACAGACTGGCCCATAGCAGTGGAAAAGCTTGCAGCACTGCTCTCTCCACCAAGGTTTTGAATTATGAAGGACTTCTGTTTAGCTCTGGTTATAGGCTATCAAACACTAAAGGATTGTTCTTTCCATATTTTTATTGTATATTATCAAATTTGTTGTTGAAAAGCTTTTTAAAACTTTTATTACTAGATTACAGTATTTGCATCTTTTTAATGTGGACTTCTTTGGAAATACTCTGATAACCTTTAAATAGGATTTCTTCAGTTTTTGTAATTTTCCTAGAAAATACTTACACAGTTCAGATACCACATTCATTTCTCTTTTCATGGAGTGTTTTAGTAGCTAAATCCAGACCACAGTTGACCTGAATGCATCTAGATCTTGCTGATCTGGGTAATAAAGAGGAGAACCTTGTGCACTTTTTGGGTCATCCCTACATCAGCTCCATTATTATTTATTATTTTATGTTTGTAACAACAATACCTGTTGTAACCGTCCATTATAGATGGTCAGATGTTGTTTTTTCTCAAAAAAGTAGTAGCTACAGATGGAGCTTGCCTTGTTGTTTCTTATACCCCTCACTGTAAACATGCAGTTATTTTAGCAGAAGCTGGATGCTGAATAATTCAAAGGTAATCTTGTCTCCCGTTCCTAGGCCATATTCTGCCTCCCGACTTCTGTGACAGTAGAAGGTACACAATCTATTGATCTGAAGAAAAGATGCTATTTTAAATCTTAATGCTATATCTAGGATATTGCATTTGTAACATAGTCTTAAATGTTGAACAATTTTTAGTTGCTTTAAGGGCTTTGTCTGTACATCTGCGGACTGGCCATCTTACTGATGAAAAGTTTCAGTTACTACTGAAAGAGATTTCATTCAACTTTGTTACTAAAGCTCCTCTCAACTTTCATTTTATTTTTGTTGAATTGACTGAACCACCGTAGAGAGGCTCCTGTCCTCTAAGCTTCAGTGGGACTGAATTATAGCGCAACTGCTTCTCAAATTGGACTACTGTAAATAAAAGCTCCAATTTAAACCAGTTTCTGTTTCTGAATGGAGAATGGAAGTGTCATGTATTTACAGCAATAAAAGAAAACCCCCTGTATTAAGTGCAAGACATTTGTAAGAGACAGAAACGTGACTGTTGTATATAGCTTGATATAAGGAATAGACATCCTCTGAGCACACTTCAGTTGTGTAGGGTAAGACTGTGTCTTTCATTCAGAATGGTTTCATAGCAATGCTAATTCAAGGCTTGTCTGCATTCGAATGCCGTCTCTGATGTTAACCTATCTCAGTGAAAGTGGCTGTACAGTGCAAAGCTGCTCTCCTGCTTATTTCTGTGAAGCACTAATTCTGAGGGGCAGTCTTGTGGTTCTTCTGTTGCATCAGCTGCATTACTGAAGACAATATTAAATATTTTTTCAGTGGATCTTGGAGAAATCTTCTCTGTTCTTCAGGCGTGTGATGGGATAGTGAGAACACTTTGGTTTAGTGGCCCTCGAGTGGAGTGATTTGATACCTTCTTTGTGGCAAATACTTCTATTAGCATATGAGCTGTTATCATTCATGCTTTGTCATATACCCCTTGATAGGAGGGGCAATCCAGTTTTAAAAAAAAATCCAACACATTTGAATTAAGAATTTTTTATATATGTGCAGAACTTTAGGTCAGCATTTATTGTGTAACTCATTAACCTTGCAGTGAGAACAATCTTAGTAGCTATAAGGAAATGGAAAGATGGGCATTGCAGAGTAAGATAACAGATGCCTGCTGACTAATTAGGAAGCTGGATCTACATAGGTCAAGACTTCTGCCACTGTCCTGTTGGCAGAAGATAGTTTCTGAGAACAGTGTTTTTGCCTTGTCAGGGAGGAGTGACCTACTGGGAGTGGCGGAAAAACCTGCGGAAAAAGTCTCAGTCGCACTATGAAAGTTCCACTGAAAATGCAGTGATTTGCTGGTACTACCCAATGCCTTGAGTCACTGCACTGGGTGGTGTAACATGTAGTGATATATGCCAGCCCTATAAAAGACCATAAGTTAATGATCGCTCTAATTTTTTTTCCACACTACTAATCCTGAAAAATATTGCAAGCTGAGAAGTAATACTAAAGAGAAATAGTTACTTTTTTTTACTCATATCCATCACAGATTAGATTAAACGCTCTGTCTGCTACCATTTTGTGATGCTTCCCAGAAAACTGAAGTGCAAAGTCTAATATAGTTAGGACTAGCTTTCTAATGTTGATAATTGGATGATTATGCATGAAAAATAGATTCAAACTATATTAGGGAGCACAGAGATGATGAACTTTGGAGTACATATCATCCTGGGCATTGTAAACTGTTATATAATCTACAGGGAGAAAAAGCAAATTGGGGTGTGTTTGGGGGGGGAGAACTAGGCTTAGCTTCTTCTGCTTCGTAGTCTGGTTCATATATCTGTTGGTCCTGGAATAAAGTTGGTGTTTAATTATGCTACAGTTTTGATTTCTTTCTGCGGAGTTTGTGTTACTGTGGCTTCTAGACCCCCTCTTCTAGGCTGCGTCTTAAAGAAAAATAACTCTTGGCATGAGAAACATCCAATCTAAACAACAATACGGAGGACTGAAGGGAAAGCATATACATTTTTATCGATTTTGTTTGTCTGTTTAGAGCCCAGCTCCTAGAGTTGTCTACTGGAGTAAGAGTTTTAACTTACATTTATTTATTGAGAGTCCTCATCCTGACAGTTACAGGAAAAAGCTTGAAAAATATGAACTGTATGTATATGAAAATATGAATTGTTCAAAACCCAGAGAAATGTAAAAGTTATCTTTTTAAACTGACTTTTATAGTTTGGGGACCATGAGGGGGATAGGAGTCTGTCTCATGAATGTTTTGATGGATTATCAGTGCTGAATTGTAATGTACAAGCAAAGTGAACAGCATTTTGGCCTGCCAGTGGCATTGCTCTTTTCTTTGTCATGTCTCTTTCTGAATTTGGATCATTTTAAATTAATAAAGAGAAGAAAGAAAGGATAAAAATCTCAAAGGAGAAATATGAATAGACAATGGAACACATGTCTGAGTCCAAACCAAAGTGAATGTGAGGAAAGGCCAGTGAGGAATTTGAAAACACAGCCAAAGAGCAACAAGAAACGAATGTTGTGGTTCACTGATAAGACTTCTGGTGACTTTTAAGAATCTCTAATTGAAATTGATATTGTTGGAGGGAAGTGTGGAACTTGGGCCCTCCTCTCATGGAAGATGCTTGTTCAGATAGATTTAGGGTGAATAATCATGATTTCTAACACCAGAAATATAAAATAGTGTGAATAATTCACTTTAAATTTGTTGGAAACTGTAAGAATTCTTTTCAGTTTCAGGTTGACATGAAACCAGAATGTCATTTCCCCTATTTTGCCACCTTCTTTTCTGAAAAGGTTAAGAACATGCAAGAAGTTGAGCACAGTATTTGGCTTTGAATGCAATTTCTATTTTTAAGTTTCTAAAACTCGAGTGAAACTGCAAAAATTCTTAAGTAATTTTGAGTCAAAAAAAGTCAGTTTAGAAATTACTGAAACTTGACATTTAAACTTCTTTTCAACATGGACAACCAGTGAAATAGGTTTGTAAATACTTTGTATTGTTGCTGAATATCAATTTTTGTTTAACTTTGGACTGAAAAAGACACTCGTCTGGACTGATAAATAAACTTGCAAAAATAGTGGGAGGAAGATGTCTATGTCAAAAGCAGTGCTTCAATCAATGTGTGTTAGAAAGGAAAAAAAGATTAGTGGAAAGAAGGGACTGGAAAAAAAAAAAAGACGCTTCTAGCTTTTATATCTTGTAGTTAAGTATTTTATGGAAAATAAGACACAATGAAGGTTGTCCTTGCAGGATGGTAGCTATATTTTCTAATGCTTTATGAGGTCTGAGGAAACAGTTCAAAGATTTTAACTTTCCTAGAGTTTTAACTTTCACATGATAATTATGCTCCTTGGAATTGTATTGGAATCCTCCTTTGCTCTAATAGGAGAGTGTGCATGTGTGTGGGGGGGGATTTTCTGCTTTTGCTGAAGACAAAAGTTGGCAGCTTAGAATACGAAAGCAATAGGTTTGCAACAGGTCCTATGATGATGAAATTGGAGTATTTCAGCAGCCAGACAAAATGCATTGTAATACTCTGACTTTTGTTTCTGCTCCATCATGTTTCCGGTTAACACCCTAATAGCTGAAACACCATGTAACAAAGCATGATAATGACCAGTAATGTCTAATCAGATAGTCTTATGATCATAAATTCAAAAACAGATGAGCCAAAAAAGTGAAAAGCTAAAATTTCCACAGACTGGATATGTAAAGGTCCCTTTGGACTGAGATGGTACTGCTTTTCTCTAGGCATTGATTGATACACATATTAAAATGTCATTTGAGTCTTAAAATAAGTGTTTTAAAAAAATTTTTTTTGAAACACTTTGCATTTTTGGCCTCCATGCTTCTAGGTTACACTGTAATCAAATTTCAGGTTTTCACCTTTTACAAGGAAATTTCCCCACACACTCATTTCTGCGAGCTTTAAATAAAATATAGCCAGCTGCAGTGTTCTTTATCTGTTTCTTCAGCCACTGTCTTATTCCTTTGGATAATATGTAAGTGAAAAGGGAAGGCACTTTTTTGATTTTTCTTTCTTTGTTTTCAAAGAACACTTTATATCAAGGTCCAGCAAGAATAAAATAATTTAAGTTGGAGTGGAGAACTACATTACCAAAATAAGAAAATTAATGCTATGTGGCCTTTTAAGTACTGTAGAACTTCTGTTTATAACTTTTGCTCAACTCAAGTGTCTCAAAGCAAAATACAAGCCTCCAAATAATTTGTGTTTCTAATACATATTAGAGGGACAAGTGAAAGACAAAACCGGAAAATACTTCTCTAAGTAGAATGAATGCTACACTGAAACAGCTGGGTTTTTCTAGCATTCTTTTTTAATCATATTAAAATATAGTAAGAATATATAAAATGTTAAAAATACTCTGATCAAAATCTAGAATCACCTTGGATTTTAATARTTTACTTCAAGTCCACTGCAAATGCACACTTATTGCTGCTACTTCTTATTTTCTTTTAATGGAGAACAGTAATATTATATCCTATATATATAATATTATATCCTATATTTAGATTAAAAAAAAGCCATGCATAGTTGATGGTACTATGCTTTAAGATGTCTTTGAATTGGAGTAGTGGTTGAAATAATATTCCTTTATGCTATGTCCGTAGTAACCATGATAGGTTAGCCCAAAACATTCAGTCAGTGGAGAACATAAATCTTTCTTTTCTAACCTTTTGCTGTATGCAATTAAAACAAACAGTTTTATTTCCTGTAAGTCCTCATGAAATAGTCATTATGAATCAAACATTGAGAGTTTCACTGTCAAGCATGAAAGTCTCTGAACAATGTATGTTTTGGTACATATTGAACATTTTCTGTAAGCCCCCTATAAATAAATCCAGGAAAAGTCTGTCCCTTGAGTACCACCTTTATTAAATTTGGAGCAGCTGTTGTCGTTGAACTCACACCCAAACACATAATGGAGTCCTTGAGATCAAAACTCTTCCATGACTGGCATATTATTATAAGTCATTGTAAACATGCATTTGTTCTAAAAGAATCAGTCCTATTTCAGAACTATAAACTGGTTGATGTTATGGAAAATGGAACTCTAAACCCATACGCTCTGGAGTATGATTAATATTAAACAAACTTGCATTAGTCTTTTGGGCTTTTTTGCCTGTGGCTAGCAGTCTCTACAAGGTGATGGAGTGACTGAGTAATGTAAGCATTTCACAGAAGTTATATGGTGCCCTCCCTGAAATCATGGTGATACTGTGACTTGAAACATAAATACTACAAGATTGTAATCGTCTTATTTTCTCACAAGCTGAATAGGGTTAAATAACATTAGTAAGTTAGTATTTGGACGGAAAATATCTAGGGAATTCCTGTGTACTCCACAAAGTAATGTTAGTGGTAAGTTGTAGATAGGTGTTGGAATTTGGACCAGATGACCTTCAGAGGTTTCTGCAACCTATATTGCTCTGTGATAGGTAAAATGACTTCTCCATTTTTAGCTACTGAAACCATGAAGAGACAGATTTTTAAATGGCTGCTGGTTTTGGTGCCTGATTTAAGACAGCAATAATTCAGTTGTCAGACACTAGGCAGTCATGAATCTAACTCGAAGAAGAAGACCCAGAGCTCAAGCTATGGATCAAGACTTCCAGAAAGTTAGATTTTGTTTATTCATATGGTTCCTGACTTTAATTTAAAAGCCTTCTTATGTAAAGACCAATAAAATTATAAGTAGGCCATTATGAAGTGTGAAGAAGTTTCAAAGAGGATGATGAGCAAGCTCAGAACAAGTTTTAATTACACAATACAAAAATGTAGTACATGAAGTACAAAATGCAGTATGACTGTATATAAGGAATGAAGTTGACCCTTACTTTTGTGTATCATCACTTTTTAATGTTTGACTTATTTTAAATAACATTTCATTATTTTCTTCTAATGTTAAAGAAATATTTCTGGGTAAATGTATTCCTAATCGGATATGGCGGTTATTTGCTTTATTTTTAAATAGTCTTCTGATTTAAGCATTTCATTGAAGGAAAACTTTAATTTCATTTTTTGAGTGCATCACATCAGATGCAACAGATCTATCTGATGCAGTGCTTCAGGCTTATGCTTTCTTGCTCATGGCGCTGGATTCCTGCTTTCCTTCATCCAGTTGGCCCAGCATTCAAATGGGAACTGCTACTACTGAGTTGACGTGACTTGCAAGGAGACCTAAAACTCTTATCTTGTCCCAGTTTATTTACTTTTTTTACTCAGTAAGAATCTATTTAACATCTGATTTTCCAACATATTCTACATCGGCAGACACCCATCTGTTCCGAAGAGCACTAAAGATTGTTGGTTTTCTACATTCCAACCATCCAAGCATAGTTGGATCCAAGAGTACTTTGCAAAATCACACTCTTAAATAGTGCGAATCCAATTTTGAAAAAAAAAAAAAAAAAATTGTAGCAGTAGCAAATCTTTCTTTGTACCGGGACATACTTCCTTTTTCCATAGAATTATAGGTGTAGAGCTCAAACATATTTTTGCTGGAAGTGTAGGGTGATATGCAGTGTGCTGTGAAATTCTTGAATCAGCAGCCTAGATTCAGCCTAAATGCTGTGCCTGCTGCCTGGTCCTAGATCTGAGATGTTGGACTGAAAGAATCCGTAGGCACAAGGACTTATGCTGTCTGAATCTGGCCCAAGTTTTCTGACAAGTTTCTTGGATATTTATCCTTCCTACTTGTCTGTGGCACAGTTCTAGCAGCTCTGTAGGGCTTGTTCTTTTTCTCACAGTCCTCATGATACAGGCTTTCCAGAATGGGGAAGGATTGTTTTATGTACTTTTGTAACTTCCTAACTAGTCCTCAATTTTTCTTATATGTCACAAAGCAACTGCTTTCTAGACAAAATGACTATTACAGTTAATTTCATTCATGATACTGTTTATTTTAAATGTAACTTATTTAAATATATCATTTTATTAAAATATTGCTTCTCATCAAAGAGAAAAGTGAGAAGAGTTGTCCTGTTTGGATTTTAATTTTCAATTACTATTTTTAACTTTATAAGAACCAGTGGAAGGCAAAAGAAAGCACATATATAAAACTCATATGACTTTTATAAAAGAAAAAGGGACTTACCTCATTTTTATAAATAAATTGATCCTTAGCTGTAATTCATGAACTTAAGTAGGCAAACACTAACTTTTCTGACCTCTTGCTCAACAGGATCCTCCCAGTGGGTTTTGAGATGCAGTATTTGTTTTCATAGTAGCTATGACTTTTTTTTTCTAGTTTTGACATTGAAGTATCTTCCAGTTCTTCTGCAAAGAGTTGTCTTTCCTCCTGGGAGGATTATGACAAAACTGTTTTGTTCTCTATTGATGAGAGCTGCCTGATAATGTAGAGGAAAGAGATTTATGTCTCTGAAAACAGTTTTGTAACTGCACATTTTTAGGTGGCTATTTTATGGCTTTCAGAGAATGGTACTCTAGAGTATTAGTCTGTGTGACTTACATATATAATTTATTAGTAACTTCCTCAAACTAAAACCTTTATTTAGTTGAAAACAACAACTTTGATTGCTGTCCTGATTGCATCTCATTGCATGTGCATTCTTTGCGACCACAGAGGCTGCTCTTTATTCAGTTGGGATTGTGACTTCTCCCTTGGAAGTGGCTGTGTAACTCTTGTTGAGACACAGTACAGATGCTTATGACTACGATGTTTTGGGGGTAGCTAGCTCTAACCTCAGTTTTAAGGAGGGGAAAAAAAAAAATCTGTACACAGTCTAGATGTATAGGTTCTGGAGAGGGCCGATACTGTAAGATCCTGTTCAGATTTATCTTAATAGCAATTATTCTTCTATTGCAGATGATATTAATTTAAAATTGAACATAGTTCAAGATATTATACATGGTTAGAAGCAGTGATGCATACTGAGGTGTTGGAATCTTAAAAAATGCCAGAGAGTTGGTCAATGCTGCTACCATGAATGGAAGATCATTTTCTGTTGTGGAGGTATAACTACAACACTGGAATAACAAAATACTTTAAAATGTTTGTAAAGATTCAGAAAGGCCCAGACTATTGTCTGCTTAAAAAAAAAAAACAACAAACAGAAAAGCAAAAAACAAAACAACTCCCTGTGTTTAGGGAGGTGGAGTATATAGGTAGATTATGTACAAATATTTATATATGTATATATATATGTGTATATAAATAAAATATGACTAGCTTAATGACATTGCTTAGTTACGGTCTTCTAAATCATATAATGCAATTTAGTCTTTTGCACATTTACAGTTGTTCCACTGTCCATTATAGAAATATTGCCAATGGTTTTATTTGCTCTCTGGAGGTGTTTCATTTTTCTTGGCACTTTATGAAGATTTTATGAAGTCTTCCAAATTAAGTGTTTAGATTCATTGGATATGACCATGCTGATAAGAGTATGAAAACCTAGAGAGAAAATATTCATTTTGCACTTCTGCTTCAATTTTTGGTAACCTTTTAATACCTTTCTTTGTATGTGTGCTTGTTTTGCAAGTAATTAGAATTGTAGTTCTTGGTTTTTGTGACCTGTTATTTTGGGAAATTATAAAATGTGGGTATTTGGTATTTTGGGCTAGTTTACTTGTTGTCTTTGTAGAAGATGAGTATGCTGGAAATTAGAATTGGCAGATGGTATATAGAGAAATGCATTCACTTCTCAAGTTTTACTTATAGATTGTGAAGACTGAAAGATTTCCAACATATTTTTAAAGCTTAAACAATGAAGTTTCCTTCACTTACTGTAGAAGACTGCTTCACAGGAGGATTTCATCTCTAGGAAGCTCTTCATGATTATCAATTGTTTTCCTCTTGGAAATTTCATCTGCACTTTCAGTTACTATGATCCCGTTCTCGCTTTGATTTCCAACATTTTCAAATGATTGTAGTTAAGCAGATAAAAATTAATATAAAAAGAATAAGCATGCTACATATGTGAGTCTTAATGTGCTCTGACGCATAAATAATATTACACCAGAAATGTGGAAGGCGGCTACCTATTTTTCTGTTTTCTTTGATATTCTTATTAAGTAAGTTTGGCTGTAGTTTGTACCATCACTTTCAGCTGGCTTAAAATAGGGGAAAAGATATTTGTATAGAAAAGTTGAGCGTCTTTATTGAAGCTTTATTTATTTTAATGATTGTTTAAATCTTTTTCTGCCAAGAAATCTGGAGAGCTCTGAGGTTGGTCTGAGTGAAATTGGCTACTGAGTACAGGGTGGTAATCTTGCAAAATGTGAAATAATATTCCTCACTTCGGAAATCAAGAGCAGGATATTGACAATCTCACTCTGAGGATTTTTATGTGAGCTAATTAAATATATTTAATCTTCTGGGTCTTTTTTTTTTTTAAATATTGAGTTCTTGTACTTTGGGGTTTGGCAGAGGAGAGCCATTTCAGTCTGCTATGTTGCTGCTCTGGTTCATCTCTCACTTGTATTTGTGTGGGCTGGTATAGTCACTTTACACTTTTTGCTTTGCAATCTGGACTATTTCACACTACTAGTCATTCCAGTTCATAAAGGTTCCAGCTATGTAGAGCTTGAAAGCAGTGCTTCCTTAAGCTTACAGCTCAAAATAAATAATCACATCTTATGTGTTTAAACTAACTGTCCAAGAACTAGATATGGCTTCTCTTCAGGAGTTTGTTCACGTGTGTCTATATATTCAGTGTGCACAAAACTGGACTTGCTTAAAATAGAAGTTTCATGAGTTTTGCATGTATATGCAGAAGACAACCATTGCATTGTTCTAAAGGGAAACAGCTTTGGTGATCAGTTTGAGAGCTTCAGAAATAATGGTGGATCCTTTCTTTGCCTTTTCCTCAGTTAGGAATAGATCTAATTTTAATTTGGGGTAAATCAGTTTGTTCAGATCTTTAGGTAACCAGTGCTGTGTACCAGACTGTTGAGAACCTTAGTGAAGTTATATTTGGCAATTGGAGGTAACTGCTTATCCAGTGAGAGTTCAGACCGTGTAAGTACTTGCTGTATCCTAGTCAGAAAGGACCTGCATGAACATGTGAGATCCTGTTTAGCTCGAGACTATTCTGTTGCCTTACTGAACAATGTCCCTGTCACAGTGGAATAGTGATATAAATTAAACTCAAACTTTTTACTCTTCTCTATGTACAGGTCTCTAGGTTAGGCACTTGTCTGTGTGGGGTAGTCAAGTTATTCTATCTCAACTTCCTGGACAAGGTACAGATACTAAAAATGGACCTCTGCAGTGACAGTGACTGGAGAAAATGGTCAAGTTCACAGTAGTATTGTGGTTTTTTGGAGATGTCTCAGTAGAACTTGTTCCCTATCCATTGACATGCTGATTTTTAATGCTGATAATTGTATGTTGACACCTGGTATTAAGAGACATTTTGAGCTTTTAAAAAAATTGCCTGTCTATTGCTTGCTTTTTCTGCTTTTTTCTTCCTTCTTTTCCAGTCACTTCTAACTGAAATACATATGTGTTAACTTTACTGTTTGCTGCCTCATTGTATGCCCTTTTTTTTCCCCTTGATCATATTAAACAGTACTGGTCCAATTACAGTTTCTTTAAGGTGTTCCACTGCTAGCATTTTGTTATTAATATGGTAATGTGTTTATTTATATTATATTTATATTAAAAAAGCAAACCTCTTAGGTACCTGTATTTTGTTTTATTTATTTTTGCAAGTCAGCAAAACAGTGCAAAAGGGAGAATCTATTTATATCAATTTTCTGAAATTCCGAAGTCTAGAATGTCAATGGTAGAAGAACTTTCTCCTGAATTGGAAATTGGTCTAAAAGGCTTGAGAAATGCTGTTTTCCTCTACTGAAGTTATGGTAAAAATGAAATGGAATTCTTGTGTTCTTTCCCAAATTGAGCCTTTCTTGCTGGCTGATGCATGCTGGTGTTGTCTTCTCAAATGCCTGACATGCTACTGGGGCTGTCTTGAGGGAGTCTGTCCATGTTCCCAAGTTTGAAAGCTTAGAGCTGGTGCTATCTGATTATGCTGCAGTATAGCGGAGTCTTAACTCTTTTCCCTGGGTCTCTGAAACTTTGTGCCTCCGTTCTGTTTCACAAATAATTCTATGTGACTCTGACCCACGGGTCCAGGAGGTATGGCTTTATGATGCTTAAGCTCTTAGTCTAACGAGCAGCTGTAACATGTCCTATAATATAGCTGAGAAAGTTCAGAGAGAAAGCAACACCCCAAGGGAAAGCAGTGCATGAATCTAACAATGCAGAGAACTGTAAGGAGGGGAGACTAGATGGTCTGCCATGGTACTGCACGGCACTGCACTGAAACCCTGGCACCTGGCTTGCCTTCTCTTACAACTGGCATATAGTTTTAATGGTTTGTAACTATACTAGTGACTATATATATCAGTTTAGGCATGAAATATGTGCACCCTACCTTTTGCTACAAGTGTAAGAAACTTATTTCACTGACTCATTTGAAAAATAAAAACAACTTTCCAGGGCAAATGGTACATAGAACTGATGCAGGACTGATCCAGAAGTTCAGATAGAAGTGAATTAAGATTCTGTAACTTCAGCAGGCTGTATATTAACATGTTATAACATGTCTTGAAACTATCAGTCATGCTCTGTAGATTTCTAACTGTGAGAAACAAGCACATTCCTTCTTCATGGATTCTCTTGGCTTTAGCAAACAATAATTCACTAAATACTTTATAACAGAAGCTTTTGGAAGTATGTGGGGAAAAAAGTAAATGTTTTGTTTGTGTTCCTAGCAACCATTTTTAGTCTAAAAATGTTTTTATCTGTTAACCGTATTTCTTTTGCAGATGAGAATTTATAAAATTTCAAGGAAAATATTTTCAATTGAACCCAATCCAACTTCTGATTTCTTAGTGAAGGCTTCCTTTCTGAAAAGGCACACACTGTAATTGCATCTCTTAAAACCATTAGGTTGTTTGTAGGTATGTCTTTTCTGTCTTTTAAAAAAACTTCTGCAACTAGGCTCTGTGAGTTTGAATTTTCAGAAAAAAGTATTAATTTTTAATTTTTAGTGGAAATACAAGTATATGATAGAAGTTTCTTATAAGCATACCTCTTCCATGTATTATCCTAATAATCTACATGGAAAGATTCTGTGTTAGAACAGGGGATAAGCTGAGCTTGTAGGAGCAGTGAATGAGCCTGACATTGCAGTTTAGCAATCACTTTGAATCAGTCCATGCACGGCTTTCTCTGGAAAGAGAGGTCATTCTCTCCTCTGTCCTCCACCTCTTGCTGTGTTTGTCGGTTGCCTCCCTGCTGCTGACACTACAAAATTATGCTGCTTTGGAAAACTTCTTGAAACCTGCTCCTTCCCTCAGAGTTTTAGTCAAATACACTTCTTTTTAGTGGAGAAATTAATGTAATAAATTGATTAATTTACGAATAAATTGACTGGAATAATTTATGCTATTTCAAAGCAGGTTTATTTTTAAACTTTAGAATATACATTTATATGTAAATATGTACTTTGGATAAAGAGAGAATGAACGTACTTTTGGGCCTCAACAAAATGATATTTAATTAGGTGACATTTGAAAGTGGAAAGTTTCCTAAATGTTACTTTACATTGTGTGGTATCTCATTTGTTGTATGGTGCATGCAATTATTTAAAAGGCAGAATTCCAAGCAACACAATAATGAATGATCTCAAGGTATAAAAAATAGAAAGTTTAAGAGTTCAAAACTTTCTAATGCGAAAGGCTTCATAGTTGGATACTTTCTAAAATGTTTATTTTACATGAATTGCTTACATTAATTGTTCTCAGAAGTAATTGAACTGAATTCTTTTCCTAGCTGAAGTTTAATTCAAAGCAGGCTAATGATTCTATGTTTAGCTACTTGTTTGATGTATGCTAACGAATGTTTGAAAAAATCATGTCCTGCAGAAATAACGTCTTATCACTGAAATCTAAGTCTTAGTTTCTAGAACCTATACCCCCTACATTTGTGAGGGGTTGAGGAGGTCCTACTGCTTTATAAAATGTTGTATTTCCATCCATCTTTGGACTGCATTTCAAAGCAACCTTAAAGTTAAAATTGTACAGCATTTACTGTAATGTTGAAGACTGCAAGTACTCTGAAATGACCTATGCCTGTCGAATAAAAATGTCCGTATTTTAA
This sequence comes from Apteryx rowi, assembly GCF_003343035.1. Taxonomy (NCBI): domain Eukaryota; kingdom Metazoa; phylum Chordata; class Aves; order Apterygiformes; family Apterygidae; genus Apteryx; species Apteryx rowi. Next base: position 58,492 of record NW_020449531.1, on the reverse strand, counting down.
TTATTCTTGCATGGCAGAGTATAACATGTTATTTTTAGCAGTAACATTTAGACCTAGATCCTCCTATCGTAATGAGTCTGGGTACTGCAGGATTAAAGAGTGAAACTTTAATTTCATGCCCGAAGTATGCCTAGAGCATAAACAAAACGCTGCCTCAGAAGCGTGCCTCACTCCTCACTTGGAGAGGCAAGTGGTGAACAGGCTGTATTCATTCCCTTTTATTCTGACTGTAGGGTAACCTCTGAGAAACAAACTATTGTTATTTTCTGTGCCCTTGTTTTCCCACCCAAGTAAACTATATAATTCATTCCTTTAAAGAGCCCTGGAGCAAACTAACATAGATGTAGTACGAAGAGTAGAATACTAGGATCCTGAAATGTACTGGAGTGATGCTGTAGATGCTCCGCTGAAGACCAGAAATATTCAGTGAGCTGCTGGTTAGTCCTGACAATGTGGAGTACGATACTTTCGATATTAAGTCATTCCTATACTGGAATACTACATGCTGAGCTGCTACTGGCCTGGATTACTTTTTAAAAAATGGCTTTTAATAATGGGTTTTTAATTCCTTGACTTTCCAGTTTGTTTGTAGCTTCCATTTCATCATATCCAGAGAAGAATGGGTAGGAGGCTGGGAATTTTCTGCCAGATTAATTCTGAGTGGAATCGTAATGTGGTTCCTGCAGCCATTTTGAAAAATGCAGGGATGATATGCCGTCCACTTATTTTGGGTTAATGGGGATTAAAAAATATGCAGTTGCTGCTGCTGAACCTGTAAATCTTTCAAGCTTGCCTATCTTCCTTGTGCTATAACTAATTTAATGTGGGGGTGTTGGGTTTGCTTAGCAGGTTCCTTGTAGATTAGTATCATCAAGCACTGTGGTCACAAACACTTCTATCTTTGGAGGGGGTTTTCTTGTGTCAAAAATGCAAGCCTTTTAAACAAAAGTGAGAATCTCTGTCATCTGTAGGAAATTTTTATACTAGTGTCACCCTGGAGGATTTTAGCTTTTGTATAGTCTAGAGCAAAGCTTGGTTCTGTCACATTTCTACATCTCTCTCTGACAAGGAAATGGAGGAGAATACTCCTTGATTTCACTGTCTGATGTAGAGATGTCACGACAATTATGATACTCTAAATTCTTGCATGAAGAAAGACAGAACAGATGGTTATTTAGGTTAAAAGAGCCTATGTTTGGGTGTCCAAGACCTCTCTCTGTGCGTATCTGTGGAGAACTTTGAGCCTTAAAGTGGTTGGGGGGAGTCTTTCACAGATGATCAAACATATTGAACAATAAGAACAGGGACGCAGTAAGAGTAGATAGACATAACTCAGTAAAGTCTATTTTGCCTTATTCCACTGCATTCCTGAATCTGCATTGGTGCTTCTTTCTCTCTACATGAAAATAGGAGCTTGACTTTCTTCTGTTCAACACTGAGGTGGAAAGAAATATTCTATTCATATCTTGATATTTTATATAAATGTTTGTATCCTTCTATGTAGTTTTGAATTTCAGATTTATTGGGTATTTGTCCTATTCACTGCATCTTTTGATGCATTGAGTAGTTCCATGTTTGTGAGTAGGACACAATATACGCAGATGTGCACCGTGTAGCTTGCTTACATGAGTTTAGTACTAGAGAGAAAAATCTTTAATCCCTCATCTCAAGTGTGATGAAATAACTTTATTGAATGGAGTTTTTATTAGTAGCCAGGCATTCAGATCTTCAATGTTTTAGCAAGTGGCTGTCAGCATTCTAAAAGGATGTTGTAAACAAAGGGGGAAAAGCCACCCTGAAAACAGGCTATGGTTGTTCTAAATGAGTCCTGTGTTATTACTCATACTGGAAAATTGTTTGTAGTACTTAGTTGGGAACACTTTTATATTTTGCCTTGGTCTAGGCATTATCTCATGCTTATTCACATGGTTATACATTTACTTTCCAAGTGAGAAAATTGAGTGCACTCATCGAGATGTTAACCCTCAGAGTACAGCAGATCCAGGGGGAGTCAGGCTTAAATTACTGCAGACGCTTGGCATGTTAGTTCCAAGGGTGTATTCAAGAAGCACTTTATAGTTTCCATTACTTCCCAAACCTAAAGGTCAACACTTGAAGGGAAGTAGCTCCCAAGACAAGTTGTCTTCATATCTGACACTTATTGCTCTAGACATTTCAGTTATGTTTTATTAAAGTTTTTAAAGAGCGTTTCAGTCTGGGTTTTGCATGTAGGAATATGATCAGTTGACAGGTAGTTTTAAAATACTCCCATTATGCAGCAGCTAACATGTAATATGGTGGGGTTTTTTTAATCTTGAAAGTTTTAATCATTCATATTTTGTTACCTTGTAACTTTTACTGACAGTAATATCACCAGCACTCTTGCAGGCCTTGCTTTTATTTTGGAAATCTATGCTAAAAGCACATTTATCTGGATCTAGATTTCATAATGTTTGTAGAAACTTTTCTGGGGGTCAGCAAAAGAGTTGCATGCTTTTTTCAGTGTTATATGTTCAAGCTATATATTCTTTGGGATTAACTGTTCAGCAAAAGAGCTTCATGCTTTTAGTTTAAGGAATTCCCTTCAGTGATCTTGGTTCTAGAATAATATTTGAGAGTTGGAAATCTGAACATAAATGCAGAATATTTGACAAAAAAATGCCAGCAGATTAAATGGAAAATCCTTGGTAGGAATCTTTTCATTGCTTGGGAGACTGAAGCCTCAGAAACAAAGTAAGTTGCTATGTGATAAGTTTATCTGTCAGCTGATTTATGGTAATTGCCCATGTTCTGTTCTTAGCCCATTGCAAATGCAGTCTGATTTAAGTTGTCTTGTTAGGCTTTCCTTCTGAAATCTTAAATTAACACAGCTGTGAACTGCTTGTGAATTTAAGCCCTGGGACCTGAATCCAAATATTATATCTAGAGTCTGTTGTATGATTGCCACACTGTAAGTCTTGTGTAACAAAGAAGAAAAGTTTAGGAGATCTCCAAGTGAAGCTGTTTCCTAATTCATTTAGAGCAGTTTTAAAAATAATAAAATGTGCAAGTGCTTTGCCCTGCTTCCTAGGGAAACAAAGCTTATGTGATCAAGCTGTGTGTGCCTCTGCTGACTGCTGGTCATCTTACCTCCTCCCCCTTCCCCCCATAACTTTTGAAACTACTGGCCAATTTCAAACAGATTTGACAGGAGTAGAGGTCTCAAAGATATCAAGTTCCTGCTAGTTTCATGGAAATAGGTGGATGGATGGAGAAGAGAGACCCTATTCATGTGTCTGCTGAGGAAAAAGCTGCAGAATGAGATCAGCTGTATTATTAGACACTAGCAAATCCTCATGGGAAAGAGAAGTTATGAATGCCCCAAATAAGGGAAAAGCCTTGACTGCATTTTGCACCTTCTTAGACATCAGGGGATCCAGCACAAGAGTCATAACTATAGGAAACCAGGCTTCAGTAGTTCCATTGCTCACAGACCTGCTTGTCACTAAAGGAGGTAGGAAAGTATCTGACTATTCCTGGAGACATTGAATTACTGAGGGAAAAGATGAAAAAGTTTCTTTTGAGGATGGCCTACTTCACTTGTCTGTGTAAACTTGTTACAGAGGCAATCTGGTAACAGAGAGAGTTACATGGAGAGTATTCGCCTGAAGTATAGAAGAGAACAATAAAGGAGGAGAAGTATAAAATAAGTTATAATCATTGGATGTATGAATAAAATACAAACCAGCCAAATTTTTCATGATGAGGTTGTAATTTCATTCACCATTCCAGTGACTGCTTGAGTTGTTTGTTCTTTACATAATCATTATTTTTATTACTGTTTGTGGAACCATGATCTATAGTTGTCTGCTTCATATTTTTCTAATTTACAGCTAATACACCTGATCTTTCTACAACTTTCTTTCACTTATTTACTCCAATTGCTCAGATCTTTATTAGTGAAATTGAATATTGTATCTAATTAGGCAAAGAATTGGAAGAAATGCTTAATATTCAGATGCTGAGTATTGTTGCTCTGCATTTTAGTATTTGGTAGATTTTTAATCTCAAAGAATTCAGCTGTATAGTGGTGATTAAAATCGATGAAAAATAGTAGTGGTTTTCTATAGCTTAGCAGCTTGAAAGGTGAACATTGCTTTACTGCAAGTTTTCTGTAACTGAGTTCATTCTATGTTTGAAATGCATCTCATTTATATAAAGACATGATTTGGGCCTTTGAGATACATGGGTGCCAAGTTAATGGAAGCATTTGAAGATTGTATTATATATAGCCTTTCACAGGAGATCAGTTCATCTTGCTGTTAATGGAAAAAAAAAAAGTTCTCATGAGCATGGTTTTTTAGAGCAAGTTTGGAAAAATGATTACAGAGCACTTTAAGCTAATGAATCATAGCCTGGCTAGATCTTGACCAGACCATGTCACAGCTGTCAAAAATCAGTAGCTAAAGACCCTCTCAGCACTGGTGGGATTAAGCTTCACAGAAGTAGTCGATTCTATAGAGATTTGAAATGTGATGTTTCTGATGAGTTTAAAGATGAAACAGACACTTTCAGAAGACTTTAAAGGAAGATCCATAGATATAATGTAAGTGATGAAAGAGAACAAATAGTTTGTTGCTAGGGAAGTGTCTTATTGGCACACACAATTATTCTTACCTATCAACATAGCACAGTATAAAAAAATATATCTAAGGTGTATCCAACGTGCTTTTTATTTACCTTTTTTTATTCCAGAACTATCTGAAGGAATGAGCCCCCTGAAATACCGATAAACTCCATACCCTGGTGATTCTTATACATTGAGTAAATGTGATGGAGTTGGAGAAAGAAATGAAATATGAAAGTAGAATGAATATTGATGATCTGCAAAGTCATATAAGTTCCATGTATACTTACATGCATTTGTATGGTTTACTGGTTCATGGTATATACTGAGAATTATGTGTACAATTTTGCTCATCCACAGTCAAGAAATGCAAATTCAGTTTGGGACATAGCTTTATATGATATGAGAAATGAAGAGCCTACCATATAAGTAGTCAAAGCTACTGCTTTTAGCTATAGTTCAACAGAATGAAGATCAACAGAGAAAAATAATTATCTATAAATAACCATGGCTCTGAGCACTCGGGAGCTAAAGAACAGTGTTGCTGCAAGAGCAAATGGATACAAATTGGGCATGTGTTTGTTTAGGAAGCAAATTAGAAAAAATGTTCTGAACAGCTTTCCAACTGGACTAACAATATCAAGAAACTAGTTTTTTCTGGAAACTTCTGTCTGTTTATAAAAGGGCTTATGCGATGTTTTTTCCTGTGATTGCAAAGAATTGGTCTGAGTGGAGGTCTCAGGAAAATGATCAGATTTTGGTACAATATCTAAATCTTCAGAGAAGTTCTCTTCTTCCCCTTGAACAGGGCAGTGGGAATTTGTTAAGATGGTTAATTCTTGCTCAAGTGATCTCAAATATGGGGTGTCAAAATGCAGTGCTTCTGTGGAGCTTACAGAATTTCAGGGAAATCCAAGTAAGAATAAGAAGTTTAAACTGCTGAGCAGAGCTGATTTTTCAGCAGGAGGCAGGCGGTTTCTTCAGCATAAGAACCCATTCAAGTCCACTGAACCAGACAGGCTGCATTCAAGCGTGCTGAGAGGACTGGTCTTTGTAACAGTATTTTTCATATTTGAAAAGTTATGGAGATTGGGGAAGGTCCCCAACAACTAGAGAATGGCAAATCCTGCACCCATCTTCAGAAAAGGCTAGAACACTCTCTGGGAAACTACAGGCTGGTCAACCTCATTTTGGTTTCTGGGAAAATCATGGAGGGACTGCTCTCGGAGCACATTTCTGGCTACATGAAGGAGAATGTGATTGGGAGCTGTCATCATGGATTTACCAAAAGTGAATCACACTGGACCAACCTGTTTGCCTTCTGTGATAAAATGACTAGATTTGTGGACAAGGGGAGAATGGTCGATATTGCTTACCTGGACTGTAGCAAGGCTTTCAACGCTGTCTCCCACCGTATTCTGGTACTCAAGTAGAGCCATTATGATCTGGATGGGTGAACAACTGGCCTAGGCCTTGGCAGCCTAGAATCTGCTTCCAGTCTGGCTTGCACTGTAGTATGCACAGGACGATGAGGGGCAGAGGGGAGGACTTGGAATTGGCAGAGAATTTTCAGCCGTATTTCTGCCTCTTTCCCTAGAAATCCAGACATTCCCTCAAGAGGAAAATTTGAAAGCTCCTTCTACAGTGTGCCTTGGTCCTTCTTAATCTAGTAAAATGCAGTGACTTCTGCTGTAAACCTGAGAGAGAGCTACTCCAGTGACTGCTGCGGTTGTGTCTACACTAGTAAATTACATTTTCCTGGGTATGTTCCCCAGCACAGAGGCCAGCTGTCACGGAACAGTCTGTGTCCATATGGTTAAACTCTCTTAGTCTCCGGAACAGGGTGGCAGTGTGCAAACTGCCTGATGGGAATGGTCCCTAGGGTCTTCTGACCCCTGAGATGTGCCTGGGAATGGCTTAGGAAGGTGCTAGCTGACACAGGCCAAAGGTGTGCTGGGGCTATTCTCACGTTATAGACAGTCGTCTTCCAGTACCTGATAATGTTCCCAAGCTCTGCTGAGTTTACTGTACAGATGTAGCTGGCGTGTACTGCAATCGTAAGGGGGCCATGGTGCCGTGAATGTGTGGGTTTGAGGGTGTGAGAAGCAGTGAGGCACTCTCCAAAATATTTGGGAATACAAAATAATGAAACCAGATGGAATTTCATCAGTTGAGGTGGAGCAAGTATGAAGGCAATTTATGTGGAAGACTTCTGCAGTTTGTAGTAAAATTCTGAGAAAAAGAGCAATTGCTTATATCAGATTTTCTCCAGTATAGGTGGATGTCATGCCTTCGTCAAGAAGGGAGATGTATTTTTCTTGAGGATGAAGTAATGCATTTCTCATAAATAACATTATAGGAGGGAAAGGCAAGAATGGACAAAGGCAGAATTTTTATCTTAAACTTGATTTTTATAACTGGTGATTGTATTCTTATACTGACTGATGTAACTGGCAGGATTTCTTGGCTATTATAGGTACTCTGTAACTTTTCCAGCTTCCTCAAGTTTGCTGTTACAAAAGCAACTTCTGCTTTCATGTATTGTCATCATTGTCACGTATTGTCATCACTGTATTGTGCAAGTCTAGTGTAGTCGGTTTTTTACCACACCCAGGGATGTCATGGTTACTGTTGAATGATTTCCCTGGAGGTAATGGTGGCATAGCTTTAAAAAATCAAGACCACTTACTGATTGACTTAAGAAATAAAAATGGTATAATGCTTTCCAGATTCAAGTTTGTAACAATACTTTCTTTGTATAAGCAGCTAAGTATCAGCATCATTCATTTGTAGGTCATATTCTTTAACCCTGTACATGAATTTTCATTAACGTTTTCTTCTTTTAAATGCCTATAAATTTTCACAGTGAAAAACTTATTTTTATCAAAGTCTTGATTCCATCTTAGATCAGAGTATGTCCTTGTAGAGAGTAGACCAGGTTGTTGGTATTTAACCAGTATTGACAAGGATAAGTCTGGAAATCACAATCTAAATCTTATTTGCAAGAAATCCAAGTCTCCACTGGGGAGAGAAAGCTGCTGTCCCTTACACAGCCTAATTTAATGCAACAGTATAAGGGACATCTTACTTTTAAGTTACCATAGCATTGGCAATGATTCAATCTTGTTCTGTTTGGTATGGCTAATCTCTAAGTGTCTGGTAAAGAATTTACTTTCAGTACTAATCATATGCAAGGTCATCATTAGGTCACTTCAGGATAGTTTGGCTGATAGTTTTTAATACCTTATCCTAGCAAAACTTTCTAGGTATAAATTTATGCAAGAGTTGAAAAATAAATGAGTAAAACATTGCTTTAGACAACTGTAAAATTACTTTCAAATTTTGCTGGATTTTTTGTGTATTTTCTGGTAAATATAGATCGTTTGAATTCCTACAGGTACAACATAAGTTTGGGTGCAAGTAAGTGCTATTCTAAGGATTTTTGTGCATGTTTTGGTTTGGCTTTAGAGATTTATTAAGGGTTTTTTTTGTTTTTTTTTGTTTTGTTTTGTTTTTTGATGATCAAAAACATACTGTTTCAGGCTATGGGCTTTGTATGATGAAAATAACCTGATTCCTCCTCCATAATTCCCGGAGCCCACTGAATGGGCATACCTAGGTAGCATGGAAAGACCATGTTTTAGTAAGAGGCTCTGTCTTAGAAATATCCCTCCATAGTAGCTCCCTCCTAGTGTAAGAAAGGTGCCAAGAGATGCTTGGGACAGAGAAATGGCAAAAGGATCTGTGTTACATCGGTCTGTAGGGCTTTACTGCCTCAATGCAGGGGTCACATCTGCTCTTAACAGACTGCAGGTCGTGATGAAGATAGTGGAGAGACTACGCAGCTACTCCGTGCTGGTGGGCTGATGTGGACGTTTTTTTCCCCTCACATCCTTCATTGATATTTCCCTAGTGAAAGGACATTTGCTTAGACACTACATTGCGGGAGGCAGCATCTGTCTGCAAGTATGTAAAAGTTATTAGCTCTGCTAACCCAGCTGATTGTTAACAAAGTTTGAAATACTGTGATTATAAGCAGAGTTCAGGGATCTCTGAGTCCCAGTCCAAAGGTGTAAGAAAGTGGAAAATAAGTGAGTTTGAGCAAATTTTGTTATAGGCTATAGGTGAATTCATACAGTTAAAACTCCATGAATTAGTTTACACAATAGAATATTTGTTTCAAAATCAGATCTAGAGTAACTGTGAATATACCATCTGTGAAAATGATTCATAAAATCATTTTCAAAACAGAGAGGAGCAAAAGCAAAATATTATGGGTGAGGATTTAACTATATAAAATAAATAGAAAAGAGAGAGCACTATACAGCTGCTACAGCCTACCAGGATGAGAAAGAACAAAATACGGCTGTCTAAACCAAGTGTCAGAGTGCTTTTTATGACATAACATCAAGTTTGTAGAAAGTATATGATTCCCTAAATAAATTTTGGATAACAAATATTGTCAAAAAGGATTGTCAGGATACTTGAGTAGTATAGGGAGAAATCATGGCCAGCCATACAGATGCAATGAGAAGTTTCAACATTTTTTTTTTTCCTTATAGACTAATATGTCAGGATGAAAATTTGTTGTTGTTGGAAATTAGCCCACAGTGTTAATGTCTAGCTTCAGATTCTGCCTTGGAAGAGAGAGTTCACAGAAGTAGCTGCTTAAACGTTGTCTTTCTGTGCCTGACCTCTAATACTTACTGCTATAGCTAGGGTACTCTCAATGCTAGGGAATATAACAAGGCCAAGGCTATATAGCTTATATATGCATATTTATATATTCTGTTTGGAAAATGAAAATTAATTCCACCACTCTATAGAATCAAGTAATTCTCATGTATTTTAAAACTTCCCATGAAAAAATGTGTTGGCTCACATTTTAATGACTTATATTTTTTCCTGAGTGAAACATCTTCTTATAAACATTGTTAATTAGAAATAAAAATATTTCAGAGAAGTTTTCTATTTGGCTTCAAAAAAACCTTTGTCTTATAGTTAAAATTGCTGCTTCTTCCTCTGAAAATTATAAGGCAATCAGTATTTGGGTGGGAGGACAAGTTTCATCATAAGCTTCTAATTTTCATTTTTATTTCTAACTTAAAATATTGGTGTAATGGATAAGTTCTGAGTGTGATTTCTGATGAAGGTAACAACTTGTTTTAATGGCTCTTTATTCATCTCCATACATCTTAAAAAAAAAAAAAAACTTAAAAATTATTAAAGGGGAGCAGTTTATCAGTTACAGTCAGTCTGTTGTCCACTGGGACCTCTGGCAGATCTGGTCGTTCTCTGTATGAATAAAGTGTTTAGTGCTGCACTGTTTTACATCGTGTTTTCATCCGTGATCTGAAAGAGTAAGAAGAAAGTACATTAATTACATCTGCAGGTCATCCACAGCTAGAGAGAGCTGCAACAGCTGGTGAATGGCAAGAAGTATAAATTGATCTAGGGAGACTTTAGTAATGTGCAGGAATTAACAAAATGAGATTCAGCTTGCAAAAATGGATAGTTAATACAGTTAAGAGGTAAAAAGATCCCATTCACAGATATGCTATATGTAAAATTAGTTTAGTATAGTGTTGAAGTTGAGTTTTCACTCATGCAGTAAGGAAGACCTATTTATCTTGAGTTCCTACTTAGTTAACTGTGTGGTGTTTTTTTTTTGTTTGTTTGTTTTTTAAACTCTATCTTGACCTTTAATCATGTCTGTTGGGTCTTGCTAGAATTCTTTCCAAATTCATTACAGCTGTTTTGGCAATGAAGAACAAATATCTATTCCTCATTTTAGCTGCATGCAAGAAGAGAAATATGCGAAAAAACCTAATGCCTTCTTTTCTTTTTGTGACTTCTTTTCAAACACTCTATTTTAATAGATTTCTATCGTAGTCAGTGCTGCAAATTACAAGTCTATCCTAAACTCAAAATCCTTAGATCTGAAATTTTGTTATGTTGTCTGTCTGCTTCTTCACCAGTTTGCTTTCCAATTTGGGATCTCAGTAGGACTTCAGAGCAGAGTAGTCCAAAGACTTCATTTTTCTTTATATTGTTTTATGAATGGTTAGTACTTTGCCTTGATACTTTTGAAATGAAATGAATTTGGCTGCTTTTATGGCTTATCAGTCTCTCAGCACCAGGCACTTTAGGGGAGGGAATGCCAACCAGTTATAATTTGCTCAGATAACAGTGTTACTATTGTTAGCAGTTAGTATTTCTGTTTGTTAAATTGGCAGTATAATAGCTCATTGTAACAAATAGTTTCACATTGAACAAATAGAGTAAAAACGCTTTTCAGTGTACTTTGTATAAGATTCTGTATGGAGAGGGCAAAGCAGAAAAACACATATCCAATATCATGTTACTTTTGGGTTAATTAGGGCCTTATAACCCAATAAACCTTGGGTGTTTTTCTGCACTGACCTGCTGGTGGTAGCTGCAAGGTAACTGGAGTAATATGCTTCTACAACTGTATTGTGTTAACATTAGATGATGGAAAAAAGATACAGAAGAATAATTATTTTGCAGAAGTGTCATGAATTTTTTTCAGCTGACATGTGAGCACCTGCCTAAGGAAAGGCTTGCTTTGCTTACCTTTTGTGGACCTGCTAGAAACAGTCCACAGGTCATAATATATGAGACATGGAAATCATTACAGTTAACAGTTTCATGTAAGAAAGTATAAAATAGTCTTTGCTTTATGAAGACTAAATTCTACCTGTTACTGTGTTGGTTGGTATGCAAGCAGTATAAAGAGTTGCTTTCAGTTCCAGCATTTTCACAGTAAGATTGGACTTTGAAATGAGCACCTAGAAAGACAGCCAGCAAACTCAACGTGTCTCTCTAGGGGGCCAGGAAATCTGGCCAGTGCCTCCTCTCTGGCTGGCACAGCAGCAGTAGCAGCTAATCAGGCTGGAATGTGTTTCTTGCCTCTATCTGCAGTGTGACCTCTCCCCCTCCTCTGTTTTGAGAATTCACCAAAGAAGATAGCGTGCCCAAAAGCCTGATTTGATTTCTTCCTTTTATAATAAAGGATGCTCTTTTTCCACACAGGTCTTCAGAAGTCTTTTCATGAGAGAGTTCCTGGAGGATGTATTTTGCTGTTTCAAAGCTCCGCTTTACACTAGCAGAGTTGACTTATAAAATTTCTTTAAATAAGAGACTGAAATGGTGTTTGTTTATAATCACATGTTTTTGAAATGTCTGGCTGTGTATTTGATATGGTTTTGATTGTGAGTAGAACCAAGCTTTCAGTTGAAATGTGTTGTCATTCTCTCTAACTTGTTTTAGAAGGAGTATTGATATTTTATTGTCTTGTGCTGTGTAAACTGTAAGTTGGACAATGTGACTTTGTCCTGATTATTTGCCTTTGCCTTATCTCAATTGATTATATTAAAAGTACAAGAAGAAAATGTTTAACTCTTCTTCCTGTTGCCTCTGCAATATAAGAATGTCAAAGATTGCGTTTCTATTTATCTGTGCTAGTGTGCTTCTCTATCTCTGTGGCTAGTATTTAAGTGTGGCATGAATTCTTTATCCATATAGCATGGTGGCTTGCAAGTGATGAAAAAGTTTCCTTTACACAAACGTCCATCTTTGTTTATGCTGTCAGACAGCAAGCGTGATATCCAGGGAATACACGTCACTGGGTTACTGATAATGTAATCTTATTTCCAAAAATAAATCAAATGCATCTTTTATCTATTACAGTTAACTGTAGTCATCAAATGTACATAAGGTAAACAGTATGTTACAGACTGTACGCATGAATTTAGAAAAAGTTAGTGGCTAATATGAAATTAAACTTTTGGTTTTGCCATATGTTCTGATAAACTCACCTTACCGAAGAAGCTCATGATGATTTCATGGGTTGTTACAGAGCCTCCCACAGATAAATTATCTAATCTAGTTTTAAGAACTGTTATTTGTTTCAAATAGTACCTTTAAAATCCTTGTGAGTAGTTTTTACACAGCCTTTTTCAGCAAAACATTATGTATAGCGGTACTTAACTGTACTTTTTAAAAAGTGCTAACAAATGCTACTTTTTTTTTTTGTGGATGACTTTTATTTAATTACTTGCCATATGTTTCTGAGTAAAACAGACTAATGTGAGGAGAAAAGTGAATGAAATTGGATTTTTTTATTTTAGTAGGTGAGATGCAGCAACACAGGTTGAATTCTTCCCTAGCATGTACCACTTGTGTTTTTCTAAGATGTTATTGCCTTGTCTCTTCAAGTCAAAAAGAGGAATATGATTAATTTCATAGAGAAATACCACAACAGTTCTGTGAATCCTTTAAAAATCTCCCAGATGTGAGAGGACCCAGGCTCCCTCCAAGTGCCCCTCACTAACTCTACATTCCAGCAGGCATTTTCAATCAAAGTCAAGTCATTTGACACCTCTGTTCCTGAAAATTCTGGTTCCATAGTAGTTTAAGCTGACCAAAATCCAGATCATGTGGTCTAGCCCAAACTGCTTGTCTCTAGATCAGCTCCCTGAACAAGCTTTTTTCCCCAAGTCAGGCAAATAAATGGTGGTGCTGCCTTTAATGAAGGAGTGAGCATGTGCTGCTAGTCTTGGAGAGAGGTGTCAGAAGTGTGTTGTATGGCTTCTGTAGGCTTAAACAGCTGTGGAAGTGCACCTTAAGATAGTTTATATTCCCCTTCGTCTACCCTCTTGAGAGCACCAAACTCAGGTCCTTCATCTCTGGTTTGCTTTTCTTCAGATAACTTTTGTGACCCTGTTCAAGCAAGCCTAATATCCTCCTCCTTCAGTTGCCTCAAACAGTCACCATGAACATTGTTGTCATTCATCACGAACATCTTATCTTCATTGTGCTTTGAGTGTTCATAGCTTAGCTGATACTAATTTGTGCATATGGTTGAGCTGTTACTCCCCCAGCATTGTAGAAACAACAGTCTTCTGCCTGCCAGAAAAGGCAGAAGAAATCTGTTCAGAGTACTTCTACGTTCTGTATATCATCTTCATCGTTCAAGAAATACAACTATTGATTCAAGATCCTATCCTTAAATCTCATTGAAAATATTGGCATTATCTGTTTCATTGGATTTAGGTATTAAGAACTTGTGACTGAGTCCTTAAGGGGGAAACCTGTGGGCTAGATTTCCTTTCTCAGGTATATGTAAAGATCATAGATAGGCATTTATAATGTTACTTTAAATCAAAGACAGTTAATATTTATTTGATTTATCAGTAGTATTTATGTGGTTGAGTTGCTGCTGTGGTTACTGGGATAAGCAGTAAGCTAGATATTTCTTTGAGCAGGTGGCAAGAACAATGTTTACAGTATAAGGTTTTCAGTTCGTGTGGTTCTGCATTCCATCAGAAATGCCACTTGGGTAAAACGTTTGGTTGCACCTTTGTACCGCTGACTGCATCCTGTTCTGTAACAGACCAGGTTGTTGCCAAAGCGTGTTACTTTGTGTTGTATCTTTTCCTACCCCTCAGAGGGTACATCAGCGCTTGCATCCTGTGCTTATTGTAGGGCAAGTATCCATTAACACACATCAGGTGCATAGAAAATTGGCATGTAGCTTATTCCACATGCTTCTTTTTATGACAAATTAATTATGATAACATTTTGAACTGAAAGACCGTAAAATATTCCTTATGTCTATCCTTGTTAAGCTTGTGTGTGTGTTTTTTGGAAGCAGGATTTTGTGACCTTTCTATTACTGGTGGAGTAACTCCCTTTTTCCTTCTGTTCTAGTTTAGACTTGGATCTCTGAAGCTACAAAAAGTTTCGAGGCCAGTTGAAGTGATTAAAGAGTTGATCGGTCGTTGCCTGGACCGCTTAGGAAGGCTACAGGCCGAAAATGAGCACCTGCAAAAAGAAAATGAAAGGCTCTTCAATGATTGCAGTGACATGGAGAAACGGTAAGTTTAAAGTGTATTCATAGGTTATTCTTTAAAAACTCACTAGTACATATGCGGCTGGTGCAGGCTTTACTGATGGGCACTGTTCAAGTTATATGCCCAATGAAGCGCACACATTTTTCTTCTCTTGAAAAAGTATTTTGAGCCCAGTTATTTACAGTGTCTGTGTAGTTGTGGTTGTCCTCCCTATTTCAAGGAGGTAAGTGGTAACTAGACTATTCAAATAAAGATGTTTTTAGCTTTATGCAGTGAAAAAATTTGACCTTTTTGTGTGGAATCCTCTCTTTCTTCAGCAAGAGGGCCCTTTTCTGCCTCTTAATCTCTAATTCTCATGGCTAACACTTTCCATTATTTTCATTTTTGTGTGGGAAATAAGTTGCCAGTACTTAAATCTGTCTTGTCAAAGCAGCCAGAATTGAAGAACAGGTATGTTGTTATAGGAAAAAGTTCCATTATTTTGTGAGAGACTAATTTTTTTAACTAATCCCATTGCATTTATGTTTTAAATTGTCTGCTGCTGCACTCTGTTATAAAGTTATCTATGCTTATTTTAATCAGTTAGCATAAAATGGACAGCATATGCAAGTTGGAGATTTATCTTCTTCTTGTTGTAAAGCTTTGTTATCACATTTACAAAGATGGATGAAAGAAAGTAGCTAATTGGTGTTAATTTACCGTGAAAAAGAGGAGCTAACTTTTGGGAGGAGTTAGTTTTGTTTCTCCCTCATTAAAATAAATAACAGTTTTTCCTGACAGTCTCCCTGACAAGCATGTAGCTGTCCTAAATAGTGTGTTACTGCCTACAGTGTGATGAACAATGGTGTATTGTGTAACCAGTAGGCTGTACTGCATTACATGCTAATGTGTAACATAGGCATTAGTGCTTGTATCAATTTCCATGGTGTTGTGGCCCTTCTAAAGGGTACCCCCAAAGAAAAATTCACAGTTGCCTGACAACCTGTGCTCTGTGAGGCAGTCTGTTCTAAGGCTTCTGAAAGTGGTGGTGTTCTGCAGTATGTTTATATTTTGAGTTGTTGAAATATGACTCTTCAAAATAAGTGCTGAATGTTGTACAGTCACCAAGCTTTCTCCATGTCCCCTAAATGGAGAATAAAAATAATCTGCATCTAAACAGTGGATGACTTCTTTCTTCTTGTCACAGCCCAATCTACCCTGCTGTATCTCTTTGCTCTTTTAGCTCAAATGCTGGGCCCAGGTGGTTGTGAGCTTCTTAGGGAGAGGTTTTGTTCGGTTCCATCTTTGGTCACTAGCCATGGTTTCAGGCTGCAGCTTCTATATCGCACCCAGCGTTGAGAGGTGAAACACCAGAGCGTAATCAAGCATAATCAGCCCCAGAGGTTCAAGTTTTTAAGTCCATGTAAAGGCAAAAAACAGGAGAAGGCCAAAAATCCCTTTGAAGGCAAATTCCATGCATCCTCAAACTGCTAAATTACTTAAGTGTCTAGTCTAAACTGTGCGCTTTCTGATGTGTTGAGAGTGTTTCTGGCAGAAGCAATATCTCCCTTAATCTTCATTGTTCCGCTCATCATGAGGGCCTAAATGTAGGATTTTACCTGGACAAGCATCTCTCTGTTTTTAGGAGGTGATCCATGCATGGATGGCATCAGTATGAGACTTACTGGCTAATTAGACTGCATAGCACCAGATCTAAAGTAAAAATCCCTAAAACACTAACTGGCAAGATCTAAATAGAGAGGGATTTCACTGAAGTTACATCACTGTTGTCATTAATTAGGAGCTGAAGTGAATAGGGTTCTTGATGTCCAGCTACTTTCTGCTACGTAGAATGCTAATGTATTCAGGCTCCTTGTGTGGTATGTATATATAGAAATTTTTGAAAGAACTATGCTGAAAATGCTGCAAGTGTGTGCCAGTATGTGTGTGCATGCATGCCTTGGGTGGATGAGTTGAAGTTTCAAAGCAGGATAGCCAACACTTTTGTATAGATAAGAATACTCTTTAGCAAAATAATTCCTTGGCCATTAAAATAGAAGTTAAATTTCTGATTTGTGTGTGGTTTGTATCAAATGTCTAAAATTAATATAGACAAACTGTAATCAAAACAGCTAACCACAACACAAGCTGACAGCTATAGTGACTGTATACCTGATCCACAAGCAACTTATGAAAAGGCAGGCCAGGTATTTTGGTACTTGAAATCCACTCTTCAACATTAGCTCCTTGAGATACAATACTGTTACCAATGGTGGTGGGGGAAGGGAGGACCTAAAATGGGATAGAGTGGTGACATAAGAGTGATAATTACTATATAGCACTGAGGACAAACATAGGAAGCAGAGATGTTGATCTTCTTTTCCCCCTAGTATGTGAAGGGGGGAAAACGTGTAAATGCTGATAAGTTATGTAGGTCATGTTCACTCTGAAGCACGTGCAATCTCTACACGTTTGGGCAGAGCTTAAGAACTGGACAATTGCCTTATTTTCTTAATTACAAATCCTAACCATTCTTAATACTAGCTGTTTTCAGTAGGCTGTGCAAGCATTTTGACTGGTATCAACTTGAGCTTATCTGACACATTAAAAGCATAAATAATCTAAGAAAATAGAAACTGGAAAGCATATGCAAACCAGACTTGTAACACACTAGCCATTAACTTTCTTTATTTGAAAGTTAATTTATTTGCCTTATATTTGAAAGATGTCTTTGAGATGAGCAGCAGCTTTATTTGGCCTGGGGAGCTGATATTTCAGTGAGACAAATCAAATACAGGCACAAGCATGTGACAAATTGCAGTGAAAGGTTGTTTTTGTAACTGATGAGGTATTGGAATGAAGCCCAGCCAGCTTTGCTTTGTGGTCATGTAATACAGGTAACACATTCCTGAGTGACTTCTAAAGACTATGCAGCCTTACAGCCAGAGCCGCCCCATGCTCCTGCTACTGTATAATTAATGCATCCCTGCTTCCATGCAGCAGAGGACTGTTGCTTTTTACCATTCTGTTTTTATGTAGCATCATGTGCTGCATAGTAAGTTATAATTTGCAAGTATAACATTAATTTAGTATTATTTCACAATAATCCTTCTGTTGACTGTTTTGCTAAATTAATGTCACATCTCTATCTGAAGAATGTATTTATCTTTATATATGAATTTCTTTAAACAACAGGAAATCCCAAAAAGGTGTTGGAGTAAATGAAAGCAACCGTATAAAATTAACTCGTGTCATAGTACTAATTCATTTTGCCTGTAGTGTCCTCCTATGTAATATTTAATTAAAAAAAACTCCTTTTATTCTATGCACATATTCTGTGTTTATATTTCCAGATACTAACATTTTACAGAGGATCTAACATTCCCAGAGGATCACAAAGTTGGCCTGGTCATGCAATACTCTCTACTGTAGTTCTTAATGTCCGTGTAGCATCAGCTTTACTTCAGTGTGTATCTACAGAGTTCTATGAATTTTCATCAGTGGTTATCTTTGCAGGATTCAAAGGCCTCATTGATATTGTCTTATGCGACATCTTCTTGGCCAAGTTAGGCAAATGTCTCTATTAATGTAACTGTTTAAACTAGCCTCAGCTGCTCTGGCACTAACCAGCTCATTAGGCAAAACAAAAAGAACAGTAGTAAGCATTTTATTCAATTAGTATTGTTTTGTATGTTGGAGAAGGGCATTTTCTGAATGATTTGATAAAGCCAGACACACATTTTGCACAAAAATGTTGTTTCCTATTTTTCTATATACAGCAAGAATTAATTTCAACCATGCAAATGACAATTTAATCAATAGTCGTATTTTCTTTTTAAAAAAATCATGTTTTCATGCCAGAATTCTGCTTGATAAGTGGCAATTCCTGTCCTTTCATTTGTCCCTCCATGAGTTGGCCAAGGGGCTTTTGGGCTCTGTGTTAGGGTTTATGGTTTTTTTGTCTGTCACTTTGGTGTTTTGTCTGTTTGTTTCCCACTAAACAGTTAAATTTTTCCATTTATAGGTGGAAAGTCTCCTGGTAGTTAATTAGTACATATGATCTTTCATTTAGGAACTATTGAACCGATCTATATGGTAATGATGTTCTGCTATTTGCATTTAAATTAGATGAATTATTTATCAACTATCAAACATATCCCTAAAGCATAGCACAGTAGGCTTAATACTTCATAAAATTATTTTCTATTGTCTTTTTCCTTATATATGTTTTTGATCTCCAAACAAAATAATCAGTATTTATATAGGAAATCTGTTGAAATTTCTTATTTTATAAATTAATATTTTAAAATTTGTTATACATATGCCTTTTACACCAAAGGCATGCCTTCTAAACTTTTTTTATCACTCTTGCATAGGTTGGTGAAAAGAATCTTGTTTGTAAGTTACTACTATTTGCTATAATAATGTAATTACTATGATCAGTAAGATTACCAAGATGTATATTTGATTCCTTGTTATTTCCTGGCTTTGAACATAGCTCTTAAAATGTTTGGATTGCAACCCAAGCACTAAAAAGTTGTGAAATACAAGAAATAACTCTATGATCATAAGTCACTTGTTTCATTTAGTGTTTTAGCTTTTAGTGTTAGCATGTTTGTTTATATTCCATGCTTGCTTTGTTTATGAAACAGTATATAGATATATTCTTATTTTTGTGTTTTCATTATGTTTAATTTTTTTTGAAATTGACCTGCCTACAGATGCACACTAAGATGTTAAAAACCTGAAGAAGTTTTTGTCCTGAAGATATTAATCAAGAGCTTTAAAATATATATTTTTTATTTGTATTGTAAAAATTTAGTCCTTTATCAAGTAATTTCTGATCAGGTAACAAAAACAAGATGTTTTTATCTAGTGGTGGACTACAAGTGTCCTAGGATCTCAGCTGTTTCTCTATTTAATTCAAAACGAAATCCACAGCATTGGATTTGTTAATATTACATTTGTTTAAATGCCAGTAAGGGATTACGGTTGCCTTTGAGTTCTGCTTCAGTGGTCTGTTGAGCTTTGCCAAGAACTGGTTTCTGTATCTTGCCTGCTCACCGGAACAGGATGCGCAAGGTTGTTGATGGAAAATGATTGGGCAAAAGTCCATATATCACTCATATCTGCCTCTGGAGTCCTGACACGGGCAAGAGCTCTGGAATTGTCCGAGTTGCCCAAAGTATTTGCTGGGCATGTCAGCCTGTGTTGGCGTGCTTTCAACTCTTTCTTTTCTTTTTTTCCTTTTTTCTTTTTTTCCTGTTCAAATATATTTAAAGTGCGTATCAGAGTGTGTAGGCCAGATCTGGGGCCTGTCAAGCTTAATCGTATCTATTGTAATCTCATTATGTGTATCCTGCAAAGCTATACGCACTGCGGTGTATTCAGCATTGAAACTAAAGAACACTTGCTATTTAACTTCTAGTTGCCTGAAAAGCATGTGTGTAAGAACCCTTAATAAAAAGCATGAAGAGAGCGTTTTGGACGTATTTTTTCATAGCTAAGTTCATTGCACATTTCTCTAAATAAAGCTGTTTCTGGCCTGTTTCAGATACAAGATTCTAGACTAGTTGTACAGTTGTGCATGATGTGGTACAGGGATTCCTTTAATAGGAAGACTGGCCTCACTATGGAACTTTCTTCCAGAAAACACACACAGTTTTAAAAAGAAATGATGTGACGTGTGAAGTAAATGACAGTTAATTTTGCATCGTAGACTGGAAAAATGTGTGGAAGCTAAAGAAGAACTAGAAGCAGATCTTTATAACCGGTTTATTCTAGTGCTGAATGAAAAGAAGGCAAAGATAAGGAACTTACAGAAGCTGTTGAATGAAGCTAAAGAATCTGCAGCAGATGCACCATGTACAAGGTATTTGTTAATTCCCAGAGTTACCTGGTATCATATCTGATGCATGTGTTGGGTTAGTTTCCATTTCCTAGGCTGTAAGGGTGAGTGGTGTAACAGTTCTTTCATGCGTAAATGCTTCGTTATCCAAACCAATCAATTTAGTCTTGAAAGCAAAGGATTCTTTGGAGTGTCACTTCAAATAGCAGCCTATTGTTTTGGGTGCTGTAGCCAGGAGCTAAATATTCGCTGAATTTCTCCTCTCCTGTTGTTTTCTCTTAGGATGCAGTTGACTTTCCCAACACAGTGTGCCTCTGCTGTTTCCATAGGTGGCACTTAAATGCCCTCTCCCTCAATTCTTTGATTCCTTTTGTCCTTTGGTAAAAGTAAATATCCAAATCTGAATTTGTACTTGTAATTTATGTATCTGTATTTATGGACTTTTTAATTAAAAAATATCCAAAGAAGATATATCATTTCAATGATATGATACACCTTAATTTGTCTGCTATTTTTATCCCACTTTTTATCTTCTGCTTAATTTATCTGTTATTGTCTATCTTTGTATCTGAATATTGTAAGCTGTTCAGCATATACTATATTGACTTGTGTTTATCGTCTCTAAGACAGTGCAGAAATAATCATAAATTTGTTGTAGGAATACTAGATGGAAAAACTTTTTTTTTTGTCTAGAGATAGCATTGCTACAGTTCAGATGGCTACAGAGAGAGAAAAGGAGTATGATGGCAGCACTGATGAGGAAAGTGAAAATTTAACACAGTCCTCATTACCAGCAGGTAAGAGAGAATGTATTGTCTTGGGGAATATCACGGACAGGTGAATTACTTTACATGAATAAACTTTAATGAAGACAAAATACTACCTGACAAGTTGCTCTGTGACAAGCCAACCTGCAAGCCTTAAAAATATCTTTTTGAAGCAGAGTATAATACTGACATTTTCAAATTAAAGAAAGGAAGTTTAAAAGCATGTTGCACAAGTGAAGGTACTGTCATTTCTTTCAAAATGATAAATTACATACTTTGCAGAACTAATGACAGTCTAACAGTATCGGAACTATCAACAATTCCATTTTAAATTCTAGGAGTCATGTGTACACAGGGAACTGCTAAAATGTAAAATACAGTTCCTGACAGTTTAGGTAGTGTTTAAAAAAGGGGAAAGATGGAAGGTTTAACTGCAATAAAAAGAGCTGTGCACTCATTCTGCATTACATAAATGGAACAAAAATATATTTATAGCAGAATTAATTTTAATTTGCCAATGAATTTTTGGCTTTATGAAGGTGCTCATAAAAGTTAATCTGACTTAATTTTTCCAGGACTGGAGAAAAGTGAAATAAATGGGGTACAGCAACTGCTCATTCTACAGTGTAATCTATATATAAAAAAAAGCTTGTGCATCACATAACGTTTTGGCATATTGTGCCAAGTACTTGGAATATGCAGGATGAATGCCACCAAAGTTTTAAATGTGATGACAGTTGCCATGTAGTTATTATGAACTTCCTTTCAAGTTTGCTGATTTTGCTATGGGTTCTCTCACTGGAGCTTTCCATTTCTACTATAGGTAAAGGCAACTACTACTAACCATGCATATTGGGAACCAGAGATGTTCAAAACCTTAATATAAGTGGTATTCAACTTTGTAGTTTATAGGAGCAGGTTTCTTGAAAGTTTTCTAATATAATATGCAGCAGACAGAGCTTCAGACAGATTTAGAAAAATGCTTGCACAAAAAAATCTGCAAATATCTGAAGAAACTATTTTCTGTTATAGTGTGCTCTTCAGCTCTGAAATCTTTGCTTTAAAGCAACATTTGTTCTGTTCAGATAATGCAGTGAAAAATACTTTATATTTAGTTAAAAGGCACAGGAAAATGGAAGGTATTGATTCTTTTGCTAGATTCAGTAAGCCTTAATTACCCTGACAGAAGTTTTGAGACAGATGTGTAAATAAAAAAAAAAAAAACAAAAAAAAACCCTCAAGCAATCATGAGGGACTGGACTGAGCGATCTTCAAGATCATAGGGAGAAATAGCAACTGTGCTTTCGAGTTGAGAGAAATGTGCCTTCTGTTGCCTTTAAGAGATAAAATGTTCAGCATTTTGATTGCAACCAAAGAGTTCTTTTAACTGCAAAATTTGAATATAATATTGAGGCTGTAAACTTAATCCTTTGGGTAACGTAGCCAAGTTTTTCACAGAAACAATACTGTCATGAACCTGTATAGTGGATATCACTCTAGATCAGATGTTACTCCATGACATTACTGCTGTAAATCTTTCTCTTTCCATATGTGTTAAAATGAGATGGTGTTCAAGAATGTTTTAATAGGTATTGGTGAAAGCCACAATCAAGAAAAAGGTCATAGTTTAAAAACTACTTAGGAGGAAAAAGAAAGCAAGTATATATGTGTGTGTACAGATAGATATAAATCAAAAACGTTAACAAGTCTTTGTATGCGTGCATGTCCAAAAGATGAAAAAGGAGGAAGCTGATGTTAGTTAGCATAAAAGAAAAGTAGCAACTGAGGAAATGGCTAAAGAAAGTCAAAGAATATAAAGGCAAAGATCTCAGGCCGGGAGATAGAAGACCAATGGCTAATCTTCAGGTAAGTTGAGAACATATATGTAGCTGTTACTGGCCTCTTAGTGCAATGATAAAAATTCACTAGTAATTTTGAAAAAGCAGGCATGTTCAGCAAATATTTTTGTTCTATATTTGGGGGGAAAAAACAGATGTAGTTTGTCATGACTTGCTTCCATTCTCATAGCAAATAAGGGGCACATGCAACAGCAGCTGCAAAATCTAGATATTTTAAAATTAGCAAGTCAGGATACTTTGAGCTCCAGAATTTAAAAAGTTGGCTAAGGATTTAACTTGGCTACCAGTGTCAATTCTTCTAGAATTTCCAGGGCACTGAGGGCATTGCAGTGGATTTGCAAAAAGCTGCCAATATTAACAACACAGAAAAGTGAATGGTTCATTCAAATATGGGTGTGTCAGCATGATGTTAATCTGAGTCAAATGGTGGAGAGGGACTTTGAAGAAAAGTATAAAGAAAAAGAGTAAGAATGATTAACTGCAATTGTTGTAATGATGTAGAAACTAGAGGTTGCAAACTAGGTGCTCAAAATGAGTTTACCAGCTGTTTGATGAAAATAATATTAGTGAAGTAATAGGCTTAGACTTCTGTATGGCATTGAGCTGCACCACATCTTATTTAAGAAATTGGAATAGGAAAATTAACATAGTACATGATAAATGGATTTTGAAATGAGGTAGTTTATCTCAAAATGTAATTGTAAATGGAAAGCTTTCAGTCGTCATATTTGGTGAGTGTGAGATTGAAGGTAATTTATATAAACCTATTCAGGTTTCATGATACACTGGCTACAAACAAATGGTATTCATTCTAATACTGTGTAATACAGTGATCTCCAGTCCTTTAATAGCTAAGCTTCACTTGAAAAAGCTGACAACATCCCAATCTGTCCTCATTCTAGCCCCTTCTTCCATGTAGAGGTGGGTACCTCGGGGGATTGCCATCACCTTCCCTGTGCAGACCCATCTGGCCAAGCCAAGAGCCACTTGGGTGACTTCTGCGCTCTGCTCCGTGTTGCAGCCTGCTCTGGGAGTGCAGCACTGTCCTGTCTGGCCTTGCAGGGAGCCAACTTAGGCTTAGTCAAGTTAGTTCGGTTGGTCTCTCTGCCTGACCTATTATGAGTCTATCTTCCCAGTGATACCTGCCTCACTTGGCAGGCAACCACTGGTCTAATGTGAGGCTACTTCGGGCAGAAAAAGAATATAGACTCTACCCTAAAGAAGCAGCAATTCTAAAAAAAAGACATTGGCAGTCAAAATAAAGCTGATTTGCAAAGTTATGGCAAAAGGGACCATGTGGCTTTGAGTAGAAGGTAGGATTTGACCTTCTGTTGCAGTGCTGCATCAAGTTTGGACATCCACATTTGAAGAAAGATGTTAATAAGTAGGAGAGGATAACATGATAACAATGAAGGAATTGGTAAATATGTTTTGAACGAAACACTATGAAATACCAAGAAGGATCTTAGATCATGATGTGCATTGTCTTAAGCTATATAGCAAGAAGACGCAAGAGTAGATGGTCTTTCAGTCTAGCAGATAAAGGTGTTTAGTGAACTTGAATATCTGACACTTGAAATTAGACAAAGACAAAAAATACACATTACTTCTGACAGAATAATTAACTATTGGAACAGTTTGGGGCAGGTTACGGTAGGTAAGATGTTTTTATAAAAAGACAATATCTGGTAGATATGAGAATTAATTTAAAGAAATCCACAGCCTCTATTATGTCGTGCATTGGAATTGGCCATTACTATGCTAGCTTTATTATCTATAACATCAGATGAATTGCATAATAGAACCATTTTGTGTGTCTTCTACAAAAATGAGGTATTTTACTTGTGTGTGAATTCTCAGCAAGACTGTCAAATAGGCTTTCAACCTCTCCATCACAACAGGCTGCATTTATCTGTTCACCTTCAGATAAATTTTATGTCAGAATCTTTTCCTTACTGTAGTAGTTAACATGTAACCTAAAAGTTTACCTAAAAATTTTGTTCTTTTTGCTGCTTACAGTACCATTAGTAGATATGATTTATGGTTTGCTGTTTGACTGCAATGTCTGCTTCATGGCTTAAAGCCCAAATCAACTGAAACATGGAGGTTTTTGTCTGACCTACACACTGTTGTTGTTAATGCTTTTTGTGCTATAAAAGAAGCAATTAAAATTGAATTAGTAAGTATTTTAGTATAAAACACAAGAAAACTACTGATACATGTGAGAAGAGCAACTTTCCTAATTAATGCTATATGGCTTTCTGTACAGCAGCTTTGTCCATCATGCCGTGGGGGGGGGGGGATTTATTTGGCATATTGGTTAGTACTGTCAGTGCGAGACTGAAAATGAGACAAAACTCTCACTGCAGTTTAATAAATTTCTAAGCAGCAGCTGTATGTTGTGTGCCAGTGTCTTGTAAATGGCTGCGAGTTGTTGTTTGAGAGAGAAAGTTTCTGCTATGGAGGGGAGGACAAGAAGGAAGTCACCTGTTAAGGAGTTTTTCAGAAGTGGGGAGGTATGAACATTTCTGGGAGGGAGGAGCGGGTGGGTTTTTTGTTTTGTTTTGCTTCCCTCAAGGGTTTATAAAATTCCAGCTATACCACAAAAAAGCCACAGATATAGTTGTCTCTTTTGCTACTGCTATTTTGACTAAATTCCAGTAGCTTTGTGGATGCCTCATGTTTGAGGCTGCTGATGCACTGTTTAGTGCTGTCATACCTGTTTACCTCCTCCACCACATGCTGCACCACATCTAGTCTTGTATTTCAAGTCTTAATCAAAGGTCCGGTATTTTGTTGTGCTTGTCTGGTGCCTAGCATTTTAGGGTCATCGTTCTTGATGAAGACTGCTAGGTTCTATGATAGTAGAAGTAATTATATGTACATGGATGAGAAGCAGCTGGAGTAGGCTTGGAGAAGATTACATAGAGATGTTGGCTGGAATAAGGAAAGACTTTGAAAGGTGTAGTTCCTTTCATGTTCTGTTGTTAACAGGAACTATATTGAAAAAACAAACATACCTCAGAGTGTTTGAAAGAATACCAGAGAAGGGAAAGTTGCTTCTCCTTCCAGGAACATAAAGAGACTGTGGGGATAGATGTTGTATACTGTACTCCATTATAGTTGTGAAGAATAATCTAGCAGGTAGAAGGCAAGCAATGGAAGAAATCAAGGAAGAATAACTTCCTGATTTATCATGGTTATCATCAGGACCAACATGAGAGTTGAAAACTGGGTCTCAAAGACTAGAGAACATGTTCTAATCATCACTGACACTGGGGTAAAGCAATACCCTAGATTTGAGAAAAACATTTACGGTGGGTCACTTTTTTTTTTGTATTGCTTTCTAGGTAGTTTGTTTTCTAGTCAAAGACAGAGTATTTGAATGGTCTCTGCTGTGCTCTGTATTCTCTAGCTTTTCATGTTAGCATCAGAATGTGTTTTAGATTGCTATGCCATTAAACAGAAAGGGAATGCTCACTCCTATGTTCAGTGCTATTATATGTGGCTGCCTGTTGACAAAATGAGGCTGCTGGGCACCAATTTACAGTCAGCTTTCTCTCTTTTTTATTTTCTCTTGCTCATGAATTCCTTTGTTATATTTCATATTGAAATCAATGGAAGTTACTGCTCTTTGGGGTAAGGAAGAACCTCATGATCTAGTCTGTTGGGTTAAATGAAATTTTATGTTCTGTGTTAGCTGCCAGATGTAAGGAAATAGTCTATATTAAGTGAATCCTCAGACTTCCTACACTCATACATTTCTACATGTTTGCTTAGGAGCACAGATTCAGAACACGTTCTAATAAACTTGCTGTAATGCCCCAAATAAAGAGCGAGCACCTTGCCATTTCCCACTGTTTTAATGTGTAAATGTTCTCATCCCCTTCATTCAAGTTCCTACCTTGGGGATTACATGTTGTGCCTTCAGGAGTTTATGGCCCTTTAAATTTAATTAGTTCTCTTGTGTAGTCCAAGCCACCGATGGCTCGGTGCTGCTGGTTAATAAGCTTCGATCAAAGTTATTTAAAAAAAAAAAAAAGCCTATTATAACAGCACCCAACTGCGCTATTGCAGCTAAAGTTCCATCTGTCAAGGCTTCTTCTTTAAAGTCTATTTTAAGGAGTTCCAGAACTTGACTATTTTAATTGACTTTGGGCTTAAATTATTATTTTATTTTTTTGTCAAGGTATAATTAGAATTGGTTCATCCCAAGGAATAATCTCCCCCCTCCCTTTCCCTTAAAGTTGTAGATATATTTTTTCTGAAGTTCTGATACAAATCCTTTTTTTTTCTGTGACCTGATGATTTAATGCCTGTAAAACACTTGACCTTGCAGAACTACTTTCCATCTCTATTATACCAAATGTCACGGTCCACATACAGTCACAGCACAATTTCCATATATTAGTATTTTCCTCTAAAAATCCCATTGTTATGAATATTGCACTAGGAGAGGAATTAATAAGGTATTCATTTAAAATATTGATATAAAAATTAACAGAACTGCATACATCAATGCTTCTCAGTGTACATGCTTCAGTATATGAAGTGAAGTAGTTAAATGTGGTATCCTCTGAGCAGGTCAGTATTATTTCTGTTGAATGAAAAGATATAATCTCAGTGATATAATTTTAATAGATTTATGCTCTGAAAAGACTGTTGCAGATTACTGAATTTTGTGATTTATCAAAAAAGTTAAATACTTCATCACTACACTATAGTTTAAGTGCAACTACATCAATTAATATCACATCAATAAATGTTCCTTGGTGTATTATCCACATATTACCAAATGTTAGGTATGAAAGAACTTCATTTCAATAACAAGCTGTAAAATTTTTATAGCATAGATAAAGCTTTGCATAATAAATCATTTTCAAAGTGTCTTTATCAGATTTAAGTTAAATCATAAGACTGTGTTTTTAGACTCTTTATCAGATTTAAATTCCAAGCTTAATGCACTTCCATGAATTTTCTGCACTTACGAAGAAAACTGATGTACATAATGCAGCAATATATATTTGGAACAGAGGTGGAATTATTTCATATTTTTTTCTTTGGGTTTAATATATTCTTGCATATAACAATGCCAATGCCTCTCCTAGAGATAAACTATTTTTTTTTCAGGTTTGATGTAGAAAAACATTGCCAGAAAGATCTGTTTGCCAAATCCCCTGTTTTGCAAAGAACTCTTATTTTAACATATGCTTCCAGACTTCCTTCAATTATAACACTAATCCTTAAGGAAAGACACATGGGTTTTTTTGAAATAGCTAATGTGCTATTTTCAGTCCCAGTTTGGTACTGCCAGATTTGGGGAGTGATTTTTAGGGTGACAGGCATGCATTATTCTCTCTCTTCTTCTGTTTAAATAAGCAGAAAATTCCAAAACTTACAGAAGAATACAGGAGACTACTTCTCTCTCTTCTTGAATATATGGTTTAATAAAGCCTGTAAGAAGGCATAAAGGAAGTATTTTCCTTTCCAAGAGGCAAAGTGAGGAAATGGAGCTATTTACAAAGTTTAGACTTTGGTGAAGAGTAGTTTGAGACTGGCAAAAACCCATAATTTTGTGAAGATTTGGGCAATTTGAAAAATAAGTAATTTTTTTAATGAGCAGTTAGAATATCTAATGAGTTATTAATGAGAGGAGAGAAAAGAGGAACAGATGACAAAGTTCCACTCATTCCAAAAAATCAAAATCAAATCCATTAATAGTATCAAAGGTACTTCTTCATTATCTTCTTTCGTGGAAAAACATTCCCCCCGCCAAGGAAGCAAATGAGTTGTACCTGGCTTGCTGGTGTTATGTTCCCTCTACTTCTCTTCAAAATCTGTTGTACTTTGCTATGGCTTGAGATCCTAAAAGTTTTAAGCAGCATTGGGAGGGGCGGGGGGGAGAAGAGATAAATCATCTTTGTATCTATATATAGTACCAATATATTCCTATGGGGCATGCAAAGGAAATGTGGAGTGTCCTTTTCTTCCTTGTATTTCATACTAGTTTAACATGTCCCTAGCAGGCTGCAATTAGTGTAGAGCTGGATGTAAATTCTGTGAATCAAGGCACTTTTGCACGAGACATGCAGCATTCCAGTACTTTGCTTCCTTTGCAAAAATCTTACAGCCTGACCATATACCAGGCAGCACAAATTGAGTGGGATCCTTTCTTTGTTTTCTCTTCTTCATTGAATACAGAAGACTTATTTCAACACCCACTGAAGTCATTGGCTGACACAGTAGTACATCAGTTGTAAAACTATTGCATTAATAGTGCTAGAGCAGTTCCACTATCACCCCTGCTCTGTTTCATCCTCCTTTAATAAATAAAGAGCAAGTGCTTTCCAGGTAAATAAGAAACTTTTGCCAGTCATCAACAAACTGCCTGAAGTAATCCACATTCTGAAACTTTTGTTTGTTCTTGTGCTTTTAGGGCAAGGACTCTGTGCTTGTTTAGTACTCAGCACGGTGGTCCTTTATTACTGGTTGGAACCTTTGGGATTTGCTGTAATAAAAAAAATTAGTTACTCTTATACCAAAATATGCTTCAATACATATATTATGCAACATGGACATTATAGAATGCAATCTCTGGTAACAACACTGGTTTCGAACTTGCTGCTGAAACCACTCTATTGCGCAGTTTCGTTATGCACTTTGTGCCACATGCCAGCTCTAAACAATTAATTGAGTTGCAGGTCATAAATTGGTTCACCAGAAGGTACAGTCAGAAGTTTACTTTCTTTGGAGGTAATTTTGGAAAGGTAAAACCGAGCCAGATTTTTTGGTGATGGACATTTTACTTTATTGTGAGTGTTATGGATTAAATGCCTTTAGCGTAAGTACTCATCAGGTCTAATTTAATGCACATTTTTTATTTTATGTTCAGTTCCCACCTTTCATTTATTCATGATAGTTTTCATAGGCACGTTTGCAAAGGTATTTACTTTTGGTGTCTGAGTAGTTTTACATAGACGTGTAATTCAGAGAGAAAGGCAAGACAACATATTTAAGTATACTTCATGTCAAACTGAAGTAAAATAGAACAATACAAATGAAAATAACACAGTGCATTTGTATTCCCTTTCCTCACAGAAATATGGACATATATGAAAYGAGTTGATCTGGGTTTAGCAGTATCAGCTGATAGAGAAGTATCCTTTCATCAAAGGGAAGTATTGGTCCTTGAGAAAAATAGCTCCTGCAGTGGTACTGATAGCAAGTTTCTATAATCCTGAACATTTGAATAAAAGGCCTTACCTTGAGCTGTTGAAGAGACTACATATCAGTGGCAACCAACAAAAGCCGGATGCTGTTGATTCTTGCAGACTAGAGAATCTTGTGTTCAATGAGCAGCACACTGAAGCCAAATTTCCTGGAATGACTTGAAACCTGTGACTATGTGCACATTTTACAACAGCAGTTCTCATTTTAAGATGATTATTCTGTCTTCATAAACGTCATGTTTTGTGCATGTTTTGTTGTGGCTGACAGCGACTGAAGCAATCAAAAGCTTTCTCTGCTTTTTACTTGCACTGATTTTATGCAGTGACAAGCTTCCCTTTCTGAATTTTGAATGTTGCTTTCTTTCTAACAAAAATGCTGGAAGAGAAGCAATGTCATCGTTTGCTCTGGCAACCTGTGTAACAATGACTGTAATAATTCTCTGAATTATTTCCAATTGGTATTACAATGTTTCTTTGGAGCAAACAGCCTATCTTCATTAAAAAGCTAAGCTGATGAAGATTGCACCATTACCTATGGTCATTTCCTCGATTTATTACTTTTCCAAGTTAAAATATGCATCCTTATTATTAACCTGAATTTTTCTTAACTAAACTTTGTTCTGTGGATCAATTAGGTCTTTGCTTGATTGAAAAGTTGATTTCCCTATTTGGTTTTCCTTCCTGTAGCCCTTTTTGTTGTCTTTTAAAGTCCTGTGAACACTTGATTGGAAACATAATTCAGATCTACAGAAACATAAAAATCTTCATTCTATATAAAATAAGAATAGAGAAGGATTTTAAAAGAACTTTTAAAAAGCCATTGATTAAGGGGAAGGAAATTCCTTCACTCCATGGGCTAAAAGTCCCGAATGTAATACTTTTCAAGTTTTTGTGGGTTTGTTTTTTTCCCTTCTTCCCTTCCTCTCTCCTCTTCCATCCTGCTTATTTTACTCAGTATTTTTTTTGGTTTTATTTATTTCCATCTTGAGTGATATGTTCTCTTGTAAAATCACTTCCCTCTCTCTTCTTTAGCTTTTATCGTCAACGAAGTGGCATGTATATCAATCTAAAGGATACTGAGAGTAAGATGACATAAGGACATAAAAATATATTTTAAAAGGTTGTTTTAATTAATGGAAATCCTAAAAGATGAACAATTTCCACAGAAATAATTTGGCATGATGCCAAATTTATTGGAAAGCTGTTTTGATGAGCATCACACTAGAAAGCTGGGAAGCTCTTTTTCATCTTCATGATGAAAAGCTCTCCTCAGGACCCTTTTCCTCAGTCGTGTATGCAATGTATGTAGTATTATACAAAGTTCCATGCAGAAGATAAGGCTTCTGCAAAACTTAGTGAGAAGGGAAAAAATGGCTCTACAATAAATCAGTGGCAATAGGCAAAAAAGGCCTGTATAATTATTACTCTAATTTAGCTATATTTAGTGTTTAGCTATACTTGGCTTGTTTTTAAAGATTAACATTAGCCTGTTGACTTACGCTCATTTATTTATACAATAGGCAAAAGCATCTCATGAAGAAGGTATTAGTTAAAAAGTCTGTGTTCAGGGTGATCAAACGTTATGTTACAGACCCTCTGAAAGATGGCTTGCTCATGTGCGACCTGATGGGGGGGAGAGGCATTCTCAAAATTGAAACTGTCAGGAGCATCTTATTAGTGCTTTGACTTACTGTATAAATTAAAGGGAACAAAAGATATAAAGCCAAATCAAGAGAATCATAAACTCTGTATTCTGCTTTTGAAAGGGGAGGGGGGAGACTAGAACCCAATATATATGAAACAGAGATAATGTATTTCCACATGCCTACAAATGCAGGCATTTGTTTTATATAAATGCTTAAATGTCCTGTTTATTTTACTCTGGTATGACACATTTATTGTGACAACTCCCAACCCTCTATAGCTAGCTAAATGTCAATTCATGAGATTCAGAGCTTTATGTATAGGAAGACAGGTGCAAAACAAATCTCTAATATTTGCCATATATGTTCTAAAACAGGATAGTTTTTACTGTGGATAGATTAAATCTCTGACAGCTGTATCTTCAGATAGAATGATAATATAGGTCTGTGTATCCTGCATGTAACTCCTCTGTCTTAGAAACTAAAGACCTAACTTTACTTGGAAAATGATGGATTTAAAGAAAATTGTGATCAGAGAGATGAATTAGTCTTTCTGCACTTTTCATCCCCAATTCACAGGTCTTAACTATTGACATCTTTTCTGTTATTCCCCTGAGACAGCTGTTAGTAGGTATGATCCTGATCACCTGGGACTAATCATAATACTGAAATCACTGGGCCTTATTTTGTATTCCTCACAAATTCAAATGCAGTAATTCACCTTTGCCCAGGCAGGTATCTCTGGAGTCAAGATGCTAACCTTTTCTTTCTTTAGAGCTTATAAAAAGTATCATTAACTATTCATTAATAACTCATGATCATTCCAAATTCTGTCAGCTTATAAAAAGCCACACTGTCACTCCCTTCTTACAAACAGAAGTTGGGTGCCCAATGCGCTGCTGGATACCCATTGCTTCTGGAGACTCGTGCATATGTTTGAATATGTAAATATAAATTAAAATAAGTGTTCATTTGTAAATGTCCTTTCTAAGGAATGTGGATTAAAATATAGGATTTACCCCTTTATAGTAGATATCAACTGCATTTAGAATTAGACAGCATAGTTAAAATGAAAAAGGATATGTTAATGTATGTTTATACGATCCAATATTTTGGAGTATATTGAGAATATAGTATAAATTAAAAATTGCCACAGTTGTTCCATAACAGTATTTCTCAGCCTCTTTTAACCAAATAACTGCCTTAATCTTTTGAAAAACAAAAGCAAATTAGTCCACAGCCTTGCTGTCCATGGCAGAAAATCAATTTACTATGCCTGTTTCAGGTGTCCCCCATTTTACTTCAGGGGGCATTCCTTTGTTTTGTTTGAGTAGAGTTTTTATTTTTTATTTAGTAAAAATATTAAACTTCTTTAGTAAGCACAAAAGTGAAAATAGGAGAGCCCGAACACTTTCCTCGCTGGTGACTGTGCTGATAACTAGTAATCTCAAGTTTCAAGAATGACCAAGCGACTTCCATGATTTCATAAATTCATCAGTCAATAAGCTTGAAAAATTATTGCATGTAACCAATTGCAGTTAGACCAAAAATCTCAAATCTCTCATGCTCAGACTTGTACAGAGTAGGCTATTGTATTCAGTTTTAGCTGTGTTCAGAAAGCAGCAGGGCCTGAATGGGGAAAACAGTAAATGCAAGTTGAGGAGGGAGGGACTGGGTGGGTAAAATGTGGGAGGTAGGAATATAAGGAGAGACTAAAYTAATATAAAGCTCACTTTAGCACCAGTCTTTTGTGTTGATGTAATTTTCTTCCTCACATCTGAGGTCCATAGACTACTAGTTAAAACTGCTGATACTGCACAAATCCCATAGGCACAAAGCCCATAGGCTTTCATGATAAAAATATTGGTTCATATTCCCACCACCTTTTTGCAAATCAGAGGAAGATTATGTGTAATTTTGACACTACTCCACTTCCTTCCTTCCTTTGCGTTTTCTTCATTCTCCTCTCACCATGTACTTTCTGCCTACAGCCGAGTCTTTTTTTTTTTTAACTCATTCACAGCTGTAAATTAATTTTTGGCTCTATAAAGAACCTGTTTGTTTAAAAAAGAGAAAGTAGAGTTAGGACTTATAGGAGAGTAGCTTGCAGTAGTGCTCTGGCTGCTGAGCCCAGCTCTGTTGCGGTAGCTGAGACCTTTGGTCTGCTTGGGCTGTTTACCTGGCTAAACTATTGCTTCTGCTTTCACAGTGGAGTCCCTAGTTTTCCATCTGCTGATCCTGCAGACTGCAACCATCTCAATAGGGCAAGAGCAATGTTTGTCTGAGATGTAGCCATACTGAGATCTGTTGTCTTAGTCGGAAAAAATTTGTTCTTTAATCTATAGGCGTGGGTTGAATTCTCACAGGGATACTCATTACCGAGGTTCCTGGGAGAGAAGGGTCAGGTCATGAGTATCTGACTGCTAGCAATTTCCTTAAGTCCTTCACTGGGAAACGTGCTATGCAAGTCATCAGAAATCTTTAGAGTACAAGTTGAGCAGTGCTAAGTGAAGCAAGGTAGTTAAGCTATTTGTAACCTTCAGTAGTTCTTGCATATGTGTGATACAGGATTCTGGCTCAGTTTCCTAAAGCTCTTGTACCTTAGTTCCAGCGTTTCCATGTTGTTTAAATGCACCTTAGTTGTTGAAGATTTTAAAGTAATTTAAAACAAAATGTGCTAAATTTAAACATAAGTTAAAGCTGTTGTCTTTTCCCTACTAGAGAGCAGTTTACTCCATTACACCTCAACAAATATTAACTTCTTTAGTTGCATGTAAAGCTTCCACTGTTTTAGAAAATGGTATAATTAACTAAATGATTCACTAGTAGCTCATCACATCTACTTTAAGCATCACAACATTTTATATGCTATCTTTTAATTTAAACAAAACTTTCAGAATTTTGATGAAAGCGAAAGCTTCCTTGCTTTTTTTTTTTTTTTTTTTTTTTGAAGAGCTAAAGAGGGAAAACACATGCTAAAAACACTTAGTCGTTTCCCTGAAGGTGCCTCATGGCCTAAGAGGCATGGAGGGAATATGTCTCGGAACAGAAGGGAGAAGATTTGGGACACCTCCCTGAGAACTGAGACACTGGCTTCTTGCATCATTGATCAGTGAGTGCTAAAGGAAATGTAAATGAAGCAGATAACATCATGTATGCCTTTGTATTTGAAAGAGCACATGTAGAATAAATTATATGAGAGAGAATCTAATTGCAAGATTGTGTGCAGTAAGAAGGGGAATTCAAAGGAGAGGGCTCCACAGGCAACCTTAGAAAAATCTCGCAACCTTAGAAAAATCTTGCAACCTTAGAAAAATCTCACTGAAATATTGTTTTGCTGAGGCAGTTACTTTTTGTGAACCATTAGATGTCCTTTGTTAATTAAGGTAATTTGTCCTCTGCTTCCAATGGCTTCTGTTGTTCTAAATATTTAAATTTTGCAGCATTTTTTCTTGTGATTTCTAGAAACACCATATTGATTCAGGAAAGAAAAAATGGATGTACAGTATGAACAGAATTCTTGGTAGCAAATCATTTTGTTTGCCAGTTTTTTTTAAAAAAAAGATCACCCCCAAACCCACAAAGCAGAACTGTGTATAGATCTCCATTGTTTATAGTTATTACCTGGCTGCTTTTCTTGGGATATCATTGCAACACAGCATAACAGTTCATTTTATGTTCAGTCGTGGTGCTGAACAAAGCTTAATGACAAAGGGCTTTCATTTGACAAATCACCTGCCTATCTGTTTACTATGAAATGTCGTTTATACAGGCTGCTTGGCTTCGGCTTTCATCTGTATTCAAAGATGAACCCTTATCTGCTGCTTATTCAAACATTGCTCCTTAGTTCAAATTAGCATTAAAGGCATTCTATTCATTGCTTGTTCCCTGGCTAAAATCTGTCACTTATTCACAGATTTCTTTAACTAAAACTGATTGTAGGCTGCCTGAAAACTTGGTTCCTTCACTTCTGCATTTGACAACAGCAAATCTGAGTCGTGGTTTGCAGTGCTTACTTGTTTTAAGCTGTGTAGCAAGGTGTGCTTAACAAGCCTCCCTACAAAACAGTGCTACTTATTTGTACAGCAGCTCAGTGAGACATGATCCTTTATGTAGAAGATTAAAAATATATTGATACCTGTCCTCCAGTTGAAGCTATTTATAACTTATTTCTGATTTGAATTTTGTTCTATTCAGCAAAAAGGTCAACTCAAATATTGTCACCTACCTTGGTTTCGAGCAGAAAATTCTTTCTGGCCTAACTTGTCTCTA
Source organism: Apteryx rowi (assembly GCF_003343035.1). Classification (NCBI taxonomy): domain Eukaryota; kingdom Metazoa; phylum Chordata; class Aves; order Apterygiformes; family Apterygidae; genus Apteryx; species Apteryx rowi. Next base: position 22,414 of record NW_020449531.1, on the reverse strand, counting down.
TTCCTTAAAAGAAGTTTAGACTGTTAACAGGTGAGTTGTCATGGCTTTAGAGCACCCAATTTAGCTGTCAACTTTAGGATTCCGGCTGAATTATTGCAGTCAGATGCTGAGGTAATTGAGTGGTGATTTATTGCTGACTTATACCAGTTGAGACTCTTGTTGTCAGTCTTCTGTGTGTTGAGAGATAGCATGTAAGAACTATGTGGTGGATTTTCAGGACTCTTACTGAAGTGGTGAGTTGGCTTACTGAAAAGCAATTATATGCAACCACTGGGGTCAAAGGAGATATAATACAAACAGAGGAGAAAACATTACTGAAAAGTATTCTCCATGCAAGAAAGTTCAAAGATTTGAGGGAAAATGAGGAGAAAGGAGGGAGGGGTAAATGATGAATGCTCATCAGAACCAGGGAGATTCTTGAGAAGAAGGTACAGAAACAGAAATAACTTCACTGCTGATCTGAGTGCCATTGGCTGTTGACTTAATGGCAGCTGGAGGATGATGATAAGTTAGGCTTTTGTTTGCTTAGCTTTTTGGTAAGTGTAACTGTTGAAATACAGTCACTTTGGATGAATATAGCTATAGTTGCTCTTGTATTGGACTGTTTGATAGCCAAGACTTTGGGCCTGTGTAGAAATCTGGATCTACACTTAGTGACAAAATAGCTTGGCTTCTGATGTTGAATTGTATAGTAGATTAGAAACTCGGGAACTTTTGGATAGATGTAAAATGTGGATGGACTTTTAGATTAAATGAATTTTTAATTACTATAATGTTTCATGTCATTCGTTTCCTTATCATGTGCCTTAACAACAATAAGTAAAATGAAGCTATGCTCGTGTTTCAAAAATATATAATTAAATTGTGGAAATTGTCAGGGAACTTATTCTGCCAAGTGTTTGTCAGCAGTGAAACTATTAACAAATCACTAAATGAGCTCAAGCTGCCTCCAAGATACTGAGGAAAATTAAATACACATCCTCTCCAGATGCCCTGGAGGCATAAGCGGCTATTGTGCACTTAGCTTGTGCAGATGAGGTTCTTTGTATGAGAATGTTTTATCTTTTTGTCAAAGTAGGGAATAGAGAGCTGTTTCCGTTCTGAAATTTCTAGTTAATATATGTACGGCTGAAGCTTTTAGTTCCCAGAGAGATGTAAATAGTGCTTCTGGCCACCAAGAACCAGATACAGATTTTTGGCAATGGTGACATGAATACATTTGCCTTCTCCCTGTAGTAAGAGATGGAGATGAGTCATAAATGATGGAAATGTTCTCTTTGATTTCCTACCTGCATGCATCTAAACTGATTTTTCTGAGGAAGAAATGAAGGGCGGTGCTGCACAGCTAACAGTTAAACTGAGTAGCTAACCCTAAGTGTTGCAACTCGATGACATAAGTATGTCAGACCAAAGGTGAAATCAGACCTCTGTCATGAGTCATGTTGAATCAGGTGTCTCCTGCCTGTTAAACATGGCAAGGATTAGAAGATTCTCACTGGAGAATTTTCAAGGACTGTCAGTGCTTGCAAGCTTTTATTAAAATATCTGGACCATGAGATTGATGTCAGTAATCTTCACAAAGCATTCAGCAAGGTCAAAACCATAATCGGCCTTTTGTGTGTACTCTCATGTGGGTGAATTATATTACTTTTCGAGGCTATTGAACTGCTTACTGATGGTTTCTTCCTTACTTGGTTTAGGACCTGCCTAGTCAAAGAAAACCCTGATTCTAGTCGTGTGAATATGAGAAAGCTGCTTAAATGTCTAAGGACTTTCTGATCAGCTCTGTGGCATTGTTATATTTTGATAATCTAGCAAAGCGATAGGTAGAAAATCATACATTTCTTCAGGGACAAGCATCATTTCCATCACATCTGGATAGGAGGAGGGGTTGTCCATCTCATGCTGGACCATTGAAGAAGGAGTTGTAAAACCTTGGAGGGCTGAGGAGAGGAGCTGATTGTATAGCTTCCCCTGCTACTACCCCAAGACAGGGTAGCTAAGGCTGGAGCTAAATGGCAACAAGACACTAATCCAACTCTTAGTGTATCATCTCTCAGTGTACTCTTTGTTTTGTGGGGTTGGGTTGATGTTTAGGGGATTAAAATGTCTTACATATACATGCAAAGAAAGGCCAGCTCTGTAAATGTCACTGAGTTTGCTGGAGTGGCCTAAAAATTAAAAAGAGCTATACTGAGCATCCAGATAAACCGTCACTTTCAGGAGTTGTTGATATTTTATTGTTTAAATGTATTAATTTAAATAGTTTTGTAAGGCTGTAGCCCTAGTAGGGCTGTATGCTCTTGCCTACTGAGGAGAATCCTCTCTGCATAAACAATGCAAAGTTGCTTTAAAAATAACTTGCTGGCAAATTCCCTTGGGGCAGGAAGCTATCTGTCAGCAGGAATCTGCTCAGCCAGCATGAATCGAGCGGGCCCAGGGGAGATCCCAGTATGTGTCTGGGGGAAGACGGGCCTTAGCCAAACTGAGGGAGAGCCCCTAGTTCCCAGGCTTCTTCTGGTGCAGGGGGAGATAGTATATTTGTGGTACTCTTTTGCAGCTCTTTTATGAGCTTGTGTGAAGGAACCAAAGCTGTTTCCAGTCATTTGCAGGAGCAAGAGACCATGCTTCATGGGTTTTGTTGGTTTATGGGTTGGGTTTCTTTTGTTTTTACTGAGATGACAGGAAAAAGTGGCACCACGGTTTGGTGAGTGTAAACTGCTTTGCTGTTCCTTCCCCTCTCTTTAATGTGGCTTGCTAGAATACTGTAGTATAGAAGAAAAGTGAAATCACATTTGTAACAGTAGTCAGTCTTGACCCTTATCTTTGTGCCAGTGTATTAACTTCTGTAACCCTGACCTATGTCATATATCTAAATCCTGTATCTGGGGTAGGAAACTAGAAGGCAAAACAAAAAGCAGACCCTTCCTTCCAGCTGTTAGTGTGTCACAGTTGAACTGCCTGCGTATCCTGATTACTCGAGCTGAATTTGTTCTGCCGTTGCTGCCCTTCAGAGGTATATTACTGCTTTAATTTGTGGCAGCATTTCAGAATAAATCATGGTCTCATTGAATAGGAATCTGAGAAACTTTAAAATAATTTTCTGAGACAAAGCAGCATTTTAACCTGCTGAGCTCACCTGGTGATTTATGGTTTGGAAAGATTCTGATCATAGTTTCTGGTAAAGAGGGGATGGTTTTGTTTTCTCTAGATATCCTTGGGTAACAAGATCAACACAGTTGGTGTTATTAGTAAAAATAGTTTTAGAGAAAATGGCAGGTGTTTTAGTAGTAAAGGCTACTGAAAGTAAATCATCAAGGTACATAGTATTTTCTCTTTTATACCACTGAAACCATTCTGAAATGGCGGTGTTGATGTACGGCTGTGCAGGCTGGCGAGACTCCGGAGATCAGTTGCACAAAGCGCTCCGCAGCAGCAGGGAACGTCCGCCTCAAGCCGATCTGACCAAGCAACCGTGACTTTTTCGAGGTTGGAAAAGATTCATTGTATGAAATGGAATTTCTTTACTGGACTTTGACAAATATCCAGTGATGGGTAGGGTGTGTTAAGAAATTAAAGTGGCATGATTGACAGAATAGTCAAGGTGATGCTTGTTTCCTTGCTAATTCAGAGCTTGGGGAAAAAATGAGGAATAGGCTATAAACCTTTTGGTTTACGTTTTTGAAAATAATTATTATGTGTAGCTTCTAAGAGGAAAAAATGGTCAAGAAAGATTCCAAATACTACCCAGGTAATCAGATTATTCAGCTGCGTTTTCAGGAAATATAATTTAAAATGACTGTGTGTCATGGACAACGTGCAGTTAGTCATTTGCTTTGTGTTGTGCCTATCGCCAGCAGGCTGTCCTGCAGCGATACCCTGGATTCCCAATCAGTTTATTTCATGATAGCTCTCCTAACTTCCAGAAGGGCTATTCTGATTTATTCTGGCTCAGTTTTTGGCCAGAGTGTTTAACACTGAATATGTAATAAGTGTTAGTCATCTTGACAGCCATTATTCACATTAGTGTTTTGTACTCAGTCCTGGATGTTTTAATGCATTTTTGTTAATCAGCAGAGAGGATATTATACACAAGAGGTATATGCTGGTGAAGATCTATCTTTCTCTGCTTTTGAACCTTATTCTGATATTCTTGATCTTATGCGTAGTATTCTACAATGTGAGGAGTCCAGTCAAAGCTGATTTTCCTGGGAGGCATGCTGCCAAAATATTGCTACCAGTGAGCATGGGACTGAGGGCACTACTGTGAGGATTATATTGGTTAAACTTGAGCAGACAAGGAAAGAAACTGGGTACTGGGTGTGATTTTATTATTATTTTTTCTTTAGGTCAACTATACTGATATAATAATGATTAATCCATTCCACATGAAGAAAACTATAGGTTCTCAAACATCCTTTTAGGCAAGTATGATGATGGTTAGAAATAATATTATTTAAAGGCAAAAATTCTAACATTAGAGGATATCAACATTATTATGACATCTTGATCCTTAGAAATAAGAGTACAGTTTAGGATAGCTGGAGTACTTGTAGGATGTAGTCTGTAATGTAAGAAGATATGATACCAAGGTTCTCTGTTTTAGGTTTATTTTTTTTCTTAGAAGCTAAGATCAAATGATACAGTGTTGTTCTAATATAGAACCTTGTCATGGCTTTGTGTCAACCCACACATCAGCCATCAAAGCTAATGATTTTATTCTTCTCACTGTTACTGAACTTAATTTTCTACATCTTTGTAGCCTGAAACACATTTTTTTCTTAGTTCTTCAGAAAATGTCATTATAAAATTATGTATGCTTTCTAACTATTCTTCTGCAAAATTTCCTAGAAAATAACCCACTAATATTCTCATTGAAATCATTAAGTCTTATGATATTCTTTCACTAGAGTTTAGTATCTGCTTTACCTCAGTGATTCATCCCTTCATTCTCCCTGCAGCAAGGTGCCAAAGGAAAAATTTTCTCACTCTGAAGGAGTCTGTTAAACTAAATTGTCTGCTGGTTCTAACATTCTGTTTTTCTTAATCTGAAGCAGTGTATATGCTATTTATTCCTGTTTTTTGTTTTTTTTAACTAGAAGTTGTTCTTGGAGTCATCAGTTAAACAAGTGTTCAATTTGCCATGGCTAATTGCTGAATTGATTTGGATGCCTTCACAGTTCTCTCTTAAAGTGAACACTCCCCTACCTCTTATTTCAGATACTCAAAAATAACTCAAAGTTATTTTTGGTCTTGTAAACAAAATAATCAATCTGAATGCATTTCCTCTCCCTTACATGGGATGATCTGCACATATATTCCTGTCCTTTCCTGTGGAAAGGAGGTTTATTTGGCTCCCGACTTTTGGAGTACTATTCTGGTAACCTTGATGTCTGTAAATTAAGCTTGAGCTGAGCAGTTGTGGGGAAAGGAGTGTGCATTTACATTGTTTTCTCCAGGCTCTCTTTACTTAGAGACTGCATTACCTTTTTTAATGATCCCCTATTAGCATTACAGTGCCAACATATTATAATAATATTACATGCCAACAAAATATTACGTGCCAACATATTATCCCTGTATATAATTTCCTCATTTATTAGAATCACTGCTTACTGAGGGAGGGGCAGAGAAATTGAATGAAGCTTTGCTGGTCCAAGCTATGTTCTACTGTAAATAATTTCTCAGATTGCTGCACTCTGCAAAAGACTGATTTGAACATCAGAAAGACTAGGTACTAAGATTGTTTATCAGGAGAAGACAGTATGCTTCCTAGGCTTGAATAAACATTGTTTTGTGTTTTTTGGTAACAAAAACATTGTCTTTTCCATTTTAATAAGAGATTTGCWTAGCGTCTTTTGGCATTAGTGACTTGTAGGGACTTTGGCCAAGGAAGGATATATGGAACATTAGCGCAGCTCAGGGCATGATCCTGTTTTTTTGTCATCGAAAAGTGGAGTTTTCACCATATGGGAAGACTATCTTGGAGTTAGCAGATCCCAGGGGAACAAAGTCTGTTCTGTATAACAACTCCGGCTGTGACTTCTACCCCTACACCACACAGTAACTTCATCTTCCTCCCTGGCTCTATATCTCTATGGTCTGATTAACTTGGGGCCAGGCAATTTACCATATTCTCTTGTCATTCATTTTTACCATTGTGAAGTAAAACAGTAACAATGTGTTTCATAGATAATTTCATAATGTGGGGTAAAGCTTCTGGAGTTGAACTCCTTTCTAACTGTGTCTTCAGCTGTGACCTGTGTAGTTGTGATGTTGCATGCATGTGAAGTCCAGGCAGATTGGTAGAACTCTGCAGGTGGCCAGGGACCTGGTGAAGAATCACAGTGCAGGTCAGAATGTAAACTCAGGTCTCGGCTCCAATAAGAAGTTTTATGATCCATTTATGATGGATTAATAAATGTTGAATAAATGTTTAAATTGTGCAACATATGTATCATATGGCCTATCTTTATCCATTTCTATGTGCATTGCTCAGTAAGTGTTATAATAAATATTAATGCATTGCTGTTCTTGAAGTATTCTTTGAGATCTTTGAATTTCTTTAAATGCCTGTATTCTCAGGAAGAAAAACCTCTTAGAATAACCCAAATTACCTGTAGCATTTTCCACAGCAAAATTATCCTGTGATGTTGATTGAAATTGTGCCAGTGCATCTGCCATAAAAACGTTAGTGTTAATGTCATGTCTGACTGAGACACATGCACCTTCTATGTTCATCATTTCTGAATCCATTATGAAGACCCTAATGGCAGCAGTATATAAAGACATGCCATAATGACATCTTAAATGCTGTCTTTAAATTCACAGCATGAAAAGCCTTTTAGAAGTCACTGCATATGAAAAAAGCAGGTAGCTAACAGTTATTTCTGGATACTATTCATGGTATGTCTTTGATTTTGTAGAGGTTTTCTGTTACTTTCAATAGAAATAGATGGGTCCAGAAAGTTAATCATGTAAATAGAACTTTGTTCCTGGCAAATGACCTTAGAGACCTCAGGCAAACTTTCTTGGTTGGTATATAGCAAACATTAGAAAATGCATGCCAGAGTTTGGAAGAGCTGGTGGTACAACGTAAAAAGAATATACAATAAAAATAAAGAATTTATAACATATTAAATTTGGAAAGATAGGTATATACATACAAAAAGCATGAGATATATTTCAGAAATCCCTTCTGTAGGAAGGTTATCAGGTAGGGCACCAGCTTTTCTGAGCCAGTCTTTCAGAAGGAATGGGTTAGGTCTCATTTTAAAGTTCTGTCAGGGACCTCATGTAGTCACTTTCTGGGCAGTGAGCTCCTTTTATCGGTCATCTCAGTGCACTAACTTTATCTCAAGGCTAGTTAAAGGCAGAAAGAAAGAGGAGAGGGGAAAAGATGAAAAAGACAACCATGAGAAAAGAAGGCAGTACCAAATCTTTTGTGCTTCACCCAAAATTTTTGGTAGTCATCGCTGAAACTCGCAGGACTCTGGAGCAAAGCACAGGCTTTTCCAAGGATGTATCATGGAGTCAAGTCTCATTTCCTGTTTTTCACTTTAGTATTCAAGAGAAACACTTGGGACTTAGGTTTACTTTTCAAAAAAAAAAAAAACCAATGCAGAGTTTTGATCCATTAGTATCTAAATTTATTTCCTTGATTTTTACTGCTTATAATACTGACATGACTTTGATCCTGTTTGATTTGCATTGGACTTTACCTTTTCAGGCTCTTTCTATCACATTGACTAGTAGATTATAACATTTTATGATCTTTCAGCTGCTCAAGAGTCATGTTGACCATTGGAACGGCTCATTAGGCCATTAGATCCCAACCTTATTTGTGACCAAGCCTCACCTGACCAAACCGGCTATTTCCTCATGCCTACCTGCCCCAAGACTCACTGTTTACTCCATGCAGGATTAGCCTACTGGCCTCCTTGCCCTCTTGGTCCTCCAGAGGCCCTGCATACATGCAGATATTGGGCTGCTGTTGTTGCCTTCTCCTGCTTGTCACCCCGCCACTGCCTGTGGGGTCAGTGCTGGTGTGCAGCGTGGGCTGATGCCTCTGAACCACGTGTCGCAGCAGTCCCAGCTCCAGGAGTGCTGGGCAGAGATGAACCAAACCAACCCTGCACAGCAGGCCTGCTTGCCTACCTGCCTCATCTGCCATGTGTTTGTGCTTTACCACAATTACCAGAAAGTGTCTACGGGAATAATACTTAGCTCTTCTGGGGTTAACAGGGATGCCTGTGTTCTTTGGACCAGGCTTGCATGGTCCTCAGCATAAAGATATTTTACAAAATAAACATTGCTTTTGCTTCACACATAAGGAACTGAAGCATGAATTTTTCTTCAAGGTCATTAGTAGAATCAGGGGTAGAAACCTCGTCCTGATGAGCACCCTGTCCATTAGCTAACTTTGATCCTTACAAAGTTATTCACAGCGCGGAATGCTAGAGTACGAGTGTTGGGAATAAATGATTAAGCTTAATTTCTAGTTACAGATTCTAGGAGATTTTATCCATGTTTAGGTACTTAAGTATCATTTGAGCAACAGCAAGTAACCAGTAATTAAATATTCCCTGGGAGCTTGACCAAACTGTATAGTTTCACATGAACTACAGAACAGCTGTTAGTGAAGATGACTTTTAGTCACCACAACCATACACAGAATTAGAATTGGGAAACTCGAGTTAAAAAACATTAGTAGTTTTCTGAGTAACTACCCACTCTTGACTACTTCCGCTAACATTGTTAGTGATACAGAACCACTGTGTAAACTGCAGGAGACGTTCCATTTTCTTTGTACTCCTTTAAGGCTTTCTCAACATTTTTCCTCTGATGATGAAATTTTGAATGATTCAGCTTTATTCAATCATTAATTATGTACATTCACATGTAAGGTCAGTTTTAATGTAGCTGATTTGTGTTCCAAGGTTAAAATTGCATATCCTTATGAAGGGATAAGGACATCATTAGTGTCATTAACTTTTAGAGTAAGTGGTTTTTAAGCTTGAAATCTGTGTCTTTCTGTCTCTCATAGAAAACAGATAGGATCACACATTATATGAGTATATTTTGCCATATAAATGCATGTAATGCATGTAATATCTGTTTAAATTTTATTGTACTGTTACTAGTATCTAGTAAAACATGGACAGGCATAGTTCCTGTTTAAATACAGATTCTTATTTTAGAATTTTTTACCTGAAACATTTGTTCAACCTAAAGTGAAAATATTCATACCAAAAAATGGTAATCTATAATATATTTGAAAACATCTTCAGGTACCTTAGCAGATATCATACAATGAAGTTATTAGGAAAGGTTAATAATTTATTCACTATAAAATGCCAGCAGGATGATAATGTCCATTTTCAAGAGTTATTGCAGTTTGTGCCTTTCCTTGAATTGCATTGATTTCCTCAAAATTTATTTAATAGTATAAGAAATCATTCTTGTGGCAGAAGAATCTAAGCTCCAGCTATTTCAAAGCACTGTGGAGCAACTTTGGGGCATTAGGTAGGCTATGGTCTGAATGCAGCTTGCACCCCCCCCCCTCCTCCCCCCGGAGGCAAACTGTTCAATCTAAAGACTATTGAAGCACAAGAGCAACCTAATACTTCATCTAAAAGGAAGAAAAAAGTCAAAAGGCTTTACTGTTCACAAATCCTTTCAGTTTGTTATATATTTCATTGTCCAAGAGATACTGATTTTAAGTGAAGAAGTTAGCACAGGAGTAGATATACTTCTCCTTACTTCTGGGGTTTAAATATTGTTATTCTAGGAGCATAAGGTTTTCCATTAATTAATATTAATCCAGAAACTCAGTTTCAAAGTGCTCATAAACAGCTATACTACTTTATCTTCCCTTCCTAAATAGCATTATAAATGATCATTTTACACAAAGGTTAACAAAGCAATCTCTCACTGGTTTGCAATCAGTAAATAATTAATATAATTACCAGTGTTCAAACTCTTCTTTAGGACTGGCTTTCAAATGTCAGGTTCCACACAGCTAGAGGTTAGACATATGAGAAATACTACCTGACATATGAGGTAACCTTAGAGCTGATCTTTGGAAACCCAACACTGTCAGTGCCAGGGCCTGGGTCAACAGGGTGGGCTCAGCAATATAAACTACAGACATCAGAACAATTCACTGGAGGAAAAATGATGCCAATTTTAGCTGGAATTCCAGTCACAAGGTATCTATGTTATATGGTTAGTGAAAAATGACTTTAGGCTCCATTACCTCAACATGGATTGAAAGATCATGGCCCAGAAGTTTTTTTTCAAAGCTTTTCTGAGCTTCATTTTTWAAATTCTTTTATCTGCCTGTTTTGTTGTTTTGGTTACTTGACCTGCATGTTGTTTAATGTCTCCTGGGGACACCATTCAGAAACTTCCTACCTCCACCCTTGGTGGTACAGATGATCCAAATAGAACATCAAGGGAGTCCAGAGAATGACTAGCAAATAGGCACACCCGGAACAGTGAGCTCATCTAAACCTTTTCACATGAAGACTGCTTAAATGCTTTTGTCTGAACTTGTACGTGCTGGTGTGCTAGCTGACCATGTATCCATCCAAGCATGGTACACAAATTAGCTTCATCAGGCTGTTATTAGTACAGAATTTCAAAAAGGTTCAACAGTTGGAAATGGAAAAGGATTTCTAAGACTACGTGTAATAAATTTGGCCTTTCAGTAGACTATCGAAAGGCTGCAGCACGCTGTTACTGCACAGCCTAACTCTTCATTGAACGGCCTTTGGCTAGTCAAAAGACACAAACAGCATCTGAGTCACCAACGTTTTCATTGGTTCTGTCAAGCGCACACAAAAAATGAAGCAGGGAAAGCAACTTTAATCTTTAGGTTTCAGATATCAAAATTACAATCTCTTAGCTTTCCCCACTTCATAACGGAGCCTCTACCTGCGACCCATGTCAGGAAAGATTTGAGCACCTTATAAAGCTTTCATTGTTATATTGCAAGGCAGGTACTAATTTGTAGGGACTGGAGAAATTTTTGTATGCTACATACAAGGAGGATTTTCAAAATTACTAGGATACTTACAAATCATTACCTTTGAAAATGTTTAAAACCAATGACTTTGTTAGATTTATGGTGTTACTAAAATATTTTAGCAACATACATTATTCTGGGTTACTGAAAATTAATATCTAATGAAATATGCGTTGCTCAGTGAAATATCCCGTATCAAAGTATTTTTAAAAGGTGGGTTTCTGTAAGAGATCATGGTTATTATGATTAAAATTAATGTGCTCCTTCAGAGTCTCTGCAGATATTTGTGAAAACACATTTCCTTTCTCCTCCCGATATTCTGATATATGAAAAGATACTTTTTCATGCTTCTTTACCAAACTTCTTATTTGCTTGTCAAACTTGGCCTGAATTTTTTTGCCATCTAATTTCAAGACAATATGAACTGGTAACAGATGAGGACTGAGTTGTCTCATATAAATAAGCGTTGAGGAGGAAACTTTATTTTAACTAAATTTTTATTTTAACTTGAATTTTCCCTGCAGGTTTGAAATAAGCTTTCTTTAATTAAAGAAAAGAATTGTATTTAAAATGTCTTTGAAAAAAGGTGATATCATAAAATGAATTGGCTTTGCAAACAGAAGAGTCTACATGTTAAGGCTTAGGACATGTTGTCAGTGATACTGTGGTAATGCAGTCTAGCAGGGTGAAATGTAAACTTCCTTACTGAACTGGATACAATTTATAAATTTTGTATAGCTAGATCTAAACTTTTTGCTGGAGTTGTTTTAAAATGTGTCATCATAAACACTTACCATGGAGATATTCTTTATAAAAATAAACATTAATAACTAACTGACAGAGAATTTATAGAACTGCAGTCTCGACTGCCTTCAGGCCCCAGGGAATTATGGTACAGTATATCCAATTTTATACAAAGAGTGAAATATAAAGTAGAACAGAACAAAAGGAGTGGAGTATGGTTCTTACTGTTTTCCTAAAATTGAAGTAGTGACGCATTCCTGTTATTTTCACTGAAGAATATGCATGAGCCATGAATATATATGTTTAATTTTGGATCTCTGAATGATCTAAATAGATCTATTTCTTGGAAGAAGAAAATGCCCGATTATGGCCAGAATGTGTGTATCTAGGATAATTTTAGTGTGGTTAGAAGTGGTGTTTCCTGAATTGCCTGTCAAATATGACTTAATCCTAATTTATAGGAATTGCCTACATCAGTGAGATACATGGTCATTTCCATACCCATTCATTTAGGAGACTCTCTGCTGAGAATGTCAGAGATGCTAATTATTATCAGCTATGGCTATGGTGATCCCTCAGGAATTAGGCTGAGATGGAGAAACTGCATAATTACTGAAGTTACACTATAGTCAAGGATTAAAGTGATGAGTTCTGTTCCCTTGCTTTTTTTTCATGGCTTGGGGAGCAGCTGTCCTAGTGCTCTTTAGGTGATGGGTTTGTGAGCACTTTGTCCCCTTTCACTCTACTTTATCAGCACCAATGCTGTGCTAAGGCAGAAGCAGAGGCGGCAGTAATTGTTTTATATGCAACTTGGTGATTTCTAAAACTAAATAAAATGAACCTTGAGCAAGGGACTTTAAGTTAAATCATCTGCTTCATTAAAGTGGGATAGTAGAGCTTAGAAGTTCAGTAGAATAACTTTATTGAGCAACAGATGCTGCCTGGATTTAAACAGAATCAAGTTCAGCTGGAAAATGCAGTAAACAGTGGGCCTCAGAGGAATTTAGTAGACCTATGATAGCATAAATATCTGATAATACGAACAAATTTTCATAACACTTTTTACAAGTCCTTTATTACTCTGAAGAGAATGGAATCAAGTAAATTTTCATTTAGAACAGAAAATAATACTGACAGATTTTTGTAGTATTCTCTAAAAAAAAAATCTCCGGGATAGAAGATTTAAATACAGAGCAGTGTCATCTTGAGGATGAAGTGTCCATGTCCTATGTAAATCTTCCTTGTTCTGTTCTAATCCAAAGACAAAACATTTCTTTTTCTAAATGCAAATTCCTTTTTGTCAGCAAAGCAATTTTAGAATGATAAATGCATTTTATTTGTGGTTCACACAAGGAATTTAAATGTTGTTGAATCCATTTGATAGTGATGATTATTTTAAAAATTATCATTGTCTTTTTGTCCTGATAATTTAATAGCATAGATCTGATAGCGATACATTGTTCAAACATGCTTCCCTTTGCAGCATCTCTTTTTTGGCGGTGAGTGAATAAGCTAGAATTAATATTATGTATTATAAACAGTCAGACTAACCCCATGAGAGCTATAACTATATGGCTGTATTTGCAAAGGAAAAAAATTCTGACCACCAATAAATAATTATGTGCAAACATACGCGTGTACACACACGCACACACTTCCCAATCTAATGTAACTTAGCATGATGAGCAATATAAACGCTGAGAGAGAGAAAACCATTGAATCAAGTGAGACAAATGTATCTGAAAAAATCGTATGGCATATTTGATGCTAATTACCAACAGGATAGAAGTGTAAGCAAATCAGCACACTAAGATGTTGTTTCAACTGTAAATAGCAGGGCCCAGATTCTGCCTTCACCTATGTTGTGTTAAAAGTTGGCCACAGAGTGCAAAGTATTATTGGAATACGTGGTTTCAAACTGGGCCTACAAGGGACAGTTTAGCTAAGCAAATGTGACAGCTTTACTAGATATTCTGCACAACGTGAATTCGTTAAATTTAATTATCAGATTTGAATGACCTTAGTTACGTCTTAATGTTCTACATTTTAGCAGGATGAAGGGAAGGAAAGAGTTGTCTGTGACTGTTTCCAATATGTAAAATCTCATCAAATACTAGTTTTTTTGTTGGCACTACAGCTTTTAGGAGTACAGATGTTCAGAGTACATTTTCTACATGTGTGAAGTTAGGTCATTGTAGGAAAATGAATTGTTTAAATTTGGAATGTTTCTACTCAAATTTTGTTTGCTTTATGCCCTATACATGTTTTATGGCAAAGCTAAGCTTTTAGTACAGTTTTTTAGTCCTTTTATGACAATAGAGCCTTAGTCAGAGAAGGATCTAGATTCTATTCTCTCATGTAACGGCAGCACTGTTGTTAACAATTATATAAGTTGTAGCTGTAGAATTCTCATTACAGGTGATGATGTACAAGGAATGAAGTTTTATTTTTTTCCAACTGCAAGGTGAGTCTGAGGGATTCAAAGTTTTTTGTTTTGTTTCATTTTTTTAACAATTGACTTTTGTAAACTAAAATAAAGTAATGCAAAAGTCTGAGAGAGAATAAATATTTTAAAATACAACTGGACTGTCCATCTACAACCAAGTTACAAAAATTAATTTTTAAATGTCTGTATTTTTCAGGGATCACAGTGTCTCCACAGCCTGTGCTTTGACATTTCACATTCTCTTCCTTCAAGGTCTGTCTAGATTTGGCAGAGCTAGACTATTCTTAATTCAAACATCTTTTTTACAGCAAAAAAGTACAAGCTTAATCTGTCTTAAAGCACATTATAGCAGAGTGTTTATATATATATATATATATATGAAAACACATGTATATGAATATGTATATGAGTGTTATAAAGATCTCGTTCTGATGTCAGATATGCGCTCTTTTCTCTTAGTCTCTCAATAATGCAAAAATAATAAATTAAACCTTGTTCTAATTCTTTTAGTAAACTGGGAAAAGTTGGAAGGTGTCCCTCACTTCAGATTCTTTGTTCTTTAGGTTCTTTGCTGTTTTCTCTGAATGTTGAAGATCACTGACATTTTGTTACTGAACATAAATTTACTGACAGAGCTTCTGTTAAGCATCTATCTTAGCAAACCAGGCAGCCGGGCAAAGGCCGGCGAGTGAGTGCCCGTGTGTGCCTTGTCCCCTCGCCTCACTCGTCCCCCATCTTGCTCATATCATGGAGTGACTAGATTTCGAAAGGACAGCGCGCCTGGCTATGGCCTGTAAACCAAGTAATGCCAGGGCACGGGCCTCGGAGCTGGCACTCGAGCACAGTTGTCCCCACCGTTTCACCGTTAGCACGTCCCTGGCGTGACCTTGCTCTGCACCAGCTACAGCCAGGCAGCTCCTCAGGCAGAACCTGGCTGCCCGGAGACTCAACAAACTGTTTGGAAGAGGTGGCACTGTTTTGGGAAGGAGGAGGATTTTACTGTGTGGCTGCAAGGTGGTGTATACCGACTGTCCTCAGACTCGGAGAATGGGTCCTGGCATTTTTTCTGTGTTGGTGGAGAGATGTCTTCTATTTCCCTTTCCCAACTTTATAGGACTATTGATTTAATTTAATTCTGATTCTTCGAAAGCAAAGAAAGATATTTAAGTTTTCACTTTAAAATCTTCTCTACACTATCCTGTGTTTTTAATTTAATTTTAATTTAGTCTGTCCACCAAACAATATCATGTTTCCCTTTCTTACTCTCTTATCAGTCTTATTACTTGCAGCTATTCACCTGCAGAAGGTATGTTGTATATTGGGAACGCTTCCTTTATGTGATCAGCACTTGTTGTTTTATGGGATTTATTAACTGGCTTTCTTCATACAGCACCCTTTTTTATACTTAAATTGCTACTATTTTTCTAAAAAGCATAATGGTCATTCATATTGTAGTAAATAATATAAAAGCAAGAAACATTTTAGTGATAGGTAAAGAAAACTTCTTGAAATGTTCATTAAATTTAGAGGGAAAGGAAGGAATTTTCAGAATGAAAAACAAGTTTTATATTCAAGACTATCTCCCATTATTGCATGTGCTTTTGTGTCAAGCAATGAATATTATTTTGCTTAAGCTTTGTTTGACTTTTAGTCAAAAACTATAAGTAAATCCATTATTGGGATTCATTTCTGAGCAGCAGTAGTGGGTGATGCTTGATACTCCGAGCTTCAAACATATGTCATCTTTTCATTCGCAGGTCTAACCTTAGACGTAGCATGGCTAAAAAAAACAGTCTGTGGCGATCTACTATTATACATGAAACAGTCTACTACTATGCATCATAAGATCACATTTTGTACTACCTGAATGAGAAGCTGCCTTCTTGGTATCATTAAAAGAAAGAAATTTTCTCACAATAGAAATTCTCAGTTTTACTGCAGAGGTTAGTTAACTTGAATCATTTAGGTGAATATCTTTTATTCTGCTTTGCTTTAACAGATCRTAAGACCAAAATTTGTTTTCATGGGAAAGATTAAACTGAGATGTTTAGTACAGAACTGACACCCTTTCCCAGCCTGAGGTTAGGCATAAATGCAGTATGCTGCAAAGGTTAACATTTCTTTTTTGTTTTCTCACATGAGCATCAATGGGACCGTTGTGGAAGACAAACAGGATTTACATCTAAACATTAAGCTATGCTGAGCATGAGCTGCTGTCTAAGGAGAACCATTAAATGTTACACAAGTAGAAACACAGAGACATTATTTAACAGCAGCATTGCGTTATTGTTGTATATGTAGTTAACCTTTGGATCTACTTTTTGGCAAGAGCAGACAGTGTGAGAGGAGAATGGCAGCAAGGAAGATAAGAACTATGATAATCAAATTACTTAAGTTTGTTGCTGTGTTGGTTCCTGACAATAAATTATTTTGTGCATTAATTAAGAAAGCGTTACCTTTAGGAAGTGATGTTGAAATATATATACTGAACAGTATTCATATAAGCGTTAGGTATACTACTTTGAATATGTCATCAATAAACAGTAATTAACAATAATTGACATGTTTTCAACATTTAGCACTGGGACAGTATACAGAGCTAGTTAAAGTTTAGTATGGAAGGTTAGGCTGTAACTTAACCCTTTTCAACATTTATTACAGGCAGTGTACCTTGTCTGTGTTGGACTTTGAAACCTGTTAATTAGCTTCTGACTTAGAAACGTATCAGCTAATACCTGTTGTCACTCTGCAAAGATCTGTAAATCTCTGATGTAGTGTAGTGCAATGTTGTTATAAGCTAGGAGGGTTCTGATAATTAAGTATATGCTTAACTTCAAGCAGTAGTTGGCTGTCAGGAGCCTGTGTTTGTAGGTTTAATTTAATGGCTTTCTGAATCAGAAACACCTTTTTTGAGAAAAAATTAAAATATTACTTGTGGGTTGCATATTTTCTTCCTGTTTCCGTTCTGTAAAGATGGATAACAAATTTGAAAGGAATGAAGAAATAGGACCCATTATTTACTTTCATGTGAAAATCTTTGGTATTGAATCTCAAATTATACTGTCTTTCATCCATGTACAGGTTAAACCTTCCTAAAATGCACAGAAAGAAGTAGTCAGGGAAGTTACCATAATAGCATCAGCCTCAGTCACCACATCATTATTTAATATATTTCAGTTGAAATGTGTGCTATTCTGGATATCATTATCTTAAATATTCAAAGTGATTAAAGATTTTATTTTTAAAGCAGGCACATCAAATAAAAGCATACTACAGAATGTTGATAGCTGGCATAAAAATATCTACATATCTTCTGTATGTATAACAGTAGTAAGGAACAGAGGATTTTAGCTTAAGGAAGGATCTGACCATCTTGACATGCAAGCTTCGAATAATCAGATAACTGTCAAAAAAGACAGAGGATTGTTTTTTAAATTTAGACAATGCATCTTTTATGAATTTTCGTGATGAATTACTGTTTATGCAGTAATAATGGAAGTGAAAATTGTAGGTGAATGAATCTGGATACAGCTTACTTTACGTATCATAAGCAGAGGAGTGAGTAGAAGCCTACACTTGCTATCCAGTTTGAGGTTGCAAGGAGTTAGGGATTCTCTACATCTGCCTTTTGGGACTGCAGCTACTTTTCAGCATTTGAAAGATTTGCTGTTGAGTAAGAAAGCTGCCATGGAAGCAGGGTCGTCTGTTCCGCGGGCAGAACAGGGAGCTGACATTCTCCCTTTCAATACTGCGGTTTGCTCCAGCCAGAGGATGCTTTGCCTCTGTGAACAGGCACGGGGTTGCCCATCCTTCTCTGGCCAATGTCTTCAGGGAGTCTCCAGCAGAACTCTTGAGGTTTTATGGCCCAGTGGTAGCAGGATAACTTCTGCATGACAAAATCCTGTACCTGACCACAGCAAATAAGCTTCTCACAAAGGTTTTTCCTTACAACTATTGAAAATCATACAACTCCCTTTTGTTTTGGATTTATATTGTTGCTCATAACTACAGACTGAGGGTCTGAATAAAGCCATGCTGTGAGCAGAATTGCTAGTCCTGAGCTCCTTTTTCCTGTGCTATGTGCCCATCTTTGTCAATTATTTTGTAGATTACAAAGACTAACTTCAGCTAGGTGAAACTAGACTTTGTAGGCTGCCTCTCTAGTTACTAGAGAGTCTACAAGGAGGGATCAGGAGACCTTCAGGAAATTTCTGGTCCTTCACAGAACATTTAAAAATCCTTCTTACTCTCATCTGACTACATATAGAGGTCAAGGGAAGCTGTTTTTCTAGTTTAAATTTGGTCTGTTTGAATTTCACTTTGTATCATCCTTCTGTTTGTTTTACTGCAAGATAGCAATTGCTATCAAGTCTGAATCCATCCTACCAGCATAGAGGGAGATTTTATAAGAATAAGCAAAAATATTTGAAGAATTATCTTGTAATGCTTCCATGTTCTCTTCAACTTTGGTCTTTTTCCTTTTGGCAGCAGCTGAACGAAGAGACTCCATGCTGAGTAGCCCAGACGTCGTTGATGCCGCTCCGACACGAAAGCGAAGGCAAAGGGTAGTAAAGCCTGCTGGGACAGGAGCTAAAGTGGCAGCTTATGAGGCAGAACTACCAGCGAAGGAAAAGTAAGTAATTTTCAAATATATTTGAGTGTTATTATACCTACAAATGTTGGAAGGTTATGTATTTGTTTCTTTTTTGTGTTTTCTTGTGCAACTTCGTAGTATTTCGGAGTATCTGAGTTCTGTTGTGGTGCCTTTCATATATAGTGATTTACAGGAATTTTACCCAACTTTGAACAGGTGTGAATGATTACATAAAGTCAGGCCCAAGGAGTTACTGATGCTAATACATCTCTAAAATGATAGTAGTAAAAGTCTTTCCTTTAAGTGACTTGAACTAGTTTAAGCATTCATAGCAAGTATCAAACTAAGATGCAGAGCATGAATTAAGTTGTTGTCACAAAAAGTGATAATATTAGGAGTATCTTTATAATTTCTGAAGATTTGGGTGAATTAGGGTTCAGAAAAAAAAACAAAAAACAATAGCTAAAAATGTCCTATTTCCCATGTGTTACTGTCGCGTGAAGGGAGGACAAGGGGTAATCAACTTTGCCTGCCAGAGCCCTTCTAAAAGGGCTTTCACTGAGTCAGGTTCACAAAGTTGAACAATACTTTGGTAATCAGCGTTTGCCTGCCAGAGCCCTCCTCAAAAGGGCTTTCACTGAGTCAGGTTCACAAAGCTGAACAATAATTTGGTAATCAACATTTGCCTGCCAGAGCCCTCCTCAAAAGGGCTTTCACTGAGTCAGGTTCACAAAGTTGATCAAAATAGGCAATTTATTGAAGCGGCAGATCAACAGGTTCAGGATTGACGGTGACAAATGCACTTACTGCAACAAATTCTACTTTTTCTGAGCTCAAAACGATAATTAAGTGCTTTCAACAATGGTATTTTTCCCGGGGTAACATCCGATGTTGTCAGAGGCGCAAACCTTACCAAAAAGGCGTCCCTGTTTTGGGGAGGAGAGAGGTCCAGGCCCATCGACCCGTCTGTAGGTTGGTGTTCTCGTCCTCGAAGTGGAGGATCGTTTATGCACTGAATTTATACTCTTGGCAAGGTGGGGCTGAGTCAAACACTGTGGGATGTTTGGTCCTTGTCGAGCTCAGCGAGGGTGTCAATGGCTGCTGGCCTTTTTTTTCTTTTGCCCCTATCAACAACAGCAGGCTGCAAGACTCCCGCCTCACCCCAGGTGTCATTTTGGGTAGAGCAGTGGCAAGTTGCAAGACCTCCACCTCGCCCTGGGCGTTATCTCACCCCTCACCGGCATGGGCATCAGACCGCAAATCACCCTTGTATTCACTGTTTACCCCACAGCAGGGAGGATCACAGATAATCACAGACCATTATCCCACACCATGATAACTGTTCATGTATTTCTGTGTTGATCTCTTTCTCTCTCTCTCTCTCTCTCTCTCTCTGCACTCTTTCTTAGCTCAATTGAAAAATATGTTTTGGAAGGCATAATGGCATCACTTAATGCCTTTTTTGATGAACGTTATTCATAAGAGGAGTCACTGCTTATTTACTTTTCACTCTGGATGTTGTATTCGTTTGCCCTATGATGTGAGACTTAAAACTTTTCTCTAGATGTGGGGAGAAGTTAGGGCATCTTGTGCTACTTCTGAAATAAAATTTCAAATTCACAATACCATTTTCAATAGACCAAGGATGGATTATAGCTCATACAGATTTCCTTCAAAATATGATCACTGGGGAGAAAAAAGAATTTACCCTTTAAAAACAAGGAGTCAAAATTTATAACACTTAATAAAAGTCTTCTTTTTTGGGGGGGGGCAAAAGTGTCTCTCTCTTGACTTTTGGATATTTTCACATGATCTTTGAGGGGTTGAACAATAAACAGAATTACCTCAGGGCTGCAATATGATTGGTGGCATTTTCTTCAAAACCTAATCTTTTTTCAAAGTCTGTGGTAAGTTAGTTTTGAAAATACTAATTTCCACCTTTTATCTGTGATATTCAATAGATAATAAACTATCTAAACAGCTGCAGACACAAGTAGACTGCAAAGACATTTCATGTGATTATCAAGGATTTCTGTTTAACTCAGTAAGAAAAATATCTTATTTTGACATAGAAGATTGTGGCTTGATGGCATCATGAATTTTTAAATTTACAATCCTGTTTTATTAGTAAAAGAAATAACTATTTTTGAGAACTCTCTACAACAAAGTCACATTCTACTTCTCTGCTCTTATAGAGTCCAGTATGCTACAATAAACAATCCCATTGCCAATTGTATGTAGTCAGACAGTTTTATTTTGAGACAGTCTGGCAATATTTGCCTGAAATATAATTTCACTGCCTTTAGTATTGATCATGCAAGAAAAACTTACGTGGGCAAGCGATTGAATTGGAGTAAGAAAGCGTTTCTCTGGAAACGGGAATGTAACAGGGCTTAGGCTTCGTCATTCTCAGTGTATGAACCTCTGAGTCCTGTCCTAGGCCTGGGATGATCTTGATGTTTTTGTTTTAATTCCTGTGAGTGAGGCAAATTCTAGAAAAACACAGAAACATTAGATTTTTTTCATACTGTGCGAAGTGTTTCTAATATAGCTAAGAAACCAAGTCAGAGCTCTAGTATCCCTGAATCTGAAGACTGATTCTTTTTCTTGGCTTTATCATAGTTAGTAGTATTCTAATACCTACCATACCAAACTTTCATTCTGTCTGTCTTTATCCCTGTTCTTCTCTTGCATCAAGTATATATGAATTGTATTGTAAACAACTGCTTTGCAGTACAGGTCACAGTGTTTGACATGTCACCTGCCTTCCAGTAGTGTGATGGTGTACCTGATCATGAAAGATCCATATCCTTCTCTGTGATCCCAAAATGAGTGTAGAAATCAAAGTGATATCCCGTGATGCTGGAATATGTTTTTGAGTCCCCTATTTAATTAAAAATACAGTGGCAGTGCTAATTGCTTGATCAGAGAGGAAGATCCTAGATCTTCCTAGTAACCTGAAAAATTACAAAAACAAAACAAATGATTTCCATTTCACTGATGATTTTTCTCAGTTGTCCCTGCTCCCTTCTTGTCTTTCTGAACTTCATCTGGAGACTTTTGCCAGCTGTTAATCAAGCTTTCAGTCAAGTTTCTTGGCTAATAATTTTTATTTCTGTTCAGTCTGTCAATCATAGATAGGAAAATATAAAATCAGTATTACAAGTCTTTTTTTATGAAATTTCTTCAGTAACTTATGCTGACTGAAGGCTAGATCCTACACGGTGCAAAAGGCTTTATCTCAAGCAGACGGTATATTGGGTGTCCTGCCCAAAATATTTTCCAGTATTGTGTCTCCTAACAAAAGGAAATAAGTAATCAGAGCGCAGCGAACAGAGACAGCAGTTTGCGCAACAGTGTTTGGGCTCTGACTAGAACTTGAGGATCTTGTTGGAAGTTGTGGGCTTTCTGAGGACCCCCGAGGAACTAGCAGGTGATTGCTGTGAACAGGAAAGGGGAAGCTAGGCAAGGACAACTGCAGGAGGCCTTGACTTCTCCTGGGAAAAGCTCTAGCTAGGAGTGGCTGCTGCTAATGAGCTCTCTTGGTTGCCCCTGGCCAGAGGGAGTTGGGGCCTTTGATCCTGGTGGCCCTTGATTAGGG